>NW_028274818.1:97109438-97419211 GCF_037043125.1 Eumetopias jubatus
TAATATGTTATCCATGGTCTTTGACAAATCAAGTAGTCCCCAGAAAATAAGGTTATAGGAAACAGCAGATTATAAATGTAAGGCTACATAATATAATTAATGAAGATAAATATGTTTGTGTAGTTGACCCTGCAGAGATATCATAATGGAAAACTCCTTCTGTTTCTAGAAACTAACAGATGTACAGGCTGCATTCTTTAACCATGATCCACTACAAACAGAATAAAACAACAAAAACCAAATCTAGAAGAAAGAAAAACAAGTACGATTATAAATACAAAATGGGATATCAGAAGTACTGAGAGAAATTTAAAACTGTGGTACTAATGCGTGTGGCTACATACTAATCTTTTGGCTGGTTTTCTGAAAAAAATACATAATTCCAAAATTGACTCAAGAAAAATTAAAAAGCTATGGGACTGATAATGTAAGGAATACTTGTTGGCACTGTGTCCATAGTATTTGACAGTGACGTCTTTCAAACTTATAAAAGAGATCTATTCTGACAATATAGAAAACTTGGAATCCTACTTAATTAATTTTGTTAAATATTGTATCCTGTTATTAAAAGATGACCCAGATGGCTGAATAGAAGGAAAATGGAGATTTCTGGAATCTGTATCTTGTCTTCGCTTTGTCAGACTCTGGCTGATTCTTTTCACCTCATTTCTGATTTTCAGTGAATTCTCAGCTGGTTAGGGTTTCTCCAAGTCCTCCAGCCCTTCAACTGGTCTTCCAGGAAATGCTTACTCATTTTCTCAGAGTCTCTTTGATTTTGTCACTCTTTGTCTCTCTGATTGTGGCACATTGGGTGGGAGGGTGTCCGAATTTTCTCATCTGTGACGTCCATCACCCTCACCCTGCATTTTGCCAGCCTTTTCCCAGCACCCAGGCTAACAACCACATGTTCCCCTATCAGACTTAAGGGGCAATAAGACTGCAGGTCAACCCTGTGTGTTTCATAATTCACTCTATAGTCAATAAACTACGATGCAGAAAACAAATCCACTTCATACACCCATTTCGCTTCTTCTTACTTATATAAATGGCTTTGAATTTGAGTCATTTAGATTTCCAGCAAATTTCAGTGACCTCGTTTCATTTGTTAGAATAAGGGCATATTTAAAGCAAGGTAAGGTTTGCTTACAAAGAAAGCAGAGAAAGAAAAATGTCTAGAACTTTCTTTCACTTCGATCCAGACTAACTTAAAATATTATTCTGTATTCACTCTTGGCTGAGTTATACTGCAGAAATCCCAAAGTCTTCGTGGCCAACATAAGGGTTTATTTCTCTTAAGTCACAAGCCCTTTATGAGTTAGCCCCACGTTGTATTTATTCCAGGGACCAGAACGAAGGAGCAGCCCCTATTTGGTGTAGGTGTTTTTGTGATAGAAGGGAAAAAGAAATGGCAGAACACAAGATGGCTTTGAGACTTCTCTTTGGACATCCATCACTTTCATGTATGACTTTCCCTGGCATTTAATTGGCCAAAGCCTGACATCAGTGGGCAGGGAAATAGAATCCTCTCACACGTTGGGGAAAGAAATAGTTGGACATAATAAAACCTATTACAGCCCATACTTTTGCACCCCAATATTCATTTTCCTCCCTTCAGCCACAAAATATACTCCTCCCTCCCCAAGGGAAACACCCGAAAGTCCCATCCAATTATAACATATAAGACTCAAGATCTAGAATCTCATGATATACATTGAATCTGGGTGTGGCTCCTCCTGATTGGAGACTATATAACTAAAAAGAAAAAAAAAATCCCCCCACTCCCGCCACCACACTCAACATAGAAAGGCAGAACAGACTCAGGCTAACTACCCCAAACAATCCTATCCAGAAAGGAAAAAAAAAAAAAATGGAAGACAGATAGCAATCAAAAGGTGCTTGGAGAAGTTCTAAACTCTTGTTGAACAGACCTTGGAGTGAGGAATATTCCTTGATTAGACCCTAGTTCTGCTTCCTGGAAACTGCTCTTGAGTTCACTGCATGATTTCAATCAAGCATGGTTCCCAGCTTTGCCGTCTGGGAGATCCATCCCTTTGCACTAGTCAACTAGTACTCATCTGATGAGAGCATTAGAGAATATGCCTTGCTTGGGGCCTTATTGTAGCTTATTCTCCTAATGGCTTGTGCCCATAAAAGGTTGGGAGCCCAAAGATCTTTTTAAGTTTTGAGCAGTTGTAGAGTCTTTTAATTCCAGGCTGTTGGCACTTGCCCAGTAGAGCTCTCTCAAAACCTTAGTCATTTTTTTTTAATCTGTTTGATTTCAATTGTTTTCTGCTAATAGCCACATCCACAATTATTTTCAGACATAACTCTCTCTAAACTTAATAACCAGCTTCCTCGGAGAGTCACTTAACATATTCAGAGGTTTTAATAAGGAATGCTTAGATTTGTTTTGTCATTTATAGCATTTCTCAATTTTATCTCTTCCTAGTTGAAAACGAAAAACAATTGCTTCTTTCCATTCTGTAAGACCAGGAATTTCTGAGTCGTCTCTATTCCTGGCTTGCAAACCAACCAATTCTTTCCTGAACATATCTCTCTTTTCCCCCTTTTTAAAAAAATTACGATAAAATTCACATATAACATTACATTAGCTTCATATGTATAAGATAGTGATTCAATATTTATATATATTGCAAAATGATCATCACAATAAACTGAATTAACATCCATGCCCACACACCATTACGCACTGTTTTCCTTGTAATGAGAACTTTTAATGAGAAACCTACTCTTTTGGTTTCAAATATGTAACACAGTGTTATTAACTCTGGTCACAATCCTGTACATTGTATCTCCATGACTTATTTATTTCATACCTGAAAGTGTGTACCTTTAACCCCCTGCACCCATTTCACCCACCGCCCACCCCCAAATCTGGAAACCAGCAGTCTGGTCTCCGTATCTATGAGTTCAGGGGTTTTTTGTTTGTTTCGTTGGTTGGTTTTAGATTCCATATATAAGTGAAATCATACAATATTTGTCTTTTTCTGTATAATTTCTTTCACTCTGAGCTCACCTCTTTCTTGCGGGACCCTGTCAGATACAACCAGTTGCAACCATGCTGTTCCCCAAACTTCTTACCTAAAGCCACAGACTCATTCGACATATATCTGTCCTTCAAGTCCTCACAGGCAATGACTTACCAAAAGTTGTGTTTCTGCATAACATACATGGGTCTTTATCCTTCCAGCCTCCAATAACATTTTTCTCATTTCCCACCACTCGGCCCTGGAACATCGTATTTTAGAAAGTTTGTTAGGGTAGCCTCTCACTTCCGTGTATTAATTTTTGTGTTATTGACTTAAACCAACTGAGCAAACAAGCCCAGAATCTTTATGGCTGATCACAACAGAGGGCATTTCTTACCCACATTACTTTTCCTTTGTGGGGTATCTGCAGGTCTTCTCCACTGTATCCTTGTTCTGGGGCCCAGACAGAAGGAGTAGCCCCCACGTGGGACATGCTGTTCGCATGGCGGAGGGGAAAGAGCACATGATCGAACCGCAGAATGACTCTTAAAGCTTTTCACTGGATGTGGCATATGTGACTTCTACTCACATTTCATTGGCCAAGGAAGTGATAGAACCAAACCTGACAGAAATGGAGTGGGAGAGTATAATCCTCTCCCTAGGACAGGAGGAACATACCTGGGGAAGCTACACTTGCCCTTCAGCTTCTCTTCCTCATAAACATGGCTTTGAACTTGCCTTTTATCTTGTTAGAACAAGGTACATCTTTATTTTTAAGATTTATCTATTTATTTTACAGAGAGTGGGGGAGGAGGGGCAGAGGGAGAGAGAGAAGCAGACCCCATACTGAGCACTGAGCCCAATGCGGGGCTCGATCTCACAACCCTGAAATCATGAGCTGAGCCGAAACCAAGAGTCACACGCTCAACTGACTGAGCCACCCAGGCGCCCCAAACAAGGTACATATTTAAAGCAAGATGGGAATGGCTCCTTGGGAGCTGTATCATCTTTAGAGACATGTGCATTGTCTGAAGGGCAACACAACTCCAAAGTCCGTGAGGTGTGCAGGGTGTGCGGAGGTGACAGCAGATGGCTGGGTGAGTAGGAAGCCAAACTAGCAGGTGGCGTCTTTTTCTCCAGGACTCTCAGTTGAGGGGGATATGTTGCGCTCGCTGTATTCCCACTAAGTCCCCTGCAAGTTCTCGAGTATGCTTGGAGCTGAACGTGACAGACAAACTGCTCAGCTGCTACCCAGCAAAGCTGGGAGAAGCTCCTGGAGAGGAGCTTTGGGGTGTTAGGGCCATGGGTCATGCCCCAAGCTGGCTTCTCACCCCCGTGTGCCCGAGACCATCTGACTCCTCTTTCTCTTCACAGTTCGACATGCAGAGGATAACTCTGGAGGAGTTGAAGCATATCCTCTACCACGCCTTCCGGGACCATTTAACGATGAAGGACATTGAGAACATCATCATCAATGAGGAGGAGAGCCTGCAGGAGACGTCGGAGAACTGCCAAACAGAGTTTGAAGGAGGTAGGTACCCCTGCTTCTGCTTTCTACTTGCTCTGGGCTCAGCGCATGCCTCCACATCCTCTGTAGATGGAAAATGTGTTTACAGTTGGGGCTGGGATGCCTTGTACTGAAGCCAAGAATCCAGGACCCAGGTTACAAGATCCTCGCTGCAAAAATGCAGCAGTTTATTTATTTCCTTTCTGTTTCTTTCCCTAAACTCTGCATTTTTACAGGACCTCTAGTGACCCTGTCTTTCCTCCAGTGATCCTCTGAGGTCTGTGATTAGATATGCAGCTTTGTGGTGTTTGCCTTTCCTCACTGGGGGCCACGTGGAGTGGTACCCACGGCCTGTCTGGGCTGGTGGCAAACTTCGATCCAGTCCAGTGGTTAACTGTGTGACCTTGGCCACCAGGTGTGCCTTCTCTGAGGGTGCATCCTTGCCTAGAAACATCAGGATAATTACACCTACCTCTCAGGACCCTGAGGTATGGTTTACCTCTGTGCCTCCCTGAGGGTGCTGCTCAGAAAGAGCCCCCTTCATGAAAGGACTCTCGTGAACTTAACCATGGAGTTTCAGAAGAAATAAGGTTTTCCTGGGGCCAAAATATAGACCCATGAGAGGCCATTTTGGGGGGCTCATGAAAGAAAACTTAAGAAAAAAAAACCCCACCAACCTGATCCCCTAATTAGTAGAAAGTTCCAGGTAAGCTAAATAATGGAATTCCTCTTTCCAACTTTGAAAATCAGAACTACTATAACAACGCTGGTGCATCGGGAAAAAAAAATGTTTAATTACATTAAAACAGGGTATCAGGCTACCAGCAATTTTTCACTTGTTCAGTGCTGAGATTTCTTAAAGAGGTCAACCTATTATTTTCCATTCTTTTTTTATGAACACTTAAAGAAATCAGTGTACACAGTGGGTAAGCTCTCATGTGGCCACCAGAATAGATTCGGCTGCCTGGTCTTGGAGCTGCCACATTCAAGCCGGCAGAGCACTGTGGCAGGGAGTCTACTCGGGACAAGGTTAGTCTAGGTGGCCACAGTGGCTCATGCACGCCCACGGGTCCTGTCTGGGCTGCATCGTGTGCAGGATTAAAGGCCATGACAAGAGGAAATAGGAAGGGATGCTCATACTCCAAGGCGATAAATGAAATTAACTCAAGCCTGGGAAATAGGGAGTAGTGGGTGGGAATGGGCGTAAACCTGGAGAGCAATGCCCCTTCTAAACTCATTCAAATTTAAATTTTTCAAAAAATGCTGTGAATGGCAAACGTAACCCAGTGGTTGTACAGAGGCTGCCTTGCTTGGCCTCAGTGTGACCCCGGGGCTGTAGCATCAGTGGCTGTATTTGGAGTTGCACACCCAGAGCGGGATGGTCACAGCCAAGGCCATTTGCAGAAGGGGGGAGGGGGGACCCCAGGAGGGTTAGTGGAGGGAGGGAGGCAGAGATGGGAGAAAACTTGGATCTTGGATAAGTTTTCCTTGGTCTCCCCCATCGGTCTCGTTCCTTCCTGTTCAAACAATGGAAGCACCTGGGGGCTCCAGCCCCCACTGTCAGCAAACACTCTTGAGATGGGTGGGAAGAGTATTTCTGGGCATTTTGTTTTCCACAGGAGCCTTCGTCTGTGGATCACTGTTTTGTTCAGAGAAATGTCACAAGTCTTAGTAATTTGGGAAAGGTCAGACTGTGCACGGGGAAGTAATCTGAACTCTAAGCAATGTCTTTTTATTATTCAAGAGCTCATACATTAATAAAGTAAGGGACTAAGAAAGGGATTTTTCCAAATAGAAGTCTTACGGAGTCTGCTTTCATTGCTTCAGACTTATATAACATTGGCAACAGCTACCATTTGGGGGACGGGGGTAATTGATAAGTTCCAGACTTATAACATTGGCAACAGCTACCGTTTGGGGGTAATTGATAAGTTCCAGTCACTGTACTAAATGCCTTAAACTTTGTGGTCTTATTTAAGAAAAGAAACATTGCTTTATAATTAGTAGATTGCTTTTTTGAATGACCTCTGCAACCTTGATTACATAATCCATTTGCTTGTTTTGACATCAGAGAGTTGGTTTTTTTGGTGTGTTTTGTATTTTAAATATTATGTCAGTGCTGTTTGGCCCCAGATGCAAGCTCATTGCTTTGTGAGGTTTAAGATTTTTCCAATCTCGGATAGGATCAGAGTCACTGGTGGATATATTTAATGCCCACAGCCCTCTCCTTGTTCAAGAAGGGGCTTCCCTGATTGTATTTTTGGGCAGAGTTATCTAGGAAGAGATGCCACACAGGCATTGAGGCCCCCGTGCCCTAGAAGAATGCATTTGAGACTCAGTGGCTGACCTTGACCTTCCCGCCCAGGGAGCTCCTCCCTCCTTCTCTTGTTAAAACTTTGCTGCAGGGCGCCTGGGTGGCTCAGTTGGTTAAGCGACTGCCTTCGGCTCAGGTCATGATCCTGGAGTCCTGGGATCGAGTCCCTCATCGGGCTCCCTGCTCGGCGGGGAGTCTGCTTCTCCCTCTGAACCTCCCCCCTCTCGTGCTCTCTCTCATTCTCTCTCTCTAATAAATAAATAAAATCTTTAAAAAAATAAAATAAAACTTTGCTGCAGCAAGAAACAAACAAACAAAACAAAACAACTTTGTAGCAGCAAGTGTGTACCCAAAGCCAGGAAATCCATGGGGACTGGGAGTCTTGCGCCCCTTAATGTCAGAGGAAGACATCAATGAGAAAGAAAAAAACCTAGAAGTGTAGGTCTTTGCCTTAAAAGATGAAAGGGCACATCTATCTCTGAGCAAGGAAGAAGGAGCTGGTCAATGAAACTGATGTTGTGTTGGGGTGCCTGGGTGGCTTAAGTGGTTAAGCGTCTGCCTTCGGCTCAGGTCATGATCCCAGGGTCCTGGGATCGAGCCCCGCATCGGGCTCCCCGCTCAGCAGAGGGTCTGCTTCTCCCTCTCCCTCTGCTTCTCCCCCTTCTTATGCTCTCTCTCCCTGTCAAATAAATAAATAAAATCTTAAAAAAAAAAAAGAAAGAAAGAAAGAAACTGATATTGTGTGGCAGAGGGAGAATTTACTCAAATAGCTCAGAGCACAGCAAGGTTGGATTCTGGAGTGTGGCACAGCTTTGGAAATGCGGATTTGCACCATCCGTGTGACGCAGAGCCAGTTAGACATTAACAGGAGACCTTCCACGTGCCACCAGCATCGTTTTACTTTAGTGATTATACTTTTCCCTTTTATAGATCTTGGGTCTGAGACTTGTACAGAGGTGTTCCGTTTCTGTCCACTGAGTCAGGACACAAACATCCTTCTTTCCATATGAGTGGAAACATAAAGGAGAAATAGACCAGGAGCTCAAGGGGTTGTGGCCCCCGTGATGGCAGAGGTTTCTGGATTTCTTTTTCTCCTTTTAGTTTTCCTTTTGGCTTGATGTTGTTGTCTTTATTCGTTTAAGGTTTAGGCCAACACAGACCACAGATATATGCATGAACACACACACACACACACACCAGCCCCTGACACATTCTAATCTGCCTTATCTTTACGGAAGACAGGGCTCTGTGACCATAAAGAAGGAGGAATGTTTCCATCTTCTCCCAGGGGAAGGACAAGAGGCAACAGGATGAGACTCCAAGCTACATAGAAGGAAAGGTTTCCTGACTTCTTCAGGAAACTCTGAGATGGGGGTTTATGTCACGTGTAGAACCCGTTTTCCTGGAGCACCAAAAGAACTCATTTACAGAAACCCTTATTAAGGCAGGGAAGAGACTAGAAGAATCTAATTCAAGGGCTCTGAAGGAGACCTTACCTTTATTCACACCTGGCTTCTGGATGAGAAGTTACTCGGATTGAGTCAGGCACCTGACCGGCTGTCACCTACCGTGCCGGGTGCTCTGGGCATGAGGTCATTGTACAGCACTGAAGTCAGGGGCTCTCTGGCATAACCACTGGCATAACCCACAAGCCCACAGCCTGTAGGGCCCGGATCCCATGAGAATACTCAGTATGACAGCCCTCCCAACCCCTCTGATCTTTTTGAATTCCCTCATTCAGATAAATTATGCTCAGTGTTCTGAGGTGTCAGTTTTCACTGTTTGTGTTCTAACCATTTGGAAAAATAAATGGGTCAGCATCTACCCAAATGGGTTGGATACAAAAGTATGTGACCCCCCACAATGTGCACTATCTATGCTATGGAAGAGTTTTAAGACATTTTGCTTCTGTTTCACCCCTTACAATCACCAGACATTTAGCTTTTGGGGAACATAAGCTCAGTGACACTGAGAGACACATTCATATTTCATTATTTGGTTCCAGTTGCTGACATATGTGAAACTGAGTGGTCTTGTGGTTGAATCATCTATTTGCCTGTCACCGGCTCCTTATTACGGGTTCGCATAACAAATTCTACTATATATTAAGTTTGATTTACTGCCTCCAATATGTTTACTGCTTAATTCATATTGATACAGTCCAGGAGGAAACTGCCCAGCATGCCAGCCAGGTGCTGGTCATTTGTTAACATGTGCAACTGACCTGCAAGATTAGTTCTGCGGCCCCACTGGTCCAGATGAGGAAAGTGAGGCTCAGCAGAGTGGTGTCCTTTGTCCAAAGTCAAATCGCGGGTAGGGATTTGAACCCGGGGCTCTCTGACACAGCCCTGCCCTGGCCTCTTCATTTGTTCTTCTGGGTCCTTCAGCCAGACGTAGGCATTTCGGACTCCTTACAGAATGGCACTCTGTCATTACTCATTTTCCATTTCATCGCCAGTGAAATCATATTATATTTGGAAGTTGAGTAGAAGCGCAGCAAGACTGTGTGCGAGCCCTTTCAAGACACATCCCCCAAATGTTGTCCCTAAATGGAATACCAGCTGTCAGATTTTTCTAGACATTCTGACAACATGCACGACAGAAGGAAGTAAAGCAAAATCATCAACGGAGGATAGTTTCTATGAAAGGCATGGCAGAACAGCTCTGCACCGTTCAGGGATGGGATGATGGACAAGAGAAATAAATGTCCAAGGAGGTGACACAGGCCAGGTAGCCCCCAAAGCATCACTGCATGGATGTGTGGGTCATGTTCCCAGCCCTGTGTAGACTAGATATGTGCTCCTGGATAAGTTATTAATTTTTTAAAGATTTATTTACTTATTGGAGAGAGAGAAAAATAGAGAGATTGAGAGAGAGAGAGAGAGAGGAGGGGCAGAGGGGGAGAGAGAAAGGAGAGCATCTCCAGCAGACTCCCTGCTGAGTACGAAGCCCGATGCAGGCCTCCATCTCATGACCCCGAGATCATGACCTGAGCCAAAACCAAGCGTCAGACGCTCAACCAACTGAGCCACCCAGGTGCCCCGACCCTGAGGAAGTTATTTAAAAACTCCCTGGGTCTTCTTTTCTTCATTTGTCCAATGCAAAGATTGGACAATGACAGTCACATCCAGATTCAACGATTTCTGGACTCATTGGAAGGTCAGAAAGAATTTGCAGCCAAATCCAAGGTCTCCAGCTCAGCCATCCCTGCTGAAATTTGCAGTATTCCTCTCAGGATGTCAAGTTCACACCCAGGTGGGGAGCCTTGCCCCATCACCTGGCTGTGCACATTGGGTATTTCAGGCCCATCCAAATGAAAAGGGCATAAGATGTCATCTCTACCATCTGCTCCCATTTTTCCCGGTGCTATGACGTTCCTTAAATAAACCCTGTTCTCCTTGGGTAAAGGTAGCAGGTTAAGGTGTAGCTGAGGTCCATGGCAGGTAGTGAGACAGGAGAGAGTTTGCAAAGAGATTTGGGGCTTCAGAAAGGAAGGGATTTTTCTTCTGTTTGGGAATCCGTCCCAGCAATCCTGGAGGAAAGTTTTCTGGAGCCATCGGTGAGGAGGGTTGAGAATCTGAGACACCAGACAGAGAGCTGGAGAGCTGTTTTGGACAAATACACTTGGTGGTTAAGAACTCCAGCTCTGCACTCTGGACAAGCCTGGCTTAAAATCCTGCTGCACCATGTATTCGGTCATTTGCCCAAGACACTTAAATAAATATTCAGAGCCTGATGTTCTTCGTCCGTGAAATGGGAATCCTATGATGACCTCATGTGGTTTTTAGGAGGACTAAGTGAGGTTAACACATGAGAATATTTTGTACGATGCTTAACACAGTAGTAAACACTCAAAACAAGCAAACAAACAAACAAACAAAAACAAAATTAGCTGGTCCCTAGCCCCAGGTCTGTTCTTCTTTTGTTTTTTCCTGGAGATGTTGTGAGCACCCACTGCTAGAACGCCACATCTTTGAAGGATGGGACAGGGACCAAATTTGCAGGGTTTGCACATTCTTCTGGACACATTCATTCCTAGAGTCATCATTGCCAACATTGAACTTACTAAAAGTACTGGTCAATACTCTTGGTTTTGAGTAGCAGAAAGCCCTTGAACTAAAAAAGCACTGGCTCAGATAATACAAGAAGTCAAAGGGATGAACTTTGACTGACCTGGATCCAAAGAGCTCAAGCGACATCCTCCCCTCCCCACCCCACCCCCAGTCTCGCACTATCTCATTCCCAATCTCTCTGTCCTTCTTTCCTGTCTGCCAGCTTCATTCTTGAGTAGGCTCTCTCAACCCGAAGGGACAGAATTGTCTCCCTGAAGACTCATCTCCATTCCAAGAAGGGGCTCCCATCAATCATGCTTGGCCCATGTGCCTCGCCCTGGACCAAGCCAAGAGCTTGGCACACTCTACTTGGCCAGTCTGGTTTGCTGCAGTGGGAAAGGTGAAGCGCTGGATTGAGAGTTCCACTAGGTGGAGAGGTACAGATCCCCAAACCAAAAGATGAATTTTGTTCCAAGAAGAGGAAAGGTCTGTTGGAAAGGCTAAAACAATACCTGGTCCACGGTGGAACCCTCAAAGCAAGACACAGCTGTCTGATGGCGAGAAACCCGAGATGATTTTGTGGTCGAGAAGGAACCAGCTCCCACCCCCAGAAGGAGAGGTGGCCGCTCTTCCCCTTAAAGGGCATCATAAAACATACAGGCCTTGCTCATCTTGTCTTCGGGGCTCACCTGGGATACCTGAGCATTCCTGATTTCACTGATGTATAGAAAATTCTCTTTCAGAGGCTCTTAATTAGTTCCACCTTAGGCTTTGGAAATATTCAGTTTCATAAAATCATAAAATGTTGGACCTGGAAGGATCACAGAGCAATAATAGCTCCCAGACCTGGTAGTTCTGGCTCCTTGTGAGAATCGCCTAAGATGGGTTTTATATTGTTTTGTTTTTAAACATTCCTGAGCCCCAAGCTCTCCGCCAGAAATATCACTTACATAGGTCTGTGTTGGGGCAATTAATCAGAATTGTTATGATTCTGGTTTGCCTCATTTGGGAGCCAGTGCCTCCAGACGTGCAGCCCCATTTCTAAGAGACTGAAGCCAGAGGGACTATGAACCCCACCTATCCAAGGTCCACCCAGCCGGTCAGTGGCAAAATCCGTATGGACTCCCGCCTCCAGGAGAAAATCCAAGAGTCACTGCCTGTCATTTGCCGAGTGGAGCAGTGTGAATCTCTGTGAAAATGAGAAAGCAAAAGGCACAGTCTGTTGCTAGAGCTCACAAACCCAGGTCGTGCATAGCAGCCGGGAGTCTGCAGGTGCTGAGGACTTGCTAACAAGCTTTCAAGAAAACTAGAGACCCCACTTCTATGTCCTCCTGTGTCAGCCTCCCCCAACTCACATTTCATCCCCATGTACTTCCAGGGCTCCTACTTTGTCAACCCACGAGACTAGAAAGGGAGCTCAAGGCCTGATGGGAAGACCAACATGAAAAGGATTGCCAGCAGCATGATGCATTCTTGCCATTTTCACGTTCAGTTGCAAGCTCCTCAAAAAGAGTTACCGTCTGACCCGGAAATTTGACTCCTAGATCTGTCCCCAAGAGAGCCAAAAACACATCCACACAAAAACGTGGATACGAGTGTTTTAGCAGCATTACCCATTAACAGCCAAACACTGGACACAGCCCCAATGTCCATCAGCAGGTGAATGGATAACCAAAGTGTGGCACAAAAAGAAATAAAGTAGGAATGTTCCCTACAGCATGCATGGGCCTGGCTAAGTGGAAGAAGAAGACACAAAAGGCTACATGTTGTATAATGTATTTGCAATGCCCGGACTAGGTTTTTGCGCAGAGACAGGAAGTAGATTAGTGACTGCCAGGCGGGAATGGAGCGTGACTTCTAATGCGCGTGGAGTCTCCTTTTAGGGTGATGAAAACATTCTGGAATTAGGTAGTGGTGATGCTTTCACAGCCTTGCAAACGTACTAAATGCTACTGAATTGGTCACTCGTGAAGGGTAAATGTGCTGGTATGGGAAGCCATCTCAATTGAGGAATAAATACATATTGAGTGTTAGACCACTACAAAAATGTTAAAGGATCAGGCTCTTAGAGAGCAAGATGTTCAGGAGAAGCCTCCTAGGAAAGTAAAGTTTGGGGTAGGCCCAGAAGAAATGAGAAGGGAGGTCAGCAGGCACCCCTAGCAGCAAGAACGGGTGCCTTGAGTCTTGGGCAGCATTGCAGAGTCTCGTGTGGGGATGCCCTGAAGCAGAGGTTGCCGGACAGGGAGGTGCAGTGGTTCGAGGAGCAGAGGAAAGAGATCGGAGGTCGTCTGTGGTCCTCCCTCCTGAGCTTTCGGAGCTGGATGGAACGCACTTCCCCAGCAAGAAGGGCTTTGCAGAAAGGTTGCAGGCATCCGTGATACGTCCTAAGTGCTGCTGTAGCAGGGGGGCGGGGGGCTGAGTCTCGCTGCCACCCGGAACGAGTTAATGAGGGAAGGGACCACAGCAAAGGTCTGGGAGCACTGCTTGGATGTGCATTCCCAAGCTGGAGGCTGCTGGGAACAGGAGAAAAATGAGCAGACATTTCGTCCAGCCCTGAGGGGATAGGAGCAAGTCTCGCATTTCTTTAGCAATTCACAGTTGGCCGTAGCTTCCACATTTTTTTTTATTAGCTCATTCATCTTTGAGATAATTCTTGACACCAGCAGAACGTTATCACTAGCTCCTTCTACAGAGGAAGAAACTGAGGCTCAGAGAAGTTT
This sequence comes from Eumetopias jubatus, assembly GCF_037043125.1. Lineage (NCBI taxonomy): Eukaryota > Metazoa > Chordata > Mammalia > Carnivora > Otariidae > Eumetopias > Eumetopias jubatus. The sequence goes on from NW_028274818.1 coordinate 97,123,022, forward strand.
GGTCCCTTGCCCGGGGCTGCTCCTAAGTGGTGGTTAAGAGAAGCCCTAACCTGGGTTCACAGTTCATGCTTGGCTAGGCTGACCTGTAAGTCTTGTTGCGGAAGCAAAGCCTAGACACGGAGAATAAATAAAACCCCCAAACTATAGCACAGTGCAAATATATGCTAGCCAAAGACAGGCCTTAAATGATTATCAACAAACACATTAATTCGTGGCGGGTTGTACTCCGTCAGCCACATCAAGTGTTTGATGTGCCTTCTCTTCCGATCTTTGTATTGCTGAGCTTTCTATTGCTAAGCAAATATCAAGAAGACAGAGTTTGTGCAGAAGTTTTGAACCTGGGTCTTAGAATCAGACCTGGCTCCAGCCCCACCTCCACCATTTGCCAAATGAACTTGGACCCCACTTCTCGGAGCTTCAGACTGCTCACCTGTCAAGTGACGGTCACACACCCAGCTCACCAGGACGGCCACTATGTAATTTTACGATGATATACATAAAGCACACAACGCATGCGTAGCCCGCTCAGGCGGTGTTCAAGAAGCAAAGGGGAGCTTTTAAAAGGTTCACCAACGAGAACTGGCATTCACTGGGCGCAAACAGTATATCATTAATCTCCACAACAAGGTAGGTTTTATTGGTCCCATTTTATAGATGAGGGAATTGATTAAGGCTGGAGGAAATTCGCTTGCCCGAGGTCACACAGCCAAGATGTGGGATAACCATGTTTCAGACCTGGGTCTGGCTCTGAGGTCATTACTTTTGTACCCTGCCACCCCATTGATGGCAACGTGAGAACTGGAGATCAAAGGACTCGCATGGAGGCATGGAGGCTGAATGACGGGCTCAAATGGTGATGTATTTCAGAGCTACGGAAGGAGCTGCAAGCCACCACTCCGTTTACAGGACTTTGGTCTGGATCCCGACTTGCATGGCCCCAAGCACGAACTGTTAGGTTCTCCAGGCCTTTCCTCCTTCCTTATCTCTCCCTTCCCACTGCTTTGAAGGATTTTCAGATCAAAGGTGCAGCCCCTCTCCAGGGGAATAATCCTGTTGCCTGTAACCTTGTTTTCTGAGTGTCCTTCACAAAGAAGGGCTTCAGCCAAAAATTTCTCCTTCTGCGTAATCACACAATTTTTCTTGGCCTTCACCAGCCCTCAGGACAGAAAGGTAGATGACTGCCTTCAGAAGCATTTTTATGCTGAGGAGCTGCCCAGAATAAATTAGCCAGTCCTCAGAAAGTGTTAGATGCGCTACTTCCATATCCTCATTTTATTTTCTGCTTTGGTCCTTTTCGTTCTTAAACACCACATCCTCTTTTTGTTCCTGAGGGCTGGCACCTTTTTACATTTAACCCACTCCTGGGGGGCGGGGAGCGGGGGGAGGCATATCTCTGCACCAAGGAAATTTTCTTTCTCCAGGTAAGAATTTGTAAGATTCTAAGACCCAGACATGATCAGCAAGTTGAGAACTGAACCGACAATACTCCCAATCACCCAAGGGAAGCAGAAGCCCAGGGGATCCAGGATTAAAGATAATAGGACAGCATCTAAGAGATGGTGGCAGAAATAACCAAGTATTGGAGAGGGAGCCCAAGGCTGCACCAGGGGGCCCTGGGTCTCTGTGAAATGTGGCTTGCTGGAGAAACCTTCCTGGTTGATACAATTTTTAGAAACCCCCTGACAAGCCCCCCGAGACCCCTTCCCTCAGGGAAAGCTCTGTTTGTCCTTGGAAACATCAGCGGGCTTCCTACTACTTCCCTGTTATTTCCAGGGATCTCAGAGAGGCCACCAAATGTCAAAGGGAAGACGTACTTGAAATTGAACCATTTTTAGGTTCTTTAAAGGCATGTGGACCCAGGGCGCCTGGGTGGCTTAGTCGTTAAGCATCTGCCTTCAGCTCAGGTCATGATCCCAGGGTCCTGGGATCGAGCCCCGCATCGGGCTCCCTGCTCCTCGGGAAGCCTGCTTCTCCCTCTCCCACTCCCCCTGCTTGTGTTCCCTCTCTCGCTGTGTCTCTCTCTGTCAAATAAACAAAATCTTAAAAAAATAAATAAGTAAAGGCATGTGGACCCTACCTTGACCTTGCTCTTTTGCCAGTCTTCTTTCCTACAGAGACTGCGAGTAATGTGAAGGAATTTGCATTTCTCCCCCCGCCCCCAACCCTCTCTGGGCCATAATCTGACCTAAAGAAAAACCACTTTCCCTCCGCTGGAGGTTTGTAAAGGTAGAAGGACCCCTTTTCAAAATGGAAGGTGATCTAAAAATGTTCTTCTGCCCTGGCATTGGGTTTCTTAACATCTGAATCTAAAGAACCATCTTTCCCAAAACTCCCCACCCTATGTCCCTAACACACACACACACACACACACACACACACACACACACACACTCACACTTGTCAGCCCCCCGCCGGCAACTCAAACTCCATCAGATTCTTTGGCGCCACCTAGTCCTACTGAATCGAAAATTCTGGGGCTGGGGCCCAGCAATTCCCTAATCACCTGGAGAATTTATTAATTCATGAATTCCTGGCCTCCGCCCCCAGAGATTTTGATTCAGTAATTCTACAGTGGGACCCAAGAATTTACATGTACATCAGACTCCCAGATGGTGCTGATGCTGCTGGTCCAGTGAGTAGCTCTGATGTACATAGCTTTCCACCTGCCTCTAGGGCACAGATTTCGGCCATATGCTAAGTGGTAAATTGTGTGCAAAGATCATGGATGGACAGACAGATGGGAAAGGGAGGGGGTATGGACTAACAGAACAAAAAGAAGGAAAAGAAGTTCTGGCAGGGGAAAGCAATTCCTGGAAAAGAGACCTGTTCTTCCTCAACACACTTTATCAAAGCTTTTCTTTCTGGTGATTTCCATTTCCCTGTGTCTGGTCCCAATTACTTTCCCACTGATTCAGACCTACTAATGGTTTCTCAAGGGCCTTATGAAAATGGTGGCACAAGACCAAGCCCAAGAAAAAAGATTAAGAGGACACAACCCTAGGGCCCAAGGTCAGACCTCCGCGGTGCAACAGGACATGGCGGCAGGGACACTGTGGCTCTGGAACGTCTGCGAGGATTTTGTGCCTCCCTCCCTCCTTCACACTGGTCCCGTCCACAGAGCACGTGGTCTCCACTTCTCAGATTTCACCAGAATCACCTAGTTAAACATAGATCGCTGGCCCCATCCCTGGAGTTTCTGATTCAGTAGATTGGGCATGGGGTCTGGCCTGAGCACCTGCATTTTTAACAAGCTCCCAGGGACGTGGATGCTGCTTGCCTAGGAACCCCACTCTAGAACCACTGGTGTGCATACCTGAAATCATACCAGAAGTCATTTAGAGTCATTTTGACCAGCGGCCACCAAGAACAATTCTGGGGGCCGGGGGGGGGGGTTGCGGCAAGTTGCTTCCAGCCCGGTGCCAACAGGTAGGGAAGCATCTGAACCTGGCTCTGCCTGCAGCAGGTGACTCAGAAACGGGAGCCCGGTGCTCTGCAGAGGGGGACACCGTCATGCCTGGATGATGCCTTTTGTGAAACCCTCAAATGTTGATGTATTTTCTCACTCAGAAAGTCCCTGTAACTCTATTGGATCTGGAAGTTTATACCTCCCTCTGAACATCACATCTCTCATGGTGTTTGTTATAGAAGTTTTACTGTTTCCTACCATCTGCCAGAAGAGGTGATGTTCAGGCTCCGAGAACGGTCCCCGAGACGCTTGTTGATGGGACCGGTCTTCAGCCTATGGACTGGGCTTGCAGAGGAGGAGGTCAGCCTGTCTCACTATGTCGCTTCTCTCTTCTCTCCCCCTCCCCTCCCTCCCCGTCTCCTTACCCTCTGCTCCCCCTGCAACCCCAGTGCATTCCCAGAAGCAGAACAGACAGACCTGCGTCCGCAAGAGCCTCATATGCGCCTTCGCCATGGCCTTCATCATAAGCGTCATGCTGATCGCGGCCAACCAGATCCTCCGGAGCGGCATGGAGTAGCCCCTCCCCCCGCCGCCGCGTCCCCGGCTCACCGTGCATGTGCATGCCCTGCGGGCCGACGCTGTTCCTCCGAAAGCAGACACGGACAATGCAGACAGGGCACAGTGGAGTGAAGAACCCAAGGCTGCGGTGCAACGGGTGTTGCCAATCCACTTCATCTCCTTGGCAGGGACACAAAAGGGCTGTCTTAAATGCTTTAATGGTTTTGTTTCCTAATGCAATAAAATAGCCAGGAGTTCCCAAGGACTGCGTCAGTCACCCCCAGGAACTTGGAAGAGAGACTTCATTCTCATCTCGGACTTTTCCAGTGGCCATCCAGGCTGGTGGTGTAAGAGAGCAAGAGGGAGGCGTGGACGTGCAGTCATTTCCATGCCCCGTTGTCTCAACCCCCCCGGGGTCAGCTGAAGACTCCCGGCTGAGGGAACCCTCAGTCCCCAGAGGCTGACTTCCGGCTTGCTCCCGAAGAGGGGGCCTTCCATCCCACCCTGGCTTCCTTCCTCCACCCAGTGGAGCCCGTCCCCTCCCCCCAAGGCGTGAGGGGAAAGCCATCGAATGGGGTGCAGTGCCTGGTGGTGTGCAGGTGGCACCCCTCGCTTCCATTCTTACTGCCTTTTCTACAGGACTCTTGTTGGCAGAGTTGGGGAGCTCTCAGTTTCCGTCGGCACTTGGCTTTCTGTTCCTAGAGCCCATCGCGCACCAGCATTTTGGAATCTGCAGAGAGCCTTTCTCCCAGCTTTGCCCCCTGTGCTGCCATTAGTGAAAAAAGAAGCATACTCGTGGACATCTCTACAACCTAGACACATAGACAGACGTATGCATTGGGCTTCTTCATGTGTGACGTCATTCTTTCCTACTCGCTTACTCCTGATATAAGCTTGTCCTCCGACACGCATCCCTGCCTCCTTTGGGTGGGCCAGGTAGTTTCGGGGCGGGGAGGGGGTGCAGGGAGGGACCGAGACCAGTGGGGAGGTGGTGTTGCAGCCCAGCCCACCCCCCAGCCGTCAGAGGAGTCCTGGAGCCTGAACCCACCCATCCATGCCAGAAGACCCCTGTAAGTTCAGGTCCTTGAGCATCTTTTCTTCTTCTCGTCCTAAAATATGCTTTGTTAGTCTTCCCCAGATAAAAAGAGAAATACAATCCACAGTGGAAAGATGGAAGGATCAAGAGACTATTTTACATAACACCTTCCAGCACTCAGATTCTACAACTGACTCATTTTCATGAGGAAACAAAAAGATGTGAATCAGCTTAGCCAGCACGACAGGTGATTCGCTCCTGCCTGCAGAATACTTCTGCTGGGGAAGGGACCTGGATCCCGTGGTCCGTGTTCAACACCATTTCAAGTCTGTAATTTCCCGACTTCTCCCAGAGGCCCTGTCAGCCACCATTATTGATTCGAGCTTGCATAGTCTGATTAGCCGATAATCTTTCGATGTGATGTTTTCCTTTGTACTTTTCCAAGCTCGGGTCTTCAGTTCTGTAATGGAATTGTCTTGCTCCTTTCTCTCCATTGCATCCTGAAGCTACATGCTTTTCCCGCTCCCTCTTCTCCTTTCTTCCAGTACTGAGGTGCCAGAATCTTTCCTCTCTAGGTTTTGCGGTGTGGTGTGTGTCCCTGGTCCCCTCTCCCAGACCCCCACCCCCACCCCGCCTCAGTTTTCTCCCTTACTGCCTTCTCTGACTCGTCCTTTTAGGGTCTTTTTCCGGTTCACCTCTGCAAGCGCTTCAGGCAACAGCCAGGGGGCAGCTGTAGAAACTTCCCCACTGTGGGAGACTGCAAATATTCATGATGAGCACAAGTAAAACTAGGGTTTGAGCCATAGTCCGGAGGATGGAGCAGGTGTAAGCTCCTAAGAGCCCCGGGGGCTGAGGGTCCCCCTGGGAAAATGCCTGGAGTCCCGCACATCCAGGCCAAGGAAGGCAGCAGCCTGCCTGTCCCTCTCGCCCACCCTGCCCTGCCACGGTACACACTGTTCATCTGCCTCTTCTCTCTCTCCCCCTGCCCGACTCACCATGGTCCTCAGGATCGGCTTCCAGAATGAGGACAGGTCCGAACACAGAGCACTAACGCATAAGTCAACTTCGTCATTAGTTTTTGCCCAAAGCAGCTTATCTCCCCCAACCCCCCAACTGGACTTGGACGGGAAGGACCCCGTGAACCACTAGACCATGTCCTCCTGGGGAGCCAAAGCAGATTGAATAAAGACCCCAAGGGATGACTTCTAAAGGAGCCTGCCCCGTGAGAAGGGATTGCGATGCTTCTTCAAAGGCTGGCTCTCTGCAAGTTCTTCTGCCTCTCACCGGAGAACGGGGTCCCCGAAGGATGTGAGACTTAGAAGAGATTTTAGCCACGAGGCGGGGCAGGGATTAAAAGGAGTTCTAGAGAGGCAGCGACAACCTGTTCAAGGCCTCAGCATCCTCTCCCTGAAGAGGACCCTTTTCCCCTCCCAGTGACCAGTAAGCAAGCCCATCCTACCCAAAAGGGATTCGAGGAGCATGCATCCCTTGTGAGGAGAGAGGACAACATGGAAGCTCTAGAACTCTCTTGGGTGGGTTAGAGTTGACCTCCCGCCACGGTGGCCTCCACACGTGTGGCACCCAGGGGCTGAAGTGTGGGGAGATAGCCCAAAGGTAGTTGCATTCCTGAGACTTTGGGAGCTAAGAACTCGTCTCTGTGACGTGGCCCCTTGGCTGCTTTGCCTGGACAGTCTGCTAGGTGTGACGTGGCCCCTTGGCTGCTTTGCCTGGACAATCCCAAAGGTGTTGGGATTCTTTGTAAGGCTTAAGAGGTTAACTTTCGGCAGGTCCCGTCCATACCAGAGGTACTTCGGGTCCTCGCCACAGCTACTTATGATGCTCACAGATAAAGCATGGCTCATTCTTGCTGTAAGAACCGGTGTGCCCCTAGACCACACAAGCGATGATCGGGGAGGTATTTTGCTAGGGGGACAAGGCATGTAGACCCTGATCCCCTTGGCTTCACAGCAAGCTGTCTCCTATCACTCCAGACGCAGACAGAGCCCCCAGACAGGACCCAGCATGGGAACTATTAGAAGTGGCTTCCAGAATGTGCGTGGGTCCCACGTGACCAATCTGTAAAAGAAAAGGGGGGGGGATTATGTTGCTATGGCAACCCTTGCATTCCACCCTGAGTTTGCCAAGGCACACAAAAATAGGGAACATTTTCTTAAAGAACACTTGGGCTCTGCCTGATTGCAACCTGACTCCCCGCATCCACATCCCACTGGTGGAGTAAATTACACTCCAAAAATCTGGCGGTTTCTCTGCCTTTTCTTGTGTTTTGAAACCACCCTTCCATTTGCTCAGGAGAACAGGAACTACCTGAGAGCCGGGTGGTATTCTGCCCACCCCACCTACTCTCCCCCTTCCCAGGGCCCGGAGCAAAGACCCCTTCATCTGGGCAAAAAGGCAGAAATGTCGTTTGGAAGGCAAAAAATATTTTAAGCTTCAATCTTTAAAAGCATCTGTTTGCCTGTTGAGACGCTCTCCCACAAGCCAGAAATGTGAACTGAAGTGAACTGAGGTTTACATGTGGTCTTAGGCAAGCCCAGAGGCTTCAGAACTTTCTAGGTGTTTTATTTGCAGAGAACAAGATGTGCACCACGAGATGTGTTCTTTCCCGATACCCGTTCCTGCCTCCAATTTCACATGACAAATGGTCTATCTTGTGGTTAGCGAAAAGAACCGAGTGAAAGATGGCAAGCTCCTTTTGACAGTGATGCCCCTCCCATCCTCCCCTCTACAGAATCATAAAGTGATATATCTAAGAACGGGGAGGGAGAAATTTCTCTTTTATTCCCAAATGCCTTCTCTAGGCTTTAGTCCAGACTCAGGTTATAAATCAAAGAGAGTTTTGCTCTTAACTCGTAGCTGGCAGCCTCCCCGGGACCATGACAGAAGAGTAAGGGGGTGACCGCCAAGCACAGGTCCTTGGGTTGGCTGGCCTGGCCATGTGTGGCTGCATGTCATGAAACCCCGTTCCATGATGCCATTGCCCTCCATCCCTGCGGAAGCTGCTGAGCTCTGCTTCTCCCAGCTGGAGGTCCCAAACCATACTGCGTCAATCTACTTCACTATTTCTCTGAAAGCCCATAGCGATAGTATTATTCACCCTGCTCCATGGAGATGTAGGGAGATCTGGAACCCCACTGCGAGGAGGGGTCCCTTTTCTGATAGTGCCATGACAATACAGGCGGGCCGAGCCTAGACTTCCAGACTGTGGCATACACTGGTCGTATTCCCAGGATGACTGTCCGGAGAACAGCTGTCTGCTTTGAGCTGAGATCGGAACTTTCCCATTGGCCTCTTCGGTGATCCTCACAGGGCTAAGGGTCCATAACTTAAAGGCATTGCCATAGCCATCTTCCCCCACCACCTCATTACTCAACTGTCCCAAAGCGCGGGGGGCGGGGGGGGGGGGAAAGAAACCATCAGAAATAGAAAAGTAACATTATTCACCAGCTAGGGTTTTCAACTTGAATTATTTAAAGTGATGGAGAAGTAGAGGAGGATTCGGGCTGCCCCTTGTGGACCCTGTCTCCACGACAATTTAAATGTCAGAACCGTTCAGCTTCACTTCATACTTCCTTTGACTAAGTCACTCAGGGGACAGTCCTTAGTCATGTGGCCTTGCCATAGACACTTGGTTTGGGGAGGAATAAGGTCAAATGCACAAACCAGCCAAACATTTCTTAGTAGCCTGTGCTCATTGCTCATGCGCATGGCCATGGCGCATGGCTATGGTTTCTACTTTATATCGGTTTGGGACCCTCTTTTATATGGTCTCGAGGAACATGATAACAAAGCTCAGAAAGTCTTCATGACAAAACTAATTTGATTCCGTTGGCTTGAAATAATAGCCACCAAGAATCAGGTGTCGCCAGTCCCACGAAAGGCAGTCCTCTGAAACCGGAAAAGACTTGCCCAGCCCCTGCCCCCTGCCCCTACTTCCGGTGACTTATCAGTTGAACATCCACCTCTTTTCCTTGAGCGTGATGGGTTGGCTGTCAGAACCGTGCTTCTCACAATGTTAGAAGTTACTGTCCACGAGAAAGTGTTGCAGAGGCTGGAATTTCCCAGTGGAGTAGAAGAGCAGGCTAATTAGGAAGGAATATTCCAGGGAATGAAAAATTCAAGTGTGCTGTTTCTCCATTGCTGGACTTGTAAGAGCAAAAGGAAAACTGTAAAGGGCTGCAGAGGCTGGCCTCCGGACGTTTTCCCTGTGTCTGGCCTACTTTGGTAACATAGAAGGGACTGAGGGCCACGGGGTTGCTGCCCATCAACCCAATCCTTCTGACATGTGGGGCAAGCATCAAGAGGAGGCTGGTGGGTAGCTCACCTCTCCTTGGGGGATGCGGACATCTGCCGAGCTCAAAATGCGTCTCCCAGGGTTTTCTGTCTGGGCTCAGACCCGTTGAATTAGGCCAGGAGAGCAGAGCTTAGAACCAGAAATATGGGAGCACGATCATGTGCAGGACCCCACGTGTTGCTGCCACCCACCAGCCTGATGATTTTGAGTGACGTTTGCTTCCTGGCCATGGGTTTCTCATCTCTAAAGCAAGAGGAAAGGTAAACCAGGAGAGCCCCCCCCGCCCCGTGACTCTGTTTGTCTGAAACGAGTCAAAACGATGCCTAGACTTGAGAGGGTCCCTATTCCCCCATGAATGGTGTCAGGGACTGGCAGTTCTTTTTACACGGCAGCTCCCAAGAGGCAGTTGTAATAAAGTATCTCTTTTGGTGTCCATTGTCTGTAGATGAAACGATGCAAATTGATTTATGTCAAATGTGTGGTGTCTTGCAAGTAAGAGGTTTTGTTTACTCCCTAAGGTCTTGCTGACTCAAGGGAACATCAAAGATGGGCTTTGTGTCCTCATCTTAGCCAGTGTGAAAAGTAAGGGGATTTGATCACTTTATCGCAGATCTCGTGCATCAGAATTCAGGAATAAGTAGGGTGAAACAAAGCCAGATCCCAGGAAAAAATGTGTGTTTCTCCATCTGAGAAAGCCTAACTGGAAGCTACTGAATAAAGAGCACAAATCCCAGACCAACTGACTTTCCTTCCTTCCTTCTTTCCTTCCTTCCTTCTTTCCTTCCTTCCTTCTTTCCTTCCTTCCTTCCTTCCTTCCTTCCTTCCTTCCTTCCTTCCTTCCTTCCTTCCTTCCTTCCTTTTTTTCTGGCCATTCCTGTATATGTGATAGTGGTTTATAATTATTCGTAACACTGCAGAAGGAAGAGAGTCACTGTCTCATGATTGTCAGGAATAACATTAGCAGTCTGGGGAGACCAGCCACTGCGATCGTCTTTTGAAGACTGAGGGATGCTGAGCACAGACGCCTGGTTTAGATGCACCCCAACCCTGATGAGGGGTGGAGGGCAGGACGAGTGGCTGCTGGACCCGTAAAAGTCCCCAGTCCTTCTGCCCCATGACAACATAACATCCTAGGTCTCTGTCCCTTTTCTTCTTCCTAAAGTAGACTGAGGCTTTTATACAAGCTTGTTTTTATACAAGTCCTACAGTTCTTCCCCGGAAAGACCCAGATTGGTCAGGAAAGGGTCCTCAGCTCCTGGTAGAAATTTGCTCCTGGCAAGCCAGTATCTCCCAGCACTCCTAAGGAAAATCAACTCATATTCTTCCTTTCTGACCTGGAAATCTGGTTTCAGGGGTCCTTGAAAGGTTTCTTAGTGGGGTTTGATTTTTTTTCCCCCAATTCTGAATCCAGGAAGAAGCTCTTTCTCCAAGGACTAACCAAAGGCAATGCCCTTGGATGGAAATCAGATCCAGAAAGTCTGGTCAGGCAGTGGGCTGGCGAACTGTCATCTGTTGAGGATTGGGGGTGGGGGTGGGGGCTCAGTGAGCCTAGGAGTCATTAGACTTAAGACGTGACTTGTTTCTCAAAGCACAGTATAGTTAGTGGCTGGATGCAGACGAGAGCACAGCTGAGGACTGTTAGGACCAGTATGCCCGGAGCCTGGCAGCTCTCATATCCAGAATGGGCCACTAAGACTGAAATCCTGGGTCACAGTCTTCCCATTTACCTCATTCATGTTCCTTTTTTTTTTTTTCCATTCAGTATTAGGTGATGATTTCTGCTATTAAGTGATGAGAGAGTCAGCAGACTAGTCAAAAGAAAATCTTTATATAAAATGTAAATATTAATATAAATTAACTTGGCATGCAACTTACTAACCCAATGAAATATATATTATTAATATGTTCTCTTAGTGTATAAAGGAAAACTGACTGCCATATTTACCAGATGTTTTCTGTAACCAAACTCGTCTGTAAATATATAATCTGTATAAAAAAAAGAGTCTAATTTACCATTATTTATGCAATAGAAAAAAATAAAAGTTTTTTTTTTTCTTTTGAGGAGAGATTCAGTTCATTATCGGTGGTGTGATTTGCAAACCTGCCACGAAATTCGTTCCTGTGACCCTGAGGGTTAACCAGATCTCTTTGGACGCCAGTCCGGCATCACCCGCTTGCAAGAAGCCACCGGCAAGGGGATCCGGTCTCTCGGTGGGGCTTTGGAAGAGAATGATTGACATCAGGGCAACTAAGCTGACTCTGGGCCATGTGGTGAGAAATAGGAAACATCTTCTGGCCGGGGGCAGACATGATAATTAAGAAAACTTTGCAGACACCCAAGCTAATGGTGTCATCCTTTCAGGATTCCATTTGCCAAATTCTTCCCTAGATTAGCGCTGGGGCATGGCAGCGCTTTTCCTCCAGCTTTTGGGATTTGCAATGTTATTTGGCACAAAAAGAGACACCCATTCCCTTTTTTCAAGAAGTAAACAAAGGCCACCAAAGGCTAAATGGCTTGATTAAGGACACTAAGTGAGATCCTGCTTCATTTTGGACCAGAACCTTGGCCTCCTGACCCCAGACACCATGAGGGCATCTTACATTTTCCTTACTTTTCAAAAACGTTATCCCACATTTTCCCAAATGTCTTGTACTTAAGCCAAAAAGCTGAGTTTCCATTTGGGTAGAATCTCCCAGGAGACCCTCTTGTTAAGTGTTGCATTTTATACACCTTCTCAGGGGAAACTTACAAGGTAAAATCACTAAGCATTTGTTATTGTTTAAAAATTCTAAAAATAGAGTGTTCTAGGCATAAAACACACGTTTTTCTCTCTGCTGAAGGGGGTCTCTGGCAATTTCCAGTGATAATGACTTGGATTTTATCCTTTCTGATCTGATTTTTGATTTTTTTTTTTATTATAAAGGAGCATTTAGTCATGAATATTTATTCTCCTGGGATAATTACCCCAGCAGGGACTGTCCTGCAGGATAAAAGTCCTACTAGGGGGCTGACAAACCCCTGACCACAGAGATAATGAAGCCTGAACATTGGCCCAAACCTGGCCCTATCCAAGGTAAAACAAAGTGCTCCCTCAAGTTATGAACATACCTTTGAATGCCACTGGGATTTTTCCACAATTTTCGTGATAAGTGAATTTCAGAGGCTTTTCTTTGTTCATCTGTGATCCAACCATGTGCCCAATGAAAAAGCTGTTCCCGTATCTTCTCCTGCCAATTCTGGAAGGTCCACCTGTAGTAAGTAGCTTAGCCTTGGGCTGCCTGGGCTGACGTGTAGACCTGCCATGTTTCTAGGCGTATCTTATACACGTTGGTTTTATTTCAACCCAGCACACCTAGGCTTCAATCACTGAGCAATGGACAGAGGGAGGACGCCAACATGTTCCAGCCTACCCTGCTAAGCGCCCCCCCCCCCAGGTCCTGGAGCATCGCACTTGGAGCCATGCTCTAGCCCCCAAGCATCAGCCACTGTGTGGCCAGAAGGCTCTTCTGGCTTGGGAGATGTTCAGCAATCAGCCCTGCAGCTGTGCTCAGGGTCAGCCAGAACCCTGCTCTCACTTTCAAGTTTCCTAGGATGAAGAGGGAAGATGCAGGTGCCTCCATGCCGAAGAGCTTCGGGGCTGTGGGAAGATGCAGGCTCAGACCCTTCGGGGTACATTGCCTGAAGTGGCCGGCCAGGGATCAGGAGCCATTTCCTCCAGTGGCCCCTGAGAATTGATCTCGGGAGGTATTTGCTGGGAGGGGTCTCCAGGCTCTGGGCTGCAACTGTAGCCCACAGGCCCTGTGCCCAGCAGCAGAGACATGTGTGGGGCTGCAGAGACCTCTGCTCTCCCTCCCAGGGAGGTGCCGCCGGCTTAGGAACTGGAGACTCTTGATGGGCTTCCCTCCTGCCTTTCCAATGCCAAAGCCATAGCTGCCAGGCTGTCCCTAGGAAGCCGAGGGGTGGACGTGGTGTATGCCGAGTAGATGACATTCCCCTTCCCCCGTTTTCCCTGAGATTCATCTGGATGGCAATGGGGTAAAACTGAGCAGAAAGAAGGGAATGGATTGTCTAGTGTGTGAATGAGATCTCAATAAAGCTGTTATGAAAAATGAGCACGAAAGAAGCCTTGAACAAGAAGCAGAAGCAAGAGGTGGTCGCCCGGGGATGGCTCCGAGCCTCTGACATGTACGTGAGCCTCGGGTTGTGATCTAGGGTACCTGGCTTCTCTCGGTTGCCTGGGGCAGAAAGCCCTGCGCCTCAGATGCAATGGCAGACCATGCATGAGCACACCCCCTTGAACAGGCTCTGCTCTCCCCAGCCTTTCGGAATGAAGAGGAGCAGACCTGATCTTCACGTGTTTGAGCCTCTGTGGTCCGGGAACCACGTGGCCTGGTTTTTTCTTGACCAGTGTCTCTCCAGCGCCAGCCCTCTGTTCCTTCCACCAGGCTTCTCTTCCAAGGGTGAAGCGTTGAGTCAAGCAAAGAGAACTTGGGTGGGGGGAGCCCTGGAGTGTCTGCAGTGCCAGCATGTAAGGGAGGAATGGGGTGCTTGTGTGCGGGGCAGCGGCGGATTATGCAGACTCCAGGTCATCTGTAACCGTGGATGAACAGATGACCTCAGCCCCGTGACTAAAACAAGCTTCTTAGCCACACAACAACTTACTTTGCTCGTCATTTTATTTCTAGCACCTAATATTGTGCCCAGCACATAGTAAGTCCTCAATAAATACGTGCTAAATAAATAAACAAACCGGATTGCCTCAAATTGCCCAGTTATCCAAATTCGCTGCTGGCACAAGGTTCCTGTGCTCTCCCTTCCCGCCAACACCTTCCTTCATCCCCCATCCCTGCACCCTGGTTCCCATGCCTTTGTCAAAATCAGGTAAGCCTGGGTTTCCATGTTTGTTGATTTCTTAGTTTTTCCAGCCTGTCTAGGAATTCTTCATCCTCTTCGAGAAGCTAGGTTCAGCCCCTTCAGCCTCTCGAAGCTGGCATCTGGTGCCAAAGAACTGGGCTCTCCTCTGGCTCTCCCATCACCCTCCCTGAAAGCCACAGCTTCTGTCCCCTTGGCTTGGTCTCAGCTGGGATCAAGGTCTTCATAGGCATAACGCACAGCCCTCCTGGGCTGGGATGGATGCGGTCCTGCCCCCTGCTCTACAAGACTCCCTCCTTTGACTTCCGCAAGGTCTCCCTTCTCACCTGCCGACCGCCAATCCCACCGGGTAACACCAGCCTTCGCTATGTGGCCAGTGCCTTAGAGACCCGTTTGGGTAACTGGCAAGTGTCGACCGGGTACTAATAGGATGCAGATAGAAATGTAAACCAGACACCGGGAGCCTATAGTCTAGTAGAAGGAACAGACAAGTAAGCCTGTGATTACAGCCCAGGGTCAAGAGCCCTAGGGAAGGATTCACCACAGAAGATTACAGCAATACAAAGAAGGGGCATCACTCATGTTAAAACATGTTTTTATTTTAAATTATGAAATACTTCAAACATAACAGTATACCTATCATCCACATTTAATAGACATCAGTGTTTTGATTGAGATTTCTCTCTCTCATTCTCAAACCGGGGATGGCTCCGAGCCTCTGACATGTACGTGAGCCTCGGGTTGTGATCTAGGGTACCTGGCTTCTCTCGGTTGCCTGGGGCAGAAAGCCCTGCGCCTCAGATGCAATGGCAGACCATGCATGAGCACACCCCCTTGAACAGGCTCTGCTCTCCCCAGCCTTTCGGAATGAAGAGGAGCAGACCTGATCTTCGCGTGTTTGAGCCTCCGTGGTCCGGGAACCACGTGGCCTGGTTTTTTCTCCCTCCCTTTCTCCTACCTCCCCTCCCTCTCTTAAGAAATCAAACCTCAAGGTGCTGTGGATACTGCAGTTCAATCCTATCATTCACCGTTCGCCTCCCTCTTCTGATATGACCACCTACTTGAAATTGCTTGTTCCCATTTATATATATGTTTTTAAAGATTTTATTTATCTATTTGAGAGAGAGAGGGAGCACAAGCAGGGGCAGAGGGAGAAGCAGGCTCCCCGCTGAGCAAGGAGCCCGATGTGGGGCTCGATCCCAGGACCCTGGGATCACGACCTGAGCCGAAGGCAGACACTTAACTGACTGAGCCACCCAGGCGCCCCTATTTATATTTTTTGTAGGGGAATTCTTAGAGGGGCAGGACGAAGAAGTTAGCCAGGCAGAGGGATCAGCATATGCAAAACCCAAGGCATGGCATTACTTGGCTGAGAGACTAGTTGGAAGACTTCGTATTAATCCAAGGGAGATATATGATGGTGGCCCTGGAAGGTGAGAGTGGGGATGGAGAAAGAAGGCAGGACCTGGAGAGATTTGGGAAAATGAGTCCACAGTGCCCGGTGGTTGATTTGGTATGTGGCTTGATGGAGAAGAATGGCTAAAGCACACTTAGGTTTCTGGTTTGAGAAGGGGTGCAGGAGTCACTGAATTTAAGTCATGATTAATTTGAGGAACTTTTAAGGTATCCGACTGACATCAGGTAGCAGACAGAGAGATTTGGGCTCAATAGCTTTTGCTGCAGAAAAACAAGTGGCAGTTTGGTCCGTCTGCCCTGGAAAAGCTAGAGAAAAACGCAGCCACCTAAGCAAATTTTCAAACCTTTCCCATCCATGTCTTCCTTCCTTCTCCACCTTGTGGCAAGAGAGAAAACTGCAGCCTGCCTGGGTTAGTGGCCACCGTTCAAACATTGGGACGTCCCCATACCCAGAGTTCAGGTAAACTGCTCACTTCCCTTTCAGTTCTTTGGTATCATACAGACCCAGCATCAGCCTGCCTCTGCGGGAACTGGGCAGATGAGGAGGTTTCGTGCCAGTGGCAGGCTGGAAGGTGAGAATAAAATCAAAGCCATTTCTGAGAGGGGAAACCGGCTGGTGTCATGGAGACAGGGCAGGGCGCCTCAGTTTCCACATTACAAGAAATGCTGCTGCTGGACTTTGTCCTTGTTTCCTTTGTAGCCACCAACTTACCAGAAAATTTGGGGAGAAACTCTGTAGGGACTTCCTAGGGTCTAAATAGGCAGCAGTGGTTGCTGTGGGATCAGAACACCATCCTGAGAGCGTTGTTCTGCCCAGCTCAGAGCCTTGTTCTGAACAGCCCAGCACAGCCCTGTATAAGCCCCTTTACAATGTGCACACCTAAGCAGTTGGTCAAGCAAACTCTCCACCATGAGCCCACCCTCCCACCACACACATGGCTAATCTTGACCTTAGCTCAATTATTTAACAGATTCATTGCCAAACCTGGGTTTTCACAAATGATTTCCAGGAAATGTGAGGGTTGAAATCAAGTTGAACTCATGTGGTTTTGCTCTTGAACTTGAGGTTCCTCTGTGATTTCTGGAAGATCTTGCTGCTCTGACTTCAGCAACCTCTGCTGTTGCTTGTTCTGACTCTGGGAAGCTCCGAGGTAATCTATCCTATTAAACCCAAATAGAATGTTGGCAAGAGGTTCAGCATCAGCCCACCCTAAAGAATAGTTTTTGTTGCCTAGGAAATATAAAATCAAATATCCATATCATTGGAGCGAATTTTTTTTGCTTGACTTTCTGAAATAATATGCTTTGAACTCCCTTCCCAGAGGTAAAAAAAAAAAAAAAAGTGAAATTTCTTTAGTTGACTCATTTTGGCAAGACCACTGCCCCTGTCTTCTCTCAGCAAGTTTGGAGACTTCAGAATTTTTATGAGGGTGTTTGAGCACTGAGCCGTTTCTCAAGTGTCCTCACTGCAACCACATATTACCACATGTCACATATTGAAGCCCTGGGAATCAGTTTACACCCACTTGTCAGGATAGAAACCTTTAGTGTGAAAACTGATGTGAAATATGAGACCCTCACAACACAATTTGATTACTGGAATGACTTCTGGTTTTATGTAGATGTTCCTTAGTTTCCAAATACAGTAGTCCCCCTTATATGTGGAGGACATATTCCAAGACCCCCCAGTGAATGCCTGAAACCACATATAGTACCAAACCCTATATATACTATGGATTTTTCTATACATGCATACCTATGATAAAATTTAATTTATAAATTAAGTACAGTAAGAGATTAATAATAATGATAGAATAATTATGACAGTATATGTAATAAATATATTCACGTGGTCTCTCTCTTCCTCAAAATATCTTATTTTTCTGCACTCACCCTTCTTGTGGTGGTGTGAGATGATAAAATGCCTACATGATGAAACGAAGTGAGGGGAATGAGATAGGCATCATGACGTAGCACTGGGGTACTATCATCTGCTTTCAGACCACAGTTGATACGGGTGACTGACACAACAGAAAGTGCAACCATGGGTAAGGGGAAACTACTATATATCTTAGCTTAACTATTTGTTAGTAACTGTCTGACAAGTTACCCATCTGCCATTCCACAAAGCAAAGAAAGGCAGCTATTCATGAGGGATTTCTAGTGTCTTATCATGGTATTTTTTTCCCCATGCTTTTCCTTACTTCATTGTTTAATCTTAGTGTAAAAGCCACTCAAGAAGTTATATGCATGACTAAAAGATAATGCTTCACTGTCCTTCTCCTGAATTACCATTAAAATAATCATGAAGATGTAAAAATAGAAGGGAAAATATAATACTGGAAACCAAAGATAAGAGTTTAGAGGGAAGTTTCTAATAACTACAGAATCAATGAGACTAAATGAAGAAATATAATGGATTATCAACTCACATTCCACCTTCTGAGCCATAATAACTCTGACAAACTACAAGTAGTAGGGAGTCTACAGCCAGCTTAAAGTAGAACAAGCTATGTCTCATCTCTCTGATTTATTTTTTTAAGATTTTATTTATTTGAGAGAGAGAAAGAGAGCAAGTACGTGCAGAGGGAGAGGCAGAGGAGAAGCAGGCTCCCCGCTGAGCAGGGAGCCCAATGCAGGGCTCAGTCCCAGGACCCTGGGATCATGACCTGAGCCGAGGGCAGATACTTAACCAACTGAGCCACCCAGGCATCTCCATCTCTCTGATTTAATAAAGGTCCCTTCTCTTCATTACTCCCTACAACTGTGGTTTAGGGAAGCCAGAAATTCTCCATCATAGGGATATTTGCTATATTCTCCTTGAACTCATCTAGGGAACACAGACTAAGGCCTAACAGCTGATCTCTCATCAGAAACCATGAAGGCCCAAAGCTAATGGTATGATATACTACAAATGCTGAAAGAAAAAAAAAAAACCTCAGTTGCAAATTCTATATCTAAGAAACTAGAGAGTATAAGTGCATTTTTGTTTGTAACTCCTCTTTTTCTATCTGATTTAAAAGACAACTGCATAAAGGCAATAACTGTAAATCTATGTTGATGGGCACATAATGTGTAAAGGTATAATTGGCAAAAATGATAGCATGGGGGAACCAAGATATTATAGGAGCAAAGTTTTTGTATACTATTGGGAAACTAAGTTGGTATTAATCTGAACTAGTTTATTATAAATTAAGATATTAACTGCAATTCCCAGGGAAACCACTCAGAAAATAATCCCCAAAATAAAGTAAAACAAATGATAAGGGAATTAAAATGGGTGTACTGGAAAATCATCTCTTACACAAAAGAAGGCAGGTAGTAATGGAGGATTTAGGAACAAAAAAGACATATAGGAATAAATACTAAAATGACAGAGATTCTTCCTCATTGGTAAATACATTAAACATAAATGGATTAAACTCTCTAAAAGGTAGAGTTTGGCAGAATGGATTTACAAAAATGATCCAACCATAGGCTGTCTGCAAGAGACTTGTTATAGATTCAAAGTTACAAATGATAAGTAAAAGGATGTAAAAAGTTATCCCATGTAAGATATCACAGAACATGGTGAAGTAAGGAGATCTAGAAATCTGTCTTCCACCTAAACAACTATCGAGCTGGTCGAAACTGTCTGAAATAACTAGTTCAGAACTCCGACATCTACTTGAACATTTGTGGTGTCCATGGAAGAGCTTGATAAAGAAGGTAGTAACCTTCAATAAATTCTAGTGAGTTATGGCCTTTTGCATAGTGGTTACTAGCCCCCAGCCCCACAGTAGGCATCTGTGGGGAGAGCAGTCAGCATTCTGGATGTGGCTTCTTGGAACCAACATGGGCAATAAGAATCTTGTCCTCCAAATACCAGGCTTGTGTGTTTTAAATTCTTATAGTTGCTTTTGATTGCTGAGGGGCCAGCACAGAGGCTGGCTGTTGTTCCAAACTTCACAGATGGAAATGGTTCCCAGGGAATTTAAAGAGATAGTACTTGTGAGATCATTTCCCCCTTTTGGAACCAGACATTGAAGAAATTCTTATCAGGTCACTGGCTGACCATAGAGATAATGGAACAGAAACTTCAGTGACCACATACAATAAAGAATACACACTTTGGAAATAAATTTTGGAAAAGTCACAAATGGAAGTCTACAACCCTCAAACAAGCAAGACTTGGCGATCTCTGAGGAATGGGAGAATTAAATCTCCAGAGTTTCAACAACATAATACTGCAAATGTCCAGTTCCCACCAAAAATTACAAAACATACCAAAAAACAGGAAATTTAGTTCATTCACAGGGGGGAAAAAAAGAATTTGACAGAAATAATTCCTGAGGAATCAGATATTGGAAATATTAATCCAAGATTGCTAAATCAATTGACTTAACCAGGTTCAATAGCTAAAGAAAACCATGGACAAAAAACTAAAGGAAACCAACAAAACAGTGTTATGAACAAAGAAGAGTATCATTAAAGAGAAATTATAAAAAGGAATCAAGCAAATTCTGGAGATGAATAGTCCAATAACTGAAATGAAAACCTCACTGGTGGGGTTCAACAGCAGATCTGAACTGGAAGATTAAAGAATTGGCAAACTTGGAGATAAAAACTTTAAAATCATCCAGTCTGAGGAACAGAAAGAAGGAACAACAACAAACGAACAGAGCCAAAGAGACCTGTAGGACTCCATTAAACATACCAACATATGTACTGCAAGAGTCCTAGATGGAGAAGAGAGGGAGATAAAGGGGAAGGAAAAACATTTGAAGAAAGAATGGTCCAAATTTCCCAAATCTGAGGAAAAACATGAATATACACATTCAGGAACCTCAGCCATCTCCAAGGAGGATAGAATCAAAGAGATCCACATCAAGAAACATCATATGCAAACTGTCAAAATTCAAAGACAAGAAGAGAATTTTGAAAGCAGCAAGAAACAACTCGTCACGTACAAGAAATCTCCAGTAAGATTAATAGCTGATTTCTCCTTAGAAACCGTAGAAGATAGAGACCAATAGATAATTCTCCTTTAAAGCCCACGGAGAAAATATTTTTCAATCAAGAATTCTCTATGTAGCAAAATTACCTGTTAAGAATGAAGAAATCCAGACATTTTCAGATAATCAAAAGCTGAAGAAGCTTATTACTAGTGGGCCTGCCATATATGAAATATTAAAGGGAGTCCTTCATGAGGAATTGAAAGAACAGTAAACCTTAACTTGAACTATAAAAAAAAAAGAATACTAGTAATGTTAGCTACATAGGTTAATATGAAATCCAGTATTATTGTACTTTTGATATGGTTTGCAACTTCTATTTCTTCTATATGATTTAATAAGCAATAAATAATAGGTTAAAAATAATAATGATAAATCTTTGTCATTGGGCATGCAGAGCATAAAAACATAATTTGTGACAATAGAAATATAAAGGGAAAGGGAAGGAAATGTCGAAAATGTAGAAAAATAGAATATATACTATTGAAACTAATTTTCTATTATTCAATCTAGGATGTTATCAGCTTAAGGTATTAATTATAATCCCAAAGTAATTCTTAAGAAAAGAACTAAAAAAAAAGAAAGAAAATGAAACAAGGGAATCAAAATAGTACACTGTAAAAAAAAAGCTAAGCAACTAAAAAGGAAATAATGGAGGAATTGAAGAACAGAAAACATATAAGTGACACGTAAAATAAATAGAAAAATGACAGAAGTAAATCCTCTTTTATGAGTAATCACATGAAATGTAAATGAATTAAACCCCCTTGTTACAGTGTAGAGATAAGCAGAATGGATAATAAAATAGGATCCATTCAAATGCTATCTACAAGAGACTCATTTTAGATATAAGGACATAAAGAGATTGAAAGCAAAAGAATGAAAAAAGATCTTCTATGAAAATAGTATCCTAAAGGGAGCTGGCTGGTTATACTAATATGAGGATTTAAATAGGCTTTAAATTAAAAAAAAATAGGCTTTAATTTTTTTCAAAGTTTACGAAGACAATGAATATCACTGTATATTGATAAAATGTTTGATACCTCAAGAAGATATAACAAGTATAAACATATACAGACCTAATAACAGAGCCCCCAAACATATTAAGAAAAAGAAAGAAAGAAGAACTGAAGGAAGAACTAGACAGTTCTTTGATACTAGTTGGAGAATTCAATACCCCACTTTCAATAATTCACAGAACAATCACACAGATCAACAAGGAAGTAGAGGTTCTGAACGATACCATACACTGGGTAGACCTAAAGACACACACAGAACATTACACCCAACAACAGCAGAATACACTTTTCCCCAAGTGCGCATAGAACATTATTCAGGTTTAAACACATGTTAGGATGCAAAACAAACAAGTCTTCATAAATTTTTAAAAATTGAAATCATAAGAAGTATATTTTGTAATCACAGTGGAATGAAACTAAATCAATAAAGGAAGGAAAACTTGAACATTCACAACGATGTGGAAATTAAATGTCACACTTCTAAACAACCAATTTCAAGAAATGAATCACAAGGGAAATTAGAAAATATACTGAGACAAATGAAAGTGAAGACACAATATACCAAAATTTATGGCATGCTGCAAAAGCAGTGCTAAAAGGGAAATTTATAGCTGTAAAAATTAAAAAAGAAAAAAGATCTCAACCAATAACCTAACTGTACATCTCAAAGCACTAAAAAGAGAAAGTAAAATACACCCAAAAGTAGAAGGAAGGAAATAATTATGACTAGAATATAGACAAATGAAATGGAGAGTAGAGAAACAATATGAAACCAAAGGCTGGTTCTGTGAAAAGATTTTTTTATAATGGACAAATTTTTAGCTAGATTAACTACAAAAAGAAGAGAGTGAGGTTTTAAATTTCTAAAATCAGAAACTAAAGTGGGATCATTACCAATTTTACAGAAATAAAAAAGATTATAAGGGAAAACTATGAACAATTGTTAATATCCAATTTAATAACTTAAAGAAGAAGAAAAATTCCTAGAAATGCATAATTTTTGAGACTGACTCATAAAGAAATAGAAATATGCATGGACCTAAAGCTATAGGAAGGAGATTAAATAAGAATTCAAAAATATCCCAACAAATAAAAACCTAGAGTGGATGGCTTTATGAATTCTACCAGGCAGTTATAGAAGAATTAACCTAAATCCTTTTTATAATGTTCTAAAAAATTGAAGAGAACAAAATACTTCCTAACTCATTTTATGAAGCCATCATTTTCTGGATACCAAAGCCAGACACAGAAAACACACACACATAAACACTATGGACCAATATCTTTTATGACTATTAATGCAAAAATCTCCACAAGAAAATACTAGTAAAGCAAATTCAGCAGCATATTAAAGTGATTATATACCATGACTAAGTATAATTTATTCTTGAATGCAAGGGTGGTTCAATATATGAAAATCAATCAATGTAATACACCACATTAAGAGTATGAAGGAGAAAACACATGATCATCTCAATGCGGAAAAAGCTTTTGGCAAAATTCAAAACCATTTCATGATAAAAAAAAAGAAAATAAACAACAACAAGAACAAAAAACTACGAACAGAAGGGAACTACCTCAATCATGATAAAGGCCTTGTATGAAAAACTCACAGCTAACATTACACTCAATGGTGAAAAACTAAAGCTTTTCCTTTGAAATCAGGAACATGACAAGGCTATTGGCTTTCATCACTTCTATTCAATATAGTATTGGAAGTTTTAGCCAGAGGAATTAGGTAACAACAACAACAACAACAAAATGAATCCAAACTGGAAACGAAGTAAAATTATTTTTGTTCACAGAAGGTATTATCTTTTATGTAAAAACCCTAAAGATTACACACACACACACACACACACACACACACACACACACACACAACTGTAGGAGCTAATAAATTAATTCAGCAAAGTTGAATGATACAAAACCAACGTGCAAAAATCAGTTGTATTTTTATACCCTAGTAATGAACAATTCAAGAAGAAAAGAAAGAAAACAATTCTATTTGCAATAACATCAAGAAGAATAAAATACTTAGGAATAAACGAAATGAAATCAGTAAAATATTTGTACATTAAAAGCTACAAAATTGGTGAAAGAAATTAAGACATAAATAATTTAACGCAATCCCTAATCAAAATCCCAATGGTGTTTTTTCTTTTTTTTTTTCAGAAATGAGAAAAGCATTCTTAAATTATGGAATCTCAATAGCCCAAATAATTTCAGAACTTACTACAAATCTACAGTAATTAAAAGGGTATGGTTCTGGCATAAAAACAGACATATAGACCAATGAAATAAAATAACCCTCAAAATAAATCTTTACATACATGGTCAATTGACTTTTTGATAAGCATGCCAGCACCATTCTTGGGGAAAGAACAGTCTTTTCAACAAATGGTGTAGAGAAAAGTGGATATCCACATGCAGAAGATTGAAGTTGGATCCTTGCCGTATACCATATATGAAAGTTAACTCAAAATGGATCAAAGACATAAAGTTAAGAGTCAAACATAAAACTCTTAGATGAGAAAAATAGGGAAAATATTCATGTTATTGGATTTGGCAATGATTTCTCAGATATGAC
The DNA here is from genome assembly GCF_037043125.1 of Eumetopias jubatus. Taxonomy (NCBI): domain Eukaryota; kingdom Metazoa; phylum Chordata; class Mammalia; order Carnivora; family Otariidae; genus Eumetopias; species Eumetopias jubatus. The sequence continues at coordinate 97,147,226 of NW_028274818.1, forward strand.
CCCAATTGCAGAGGCAACAGAAGAAAAAATAGATAAGCTGGATTTCATCAAAATTTAAAAATTTTCTGCATATTATCAAGAAAGTAAAAACACAACCCATAGAATGGGAGACAGTGTTTGTAAATCATATCTCCAATAAAAGATTAATAATCAGAATATATATATATATATATTTTAAAAACCCCACAACTAAAGACCAGATACCAAACAACCCGATTTAAAAATGGGCAAAGGCAGAAATAGACACTTCCCCAAAGAAGATATACAAATAACCAATAAACACATGGGAAGATGTTCAACATCATTAGTTACGAAGGAAATGCAAGTCAAAACAAGATACCACTTCACATTCGTTATGATGGCCATTATCAATTAAACAGAAAATAACATGTGTCGCTGAGAATGTAGAGTAATTGGAACCCTCATACCCTGCCGCTACCAAACAAAATAGGTATGAGTACAATAATTGTTACTACAGACAAAAAGGGATATATAATGAAAAAAAGGACCAACTCCCCAAAAAGATACAAAAATAAATACACACATACCTAACAACAGAGCTCCAAAGTATTTGAAGAAGCAAAACTGACAGAATTGAAGGAAAAATGTATAATTTTACAATGATATTTGGAGACTTCAATAACCAACTTTCATTAATGAAACAAAAACTAGATAGAAGATCACAAGGAAATAGAAAACTTGAAAACACTATAAGTAGACCTATTAGGCATCTATGGAACACTATACCCAACATCACAATACACATTCTTATCAAGTGCATATGGAACATTTTCCAGGAAAGCCATTTGTTAGGTTATAAAATAAGCTTAAATAAAATGTTAAAAAAATTTAAAATCATACCATGTATGTTCTTTGACCACGGTGGAATGAAATTAGAAGTCAGAAGGAAAGAAATTTGGAACATATATAAGTTTGTGGAAATTTAACAACATACTCTTAAAAAATGAATGGGTCAAAGAAAAAAATCACAAGGGACATTAGAGAATATTTTGAGATGATGAAAATGGAAATGTAACATACCAAAATGTATGAGATTCAGTGAATACAGTGTTTAGGAAGGAATTTATAGCTGTGAATGCGTGCATTAAAAAATATCGGCCTCTAATCAGTTACCTATACTTCCATCTTAAAAAGTCAGAAAAAGAAGAGGAAACTAAACCCAAATCAGAGGAAGGAAGGAAACAAAGATGGAGGACATATATAAAGTAAATAGACAACAGGAAAACACATGAAAAATCAGTTTAGTTCTTTGCAAAGATCAACAAAATATACAACCATTAGTTAGAGTTACCACAAGAAAAAATAGGGAAGTTTCAGATTACTAAATCAGGGATAAAAAGGGGGACATTTTTACCTACTTCGTAGAAACAGAAAGGATTATGGCAGAACACTATGAACAATTGCCTTCTAACTATTTAGAAGACCTAGATGAAATGAACAAATTCCTGGAAATACGTAAACTACCAAAACTGACTCAAGAAAAAACAGAAATCTTTTCTGAACTTGGCATTTTGTTTTGTTTTAAAGATTGTATCTACTTATTTGAGAGAGAGAGAGCATGCACGCACAGACAAGCATGGGTAGGGAGAAGCAGACTCCCTGCTGAGCAGGGAGCTTGATGCAAAAACTCAATCCCAGGACCCTGGGATCATGACCTGAGCTGAAGGCAGACACTTAACCAACTGAGTCACCCAGGTCCTCTTGTACTTGAGATTTTGAATTGAACTTTTCTATGATAAGACATCACATCAGTAATCAAAAACTTCCCAACAGAGTAAAGCCCAGGACCAGATGGTTTCACTGGTGAATTCCACTACATGTTTAAAGAAGAATTAACATAATCCCTCTCGAAATCTTTATGAAATAGATAAGAGAGTACTTCACAACTCATTTTATAAGACCAATATTATCTTGATTCCAAAGGCTAGACAAAAGCATCACATGAAAAAATTACAGATCAGTATTCCTTTTGATTATGACATGCAAACTCTCAGCAAAATTCTAGCACATCAAATCCAGTAGCATATAATACAAATTATACCCTGTGACTAAGTGAATGTATCTTAGGAATGCAAGATTGTCTTATGATCCAAAAACATCAACTAATGTAATACTCCATATCAATATAACAAAGGAAAAAACCTAATGAACTTGTCAGTACTCTCAGGAAAAGCATTGATGGGGCACCTGGGTGGCTCAGTTGGTTAAGCGTCTGCCTTCGGCTCAGGTAATGAATCCAGGGTGCTGGAATCGAGCCCCACATTGGACTCTCTGCTCAGCAGGAGCCTGCTTCTCCCTCTCCTTGCCACTCCCCCTGCTTGTACTCTCTCTCTCTGTCAAATAAATAAATAAAATCTTAAAAAAAAAAGGAAAAGCACTGATAAAATCTAACACCCTTTCATGATTAAAAAAAAAAAAGCTCAAAAACCTAAGAATAGAAGGGAGCTTTCTCAACTTGATAAAGGGCATCTAGAGAAAACGGACATCTGAAAATTTACTTAATGCTGAAACACTGAAAGCTTTCTCTTTAATATCAGGAACTAGATAAGGATATCCACTCTTGATACTTCTATGTAACGTTGCACTGGAGGTTTGGGCCAAGAGAATTGGGAAAGGGAGAAAAAGTCACTCAGATTGTAAAGGAAGAAGTAAACCTATCTTTGTTTCCAGATGCAATAATCTTATATGTAGAAAACTTTAAACAATCCATACACACAAAAAGTATTAGAACTAACAAATAAGTTCAACAAAATTGCAAGATACAGTATTAATATGTAAAAATTGTATTTATATACACTAACAATTAGCAGTCCAAATATGAAATCAAGAAAGCAATTCTGTTTACAATAATATCAAAAAGAAGAAAATACTTCAAAATAAATTTAACCAGAAAAGTGCAAGGCATGGGGAGTGCCCAACTGGCTCAGTCAGTAGAACATGTGATTCTTGATCTCAGGGTCATGAGTTTAAGCCCCATGTTGGGTGTAAAGCATATTTAAAAAACAAAAGTGCAAGGCTTATAGTCTGAAAATTACAAAATATTGTTTTAAAAAAATAAAAGTGATCTAAATGGAAAGACTAGTCTATATTCATGCATTAGAAGATTTAATATTATTAAGGTGGTAAAACTTCCCAAATACAGCTTCAATGAAATTGCTAACAAAATTCCACTGCCTTTTTTGCAGAAATTGGTAAGTTGGTCCTGAAATTCAGATGGAAATGCAAGGGACCCTAAACAACAAAAACAATCTTGAAAAAGAAACATCACATTAGAAGACTCACATTTCCCAATTTCAAAAGTTACCATACAATCACAGTAATCAAAAAGGTGTAATACTGGCATAGGGATAAATATATAGACCAATGAAATAAGCTGAGAGCCCATAAATAAATCTATACATTTATAACCAAATGAGTTTTGACAAAGGTGTTGACCATTCTATGGGGAAAAGAATAGTTTTTCCAATAAATGATTTGGGGACAGCTGGATATCCACATGCAGAAGAATGAAGTTGGTCTCTTTTCACATCATATAGAAAAATTCACTCAAAATGGATCAAAGAGCTAAACTAAAACAATGAAACTATTAGGAGAAAAAAATAGGTTTAGATCTTCATGACCTTGGATTAAGCAACATTGTTTTAGATATGGCACCAAAAGCACAAGCATCCAAAGGAAAAAACAGATAAATTGCACTTCATAAAAAATAAGAACTTTTATACATTGAAGAAAACTATCAAGAAAGTGAAAAGACAACCCAAGGAATGGTAGAAAATATTTAGAAACTATATATCTGATAAGGATTTAGTATTCAGAATATATGAAGAACTACCACCATTGTAATAGTTCTTTCACAAGAAAAAGAGGAATAATTAAATTTTTAAAATAGGCTAAGGAATTAAATGTTTAACTTCCCAAAGAAGATATGGTCAATAAACACATGAAAAGATGCTCAACATCATTAGTCATTAGAGAAATGCACAGTGAAACCTGAGTGAGATATCATTTCATACACACTAGGATGGCTATAATTTTTTATGAAAATGACAAGATTTGATGAGGACATGGAAAATTTGGAACAATTTCGGCAATTCAATTGTCAACAATTTTATACATTCTGGTGGGAATGTAAAATGATACAGCTGCTGTGGGAAACAGTTTGGCAAAGTATTAAACATAGAGTTACCATATGACCCAGTAATTCTATTTCTAGGTATATATCCAAGAGAATTGAAAACATATGTTCAAACAAAACCTTGCACAAGAATGTTCAGAGTAGCATTATTTATAATTACCAAAAAAAAAAGAAATGACACATATGTCCATCAACTGATCAACGAATAAACAAAATGTGGCATATCAACACAATAAAATACTATCTAGCTATAAAAAGGAATGAGGTACTGATACAAGCTCCCACATGAATAAACTTTGTAAATATTATTCTAAATGAAACAAGTCATGAAGTAACAAAAGATCATATATCATACTCTATTTTTATGAAATGTCCAGAAAGGGCAAATCCACAGAGACAGAAAGCAGGTTAGTGATCGCCAGGAGTGGCAGGAGTGGGGAATGGGAATGACTTGTTATAGGTACAGGGTTTCCTTGGGGGGTGATGAAAATATTCTGGAACTAGGTAGTGGTGATGGTCATGCAGCATCGTGAGTATACAAAAATACCACTGAATTATTACTTTAAAATGGTAAGTTTTATGTTATGTGGATTTTATCTTTTAAAATTACAAAAAAACCCACATTAAAACAAACAGTAGAGATCATCAATAAAATTAAAATTTTGTTCTTTGAACAGATCAACCAAAATTGACAAATCTTTAACTAAATTGAGAGAGGGGGAGAAAAGAAAAACTTCAAAGTCCTAAGGAGTGAAAGAAGTGACATCACTACCGACCTTACAGAAATAAAAAGGATTATAAAGAAATACTATGAACAACTGTATGACAAACACAAAGTATCAAAACAGAATCAAGAAGACATTGAAGATAAAATAAACTTATAAAAAGATTGAATTAGGGATGCCTGGGTGGCTCAGTCATTGGGCATCTGCCTTTGGCTCAGGTCGTGATCCCAGGGTCCTGGGATTGAGCCCCACATTGGGCTCCCTGCTAGGCAGGAAGCCTGCTTCTCCCTCTCTCACTCCCCCTGTTTGTGTTCGTGCTCTGCTATCTCTCTCTGTCAAATAAATAAATAAAATCTTAAAAAAAAAAAAGATTGAATAAAAAGTTTAAAACTTCTCATAAAGAAAATCCGGATGGTCCCACTGGTCAGCTCTATCATACATTTAAAGAAGTTTTAACATCAGTCATCCTCAAAATATTCCAGTAGATGAGGAGAAACACTTCGCATCTCATTGTACGAGACTAGCATTCACCTGACTCCAAAGCTAGTCAGAGTTCACAATAAAAAGGGAACTGCCAACCAATATTCATTATAAATATACAATAGCCCTCAACAAACTATTGGTAAACCACATCTAACAGCATATAAAAAGGATTATACACCATGACCAAGTGAGTTTTATCTTAAGAATGCAAGGTTGATTTAACATCAAAGAAATCAGTTAGTGTAATACACCATATCAATAGCATGAAATATAGAATCCTCATGATCATGCCAATAGTTACAAAAAAGGCATTTGATAAAATTCAACATCCTATTTTATGTTAAAGACACCCAACAAATTAGGAATAGAAGGGAGCTTTCTCAACCAGCAAAAAAAAAACCCATAGCTAATAGGGTACTTAATGATGAAAGACCAAAAACTTTCCCTCTAACATCAAGAATGAAACAAGGATGTACATTCTTACCACTTCTTATAAATATTGTACGGGAAGTTTTAGTCAGGGCAATTAGGGAAGAAAAATATTAAAAGTATCCAGTCTAGGAAGGAAGAAGTAAAACTATCTCTAAATAGTCCATGTTTAATGATCAGAAGACTTAATATTGTAAAGATGGCAATATCCTCAAATTGTCTACAGATTCAACACAATAATTACCAAAATCCCCATCTGGCTTTCATGCAGAAATTGACCAGCTGATCCTAAAATTCATATGGAAATACAAGGTACCCCCAAAGAGTCTAAACAATCTTGAGAAAAACATTGGAGAATTCACCAATTCACATTTCAAAACAATTAAATGGTAATAAACAGTACAGTGATACTGGCATAATGATGGACATATATATCAATGAAATAGAATTCAAAGTCCATAAATAAACTATGTTTATGGTCAACTGATTTTCAACAAGGATGCCAATAAAATTCAGTGGGAAAAAGAATAGTCTTTCCAATAATGGTGCTGGGACAATTAGATATACACATGCAGAATAATAGATTTGCTCCCCTACCTCACATCATTCAGAAAAATTAACTCAAAATGGATCAGAGACCGTAGTATAAGACCTAAAACTGTAAAATTCTCAGAAGAGAACTTAAGAGTAAATCTTTGTGACCCTTGGTTTGGGCTAGGCCTGGGGTGCTGGTATATTCTTTTTCTCTAAATAGGTGAGAGACCACACAATGTTCATTTGGCAGTAATATAAAACCTGTATTTCCATGCTTATTCAATTTCACTATTTACAAGATTAAAGAGAAAAAAGTATAAGAAATCTTACCTCACACCATTAAAAACATTTATTTGAAATGGATCATACATAGTCTTCTCTGTGGAAGATTAAATAATAAACCTTCAGTAAGAAAATACAGCAAAATTCTTTAGGACCTCACAAATAACCGAGGAGATCATAAATTGGTATATGTATCCGGAGAAAGCTTGCTGTCTTCGGCCTTAAATTTATATATACTCTTTAGGGGTGCCTGGCTGGCTCAGTCAGTAGGGCATATAACTCTTGATCTTGGGGTCATGAGTTTGAGCCCCTCATTGGGTGTAGAGATTACTTAAAAATAAAGTCTTAAAAAAAATGTATATATACACTTTAACCCAACTATTTCACTTCTTGTTACAAGAATATTCATTACAGCGTTATTTCTGCTATAAAAATTTGGGAAGCAGTTTATATGTCTCAATAGTATATTAAATAAACTATGAAATATCCATACAATAGATTATAATGCAGCTCTTAAAGTTATAGAATATTTAATGCATAAAAATATTTACACAATAATGTATAAAAACCATGTTCAAAGTGTATATAATATATTTTAATTTTCATATCCATGTTTTTTCCCTGTATAGACAGGAACCTTGATAACTAATCACAAAGATGGAGGACCCATGTCTCCCTCCCCTCCTACTTTCAGAATCCTAGTCAAATGTCATCAGAGGTAGAGAAAGGCCATCAGAGACCCTGTGGTTTTGACAAGTGTCCAGAAGATGGAAGGGAGGTTATATTAGTGGGTAAATGAACACGGCGGGGGCAGGGGAGGGGTGTCCAAGCACCAGAGGCTGGAGAGAAAGCTTCAGGGAAGAGAATGTACATTGCTGGATGGACATGGAGAGACCCTAATCTTGAATTCCATGTGCAGAGTGCATGCTGGGTCGATAGGCAGAGAATGTAAAGGACTATTTACAGAATGACTTTGTTAAGTTGGTCCCACCCAATTAATACAATGTGGGAGTTAATTTTTACCATATAATTTACCAAAAATAAATGTTAAGTCATGCTATCAGTGTTCATGACAGTGATTGATAGCTTCATATATTATTGGTAGAGCTATCAACTGGAGAGGGTTTTTTGGAAGGCAATTTGTCAGTACTTATGAAAAATTGAAATATATGTATTATTCAACCAGCACTTCCACTTCTGGCTTTTAGACATCTGTCCTACTCAGTGGGCATAAAGGTACATGTTGAAGATGCACATCATGGCATTTTTTAGAATAGCAAAAAAAAATTGAAATTCAAATGTCCATCAGTAGGGCAATAATTAAATACTTGATGGTGTACCCATTCTGTGGCAATTTTCTCAAGCTTTAGAAATAATCATTTATGTACAGACACAAAAGGATTTCTAATAAATATTGTTAAGTTGTAGAACAGTGAATGCTTTATCAACCAAATAATGGGAAAAACCTCAATTACACACTTTTAATTTGTGAATATCTACTGATATAAAGCATGCCTAAGGATGTATACCAAATTATTAACAGTAATTCCCCCTGGGGAGAGGAGTTGGGATAATGGAGGAGATTTAATTTTTAACTCCATACCCTTCTGTAGTTCATGTTTTATTTCAATTAGAAAATATTGACTTTTGTTTAAGATTTTATAAAGGCACACCATGATTACATTCATATATCACTGGTGTACTTTTATTAAATTAAGCAGTGGGAAAAAAATTTGCTGTGCTAAAGAGTCTAACTAGTGAAAGAACTCTTTTTTGAATTTCAAGGATAAAGTAAAAAGTCTTATATGTCTACAAATAAATAATAAAAAAAAGAGGTGGTTTACCTCTAAAGGAAAATAGAATTGGACTGTTCTAAGAACCTCTAGATATCAGAAAACAATATAGTGCTATCTATATTCAGTGCTGTCTGATAGACCTTTCTGTGATGAGAATGTTCTCTATCTGTCCTCTCCAATACAGAAACCGCACGTCACGCATGGCTATCATGAGGCTATCAATTCTTGAAATATGGCTAGTTCAAATGAAGAACTGATGATTTAGTTTTCTTAATATTAATTCTTCTAAGTTGAAATTTACACAGCCCACATGTGGCTAGTGGTTACTCTACCAGAAATAATGTACACTTAAAAACAATCCGGTTGTGTATCAACAACCTGAGAGAGAACTCAAACGTATCTGCCTCAAAACTGAGGTTTCTGGAGGGGAGGAGGGTGGGGGGAGGGGTTAGCCTGGTGATGGGTATTGAGGAGGGCACATTCTGCATGGAGCACTGGGTGTTAAGAACAAACAATGAATCATGGAAAAGTACACCAAAACAAATTATGTAATATATGGTGATTAACATAACAATAAAAAATTTAAAAAAAACACTAAAAAAAAAATAAAGACAGTGTGAAAAAAAGAAAAAAAAATGAAGATCTTGTCGCATAAAAGGACCAGTGATGAAGCCCAGAAGAGCTCAGTGGAGCTGGTGCTAAGTAACTGTGACCCCAAACTCCCAAACTGAAAGAGATCTATATAGTAAAATGAGAGCAATGAAAATGTAATAACATTAAAAATGATTACTATAAGCACTTTGCTAAGTATTTTTTAATCTCATTTAATCCTAAGAATCGCCATATGAAACAGATTTTATTATTAATCCTGGTATGTCGTCAAAACAATGGGGGTTTAGAGAGTTTAACATCATTCTCAAGGTTACACAAATCATGAAAGTAGCAGATCCTTGATTTAAATCTAATTCTCTGTGACTCTCAGATTAAATTAATGAAGACCCAAGAAGAGATGGGAAGGGGAGATGTTAAGAAAGGACACTTCTTCTCCTCATTTTATACGAAGGGAGAAAAAGCTTGCAGATTTTTCCTAACTTGGAATTATAGAAATAAAAATTTAAGAATGTGTTTTTAAAATGTAATACTTGTTTCAAAAAGATATAAACATCTAAAAATATTGCAGGATGTAATAGTAGACCGAAACTCTGTAATGATTATTTTGAAACAGACGTGTCAATATGAACTCATGATTTTTCATTTTAACATATCCCCTGGCTTTGGGGCACTTGGGTGTCACAGTCTGTTAAGCCTCTGACTCTTGGTTTCGGCTCAGGTCATGATCTCCGGGTCATGGGATTGAGCCTGTGTGAGGCTTGCACTCAGTGCAGAGTCTGCTTAAGATTCTCTCCCCCTCTCCCTCCCCCTCTACCCCTCCCCCTCAAATAAATAAATAAATTAAAAAAAAAAAAACATATCCCTTGACTTTTTCCACAAAAGGGTATAGAAGAAAAGATGTTCTTATAGCAATGAGGACACCTGGTGACCAGAGTTTGGTTTCTCAATGCCACCAAAAGGAACAGGTTGATTCTAGAGGCTGGGCTGGGAAAATACAAAGTGAACCTGGGACATATTGTTGTGTCAGTTTATTAAGCAAATTTCAAAGAATAGTGGAGATGCACCAGAGTTCAGCAGGAAGGGATGCCACTGGCCAAATCTGGAACAATCTGAACATCAAAAAGAGAAGAGAGACTATGATGGCTTTTAACATAATGAATAAAAAATTATGAGTTAGTAACATTGGGAGACAGAGTTGGTGGGGTTAAGGAGAGAGGTGAAAAGAGAAAGCAAAGATGGGAAAATGTTAATTATTGAATTTAGATCAAGGGTATGCGTGCATCCATTTCACTATTTCTTCCAATATTTCTATATGTCTAAAAACTTTAAAGACATGGGAGAGAGGATTACAGTAATTAAAATTTATATAATAAAAAGCAGATAACAAATATACTTAAAAACATCTTAAAGCCATATGACAAATGAGCTCCCTACTAGAGAGAGGAAACGCTCATCATTAAGATCAACAAAAAATATACGAGACAAAATGGAGTAACTAGGACTGATCCATCCTCCATGAAACCATCACAAAATCAAACAAAAGGACAACTGTATGACACCTTGGCTCTAAGACACTGGACATCAGACAGAGCCTCGTGAGCTTCCTGATTTGAAAATTTGGAGCAGGGCACTTGCAGATGGTAGGGTGGCTGCAGGTCACGGGCAGAGGACCAAAGGGAAAACAGCCACACAGAAAGGACTCTGAGGGTCTGCAGAGAATTTCCTGCAGGATCCAGTTGCTGATCATCAAACATCTGTAAGGACACTATCAGATTCTGGGAGTCAAATCCTCAAATAATGCCTGTTCCCAACATCCAGGGTAGAACCTCATAATTCACCAATTATGAACATCAATTCAAGTCCTGAATTAGTTTTTTAGGATGGCTGTAACAAATGATCACAAACTGGGTGGCTTAATACAGCAGAAATTTATTCCCTCACAGCCCTGGAGAATGGAAGTCTTAAGTGACGATGTTGGTGGGGCCATGCTCCCTCGAGGGGAAAATGCTCACTTGTCTCTTTCTAGCTTCTGGTGCCACCAGGACTCCTTGGCAATCCTTGGCTTGCAGCTGCATGATTCCAGTTTCTCCCTCTATCTTCACATATGACCATCATTCCTGAGTCTGTCTGCTTCCTCTTTTTTTTTTTTAAAGATTTTATTTATTTATTTGAGAGAGAGAGCACGAGAGGGAAGAGGGTCAGAGGGAGAAGCAGACTCCTTGCTGAGCAGGGAGCCCGATGTGGGACTCGATCCTGGGACTCCAGGATCATGACCTGAACCGAAGGCAGACGCTTAACCAACTGAGTCACCCAGGTGCGCTGTCTGCTTCCTCTTCTTATAAAGAAACCAGTCATTGGAGTCAGGGCCCACCCTAATTCAGGATGACCTCATCTTAATGAATTACATCTGCCAAGGCAGATGTATTTCCAAATAATGTCATATTCTCAAGTTCCAGGTGACATGAATTTTGGGAGGGGGAAATTATTCAACCCAAAAAAAGTACTAAGCAGGGTTTTGCCTCAGCAGTGGGGAAAAGTTAACCCTAACTAAGATGCTGATTTGGTCCCACCTAACAAAACTTAAAAGCAAGATCAAAATGTTAACTCTTTTAGGCTAACTCAAGTGTATTCCAGAACAAAGTTCAAAAATTTTGTTAGTAATACAAAAATATCCAAAAACTAACAAGGCAAAATTCACAATATTGGTCATCCAATAGAAAATTATATTTGAAGAAATAATGTGTAATACTTTCCCAAATTTGATGAAAACTATAAACCATAGATCCAAGAAGTTCAATGAACTCCAGACACACACAAAAAAGAGTATTATACTATGTTGCTTAAATCTAGTGATAAAGAGATTTAAGCATGGGGGGGGAGATATTATGTACAAAGAATCAAAATAAGAATAATTGCAGATATCAGGAAGCAGTGTAGAAATGCTTGAAGAAATATATTTAAGATGGTGAATAGAAAGATCTGCTCACCTGGAATTTTTTATGCAGTGACAATATCCTTCAAAGACAAAGACAAAATAAAGAAGTTTCAGACATACAAAAGCTGAATGAATTTGTCACCAGCAGACATGCTCAATAAGAAATATAAAGTGGTCCTTAAAGCAGAAGAAAATAATAAAGATCAAGCAGGAAAATGAATGAAAAAGAAAACAGAAAAATGGTAGAGGAAATAAATGAAACAGAAAGATGGTTTTTGGAGAAGATAATAAAACTGACAGACTTCTAGTCAGACTAAGAAGGAAAAGAAGAAAGAAGACACAGATTGCCAATATCAGGAATGAAAAAGTGATTATCAGTACAGATTTTAATAGGTATTAGAAGGGGGAGTTTTTAGTTAAAAATCTTCCCAACAAGGAAACTCCAGCCCCAAATGGCTTCAGTAGTAAATTTTACCAAACATTTAAAGAAGCGTTAATACCAAACCTACACAAACTCTTCCAGAAAATGGAAAAGGGTAGAATAATTCCCAACATTTTCCATGAGGCCAGAATTACCCCAATACTAAAACCAGAAGAGGATATTAAAAAACAAAAACTACAAACCAATATCCCTCATTAACTTATAGGCAAAAAAATTTAATGAAACATTAGGAAATAAAATCCAATAACATATGAAAAATGACACATCACAACCAGCAGGGGTTTATCCCAGAAATGCAAGCTTGATTTATCATTTGAAAATCAATCCATGTAAAATCATCATAATTACAAACTAAAAAAGAAAAGCATATAATGATTTCAGTAGATGCAGAACAAGCATGTGACATTCCAACTTTTTGAGGAACCTCCATACTGGGTTCTAGAGGGGAGGGGGGTGGGGGGATGGGTTAGCCCCGTGATGGGTATTAAAGAGGGCACGTTCTGCGTGGAGCACTGGGTGTTATACGCAAACAATGAATCATGGAACACCACATCAAAAACTAATGATGTAATGTATGGTGATTAACATAACATAATAATGAAAAAAAAGAAAAATCATGTGACAAAAACCCAAATCCATTCTTTTTTTTTTTAAGGTTTTATTTACTTATTTGACAGAGAGAAACACAGCAAGAGAGGGAACACAAGCAGGGGGAGCGGGAGAGGGAGAAGCAGGCTTCCCACCGAGCAGGGAGCCCGATGTGGGGCTCAATCCCAGGACCCTGGGATCATGACCTGAGCCGAAGGCAGACGTTTAACAACTGAGCCACCCAGGTACCTCCCCAAATCCATTCTTGATAAAGACTTTTGGCAAAGTAGAAATATATGGAAACCTTTTCAACCTGATAAAAAGTAGTTACAAAAACCTACAGCTAATATTGAGACATAATGGTATCAGACAGAACACTTTTTTGCTAAGATCAGGAACAAGACAAAGATGTTCATTCTCACCATTTCTGCTCAGTCTTGTATCAGAGGCTTTAACCAGTGCAATTTGGGAAGAAAAAGAAATAAAATACATCCAGATTAGAAAGGAAAAAAGAAAGATGTCTTTATTTGCAAAATACATGATTATCTACATGGAAAATCCAATAAAATCTACAGAAAAAGCAACTAGACTTTAACAAGACTGGAGGATCAAAACTTGGCAGTTTTCTTGGTTCAATGCTGGCTTATGGGCTTGCAGGCCCTTTCCTCAATGTCTCTACCGCTTGGAGCTCCTGCCAGTAGTTACCACAAGCTACGACAGGGCAACTCCCCCCTACCTATTCTGTGGGCTCCACAGAACCCTACTGCAGGGGCTCCTACCATGCCTCCCCCTGCCAGGCCCCCAAACCCAATGCCAAGCTTCCTTCCACGAGGGAAGGGATTTATTGAGTTTAGTGCTGTATTCCTGGCACTTATGACAGGTGTCTTGAGGATAGGAGATGCTCAAGCAATTATGGAATAAATTTCAACCAGCTCCTGTTTTTTGTCATAAGGCCATTTTGCTCTCCCCGGATCCAGGATGTGCCACAGAGAGTCACAGAAGTCATAGAAAGGCATCATCGAAAAGAATAGTTAGTAGTATCCCATTTTACAGGCTCAAGGTCATGTACCAAGCTCAAGGTCATGTACCAAGTAGTTAATGGCAGAACTGGGACATGAACCAGGTCTCCCAAGTCCCGGCCCTGCCTTTTTCCTCACCACTTCTCCCAGCAATCTGAAAGGTGCAGAATCTCACTTCCCAGAGTGGTGTGAATCCAGGCAATGAGGATGTTGATAAGTTTGCTCAAAATGTAGCCCAGGGAATGTCACTGTTAGAGATCACCCCCTCCCTTGGTCCCTCCAGCCCAAACTCCTAACCCTTAGCAGTAGGGTTCCGATTGCCAGCCAGCTCAGGCTGTGGACCTGTGGAGGGAATGAGTTCATTCCTGTGGTGGGTGAAGAGGGACATTGTCCTGGAGAAGGAAGGTTCTCAAAACAACATGGAAGCTGGGGAGAGAGGCTGAAGGGAAAGCCATTCCAGGTGGCAGAAGCTGCTATCAATCAGTCAAAACAACTGCCACCAGATGGGGGGGGGTGGGCAAAGAGGGGAGAGGAAAAGCAGAGGGAAAGGGGGACAGAGGCCGGACGGAGAGAGAAAGCAGCTCCTCCACTTGCCGTGCCTATTATCCAAGAGGGGCTCAACAAGCTCACAAGTCTTCGAGGGGGGCTGCCCCCAAATATCACTCCATGCCTGCAACCACAATTGTTATTCCACTATTAGATATAAGTTGAGTGGGGACTTTTCAGCTTCCAGAAATCTCCTATGAGAATGCAAATATTTCTTAGCAGGAATTAGATGCCAGAGGTTCCCAACTCTGCTGCACATTCTAATTATCTGGGGAACTTCGAAAAAATACCGATGCAGTGCTCTACCGCAGACCAATTACATCAGAATGGGGAGGGGGAGGAGTGCCCAGACCATAATATTTTAAAGCTCCCCAGGCAGTTGTAGTCGGAACCAGGGAGGGTTGAGAACCTGGACTACTTGACTACTCGCAAGTCAGCAGAAAGGAATGTTAGAAATCATGGCAGCCTTTTTTGGCAGATGGGGAAACTGAGGCTTGGGGAGTCTGCATCAGAGACCAAGGCTGGAGAGGTGCCCAAGGTCACTCTGTTCCCTCCTCCATCAAAGCTGTCTCTGGAAGCTCTGAGAACATGGTATTGAGGAAGGGGAAGCGAGAAGAACGGGATGGATGGGAGAGGCAGGTGTGAGGTTCTGGGGTGGGACAGGGTATCAAAGCGCCAAATTGACGCCAAGGAGAACAGCCCCCAGAGTCACTGTTTTGTCCACAGGGTCCTGGCGAGCATTGGGGTTTGGGGGCACAAGACTTCTTCTCTCCCTTGCTTCCTCTTTTCTACCTTCCCCTTTTCCCTAGATGGCCTCTATCGAATGAAACTTGCCTTCACAGAGTTTTCTCCCCCAGCCACCCAGCAAATCACGTCCTAAAGTGAGGACTTTGCAGATGAGGTGTGGAGCGCAGAAGGACAGAGGGACCTGCCGGGGGTTATGCAGCAGGCCCTTCTCAGGGCTGGTGGTGTTCCAGGCTCCTGCCCCCAGGGTGGAGGGCAGGCTCAGGCTGGCGGCGGCCCTCCTTCTATTGGAGGACGGACTTCTGCCCACACCAGCAACCTGGGCACATCAGGACCCCGGGGGAATACGCTTCTCTGAGCCACCCTGCCCGTCGCGGGTCCCCAGTGTTCCCAGGTCCTCCCTAAAGGTGGAAACCCGCGGTGGGCAGAGGATCAGGCAGATGGCCAGACCCCAGCATGGAGCCTCTGGGACCGGAAGAAATGCCCGGGAGTATGGCATGGAGGGCGGCATGGAGGAGGCGTCCGAGCGGAGCGTGCCGGGGACCACGGAAGGGGCTGAGCTGGGTTGGCTGGAGTGGCCCAGAGAGCGAGGGCCGACGGGGGGCAGGGCAGGGCAGTGGGCAGTGAGGTCCTCGATGAGGAGGACAGAGCAGGGCAGGGCAGTGGGCAGTGAGGTCCTCGACGGGGGTGGGGGACAGGGCAGGGCAGGTCAATGGGCAGTGACGTCCTCGACGGGGGGAAGACAGGGCAGGGCAGTGGGCAGTGACGTCTTCGACGGGGGGGGGCAGGGCAGGGCAGGGCAGTGGGCAGTGAGGTCCTCTGCAGAGCGCAGGACTCAGGGCGGTCTCAGCCCCTTGCCCCTATCCTCTAGCGACGGCCGCCGGGCGCCCTCTAGCGGCGATGACTGCTCTCTGCGGCCGCCGCCCCCGCGGGACTCGGGACCGCCCACCGCCAGCCCCGCGGGTCCACACCCCGCCCTGAGCCCGCGCCGGCGGGGCCGGGCGGCGAGCCCAGCGTCTTCACCCCGCACCCCGAGGCCAGCCCATCACTGCAGGGGCTGTTGTCATTGCTCCTGCTGCTGCTACTGCTCGGTTGCACCCCCTTGGGCCCTGTGCTGGGAAAGATTTTGCTTTTATTAAACAATACTTAGCATTTCTCCTTTTAAAAATGATCGGAATTCCAGGTGGAGTGAGATCAGCTGAGGCAGCAGGTGTGACACCAGGGATCTGCTTTGACAATTTTGCAGCTGAAAACAAAGAAAGGTGACATTTGGCTAGGCTCTGCTGCCGCCAGCATAACAGAGTGAGACCCCGGGCTCTCACACCTGCGCCCGCCAAGGCCAGGAGCACCACCACCCCCCGCCCCGCCCCGCCCCGCCCCGCCCCGCCTTCCCACCCAGGGCTGGCACCAGGCTGGGTGCACGCTCGAGCCCTGGGACCCGCCACCCGGCCTGCAAGCCTGCTGTGAGCACCCGACACATGCCACCTCACCTACTTCTGCTTCCAGTCAGCCTCCTGCACCCAGACCCTGGCCTGGATCTCTCTCTCTCTCTCCCTCTCTCTCGCTCTCTGGCCTTAGTTTCCCCATCTGTCACATGGAGCTCACAGTTCCTGCCTGGCTTACCTCAGTGAAGTAGAGAGCGTGTATGGCTTGTGTTGTTGCCTGCTCCTGGACTCCCTGTGTCACTGTCCTCGATGAGCACCCCCCCACCGCCCACCCCCGCACGGGTCCACAGTGAGCACTAGGACTCACCTCCCACCCTCACTGAGGGGGATTTGCACATGGCGAAGAAGAACGCCGAGTGGCTGGCTCAGGGGTTCTAGAAGTGGAGATGCTGGAAGGCTTGTTAGACCCTAGCTCGCTGGGCCCACTCCAGAGTCTCTGAGGCCGGGGGCCTGGGAGCAACCCCGAGAATTTGCATTTCTACCAGGCTTCCAGAAGCTTCTGAGGCTGCTGCTCCTGGGGCCACCCTTGGAGAACTGTTGAGTTAGCTGTAGGGTTTTGGGCGCCAGTAAGCACTACCTAAATGATTGAGGAAAACATCAGAACAGCTTTCTTGAACCTTCGTAACACCCCTGCACCAGACACACAGGTAATCAAATGAGAATAGAAACCTCCAGCCCCAGGCTCCAAAAACCGTTATGAGGACTGAGCCTCCTGTAGAGCTTTCCACAAAACCCTCTCTTAACATCCAGCAAAGCATTAGTGAAACCCTCACCGGGATCCCCAACAGACATGGGACAAGGCATGGAAGCAGGTAAGGGCGTAGGCATGCAAGTAGCAGTGCCAGGTGCCCCAGGAGGCTGACTGCGTAAGGCAGAAGCTTGACGGGCATCTCTGGGTCTTAGTCCCTAAGGCAGGGGTGTGGATCCGGCTGCAGGACAGAAACCATTACCAAGACACAGCCCCAGAGGCTACAGCAAGGCTGAGGGATGGAACATGATGGATGAAGGTGGCAGGTGTGAGTGCCTTCATGTACGAATGTCTTCTGCCCTGCCCATCGAGAGGCTCCTTCCTTCAAGGCCAGGGCCATGCCCATCTTCAGAGAAGCACAGGGACCTCAGCTAACGGTGCAGGTGAATTCATGATCTTTGCCAGCCTCTGCGCCTGGCAACCCTACTGGCATTCTGGGCCGCTCTAGTTTATAAAGCTCACCCTCCCGTTTTTGTCCTTTTTTAAAGTTGGCTCCACCCCCAGGGTGGGCCTTGAACTCATACCCTGGAGATAGAATAATTCCCAACCTTTTCCATGAGGCTGAGAGCAAGAGTGGGATGCTTCACCGTCTGAGCCACCAGGCGCCCCAACTCACGGGCTGGATGGGAGAGGCAGGTGTGAGAACAGGCAGGTTCAACCCTCCCATTGAACCTTACTCAGCAGCCACCTCGGTTGGCCCTCCGTGTACTGACAGTTATGATTGTCCTGAGTTTAGAAATCAGGACCCTATGTTCCCCTCATTTTTACTTAAATGCTGAAGCTATTAATGCTGTAAGTTCCCCGAACTCGCAGAACAGTGTCTAATGTCTAAGCAGTCCTCCCCCTGCCCCCCGCCTCGGCCACAGGTTGAGACTCTCAGCACCCTAGCCTTGCTCCCCACCACCCAGCAGCATCTCTAACAGCCGCTGCCCATTGCTGGGTTTTTCTACCAGCAAGACCTTCCTGCAACCCCGGGCCCCAGGGCCTTAGCACTGCTCATGTCACTCAGTTCCTTTTTCATCCGGTTTCCCTGTCTTGAATTGTGCCCCTCTGGGATGCAAGAGCACTGATCTGGCAGCAGGACACCCCACTTCTCGCCTTATCCTCTGTGTGACATTGTCATATTTCGATCTCAGTCTCCGTGTGTATTGGATGTTGACAGTAACTCTTGCCTGGCCTGCCTGGCCAGGAAAGAGTTAACTCAGCAGGCCAGGTGACCCCAAACCCTGGACATTCCAAAGGTCTTCAGGACTGGCTCTTTCCAGCTCCCCAGAGATGACCTCTGAGCCTTTGGAATATCCTGCCTGATAAGAGCGTCTTTGTGTACTTAAGCTAACAATGGGATTTATGGTGAACCCTTGCTTTTGTTGGCCTGGGCTCTATCATTTTGACCTCTGGGGGTGGGGGTGAGGGGCTGGATACTGAACATCTAAGGTCAGTGAGGTGCTTCATGCCTACATGACCCCCAACACAAATCTTGGACAAATTTCACATGGGTTTCCCTGGCTGGCGGTTCTTTCTACATGTTGCCCCACATCATTGCTGGGAGGATTCAGTGCTGTCCGCATGACTCCGCTGGGTGTGGCCAACTGGAAGCTTCTCCTGGTCTCTCCTGGACTCTTGCCTTTTTCTGTTGCTGATTTTCAGCAGTATCTTTCCATTGAAATAAACCATAATTTGGAGTGTAACAGTTTTTCTGGATCCTGAGTGTCTATCTTGTGAATCATTGAACCTAAAGGTGATATGGGGGACCCCCAACACACTGCCTTACAGGGCAATGATGTTGATGATCGTGCTTAATCCGTATTATGTCTGATCGCTTTACAAACACTTGAAGAGAGAAGAGCTGTCTTGAGGTCACCGAGTAAGTAGGGGGCAGGTTGTGAGGAAAGCGTTGAAGACGGTTGGCCTCCAATAAGCCCCAAGGGGAGGAGTTCATACCTGCTGTCAGGACGCCATTCTTCCTACAGATCAGAGATGAAGACCCTGAGGGTCCAGGACATACCCTCTTAGGCCACCCTAGTGGTCAGACCCAGTGGTAGTTTGGAGAACCATGCCCAAATCATAGAATGGAGTTTGCTTGCCAGAGGGGTCGAGCTGGAGCCTGGAGGGAAATGCCTGCTCCCCATTCCCCATCCCTCCCACTGTGTCTTCACCCCCACACTCATACACACTCACAGCCTACCAGAACCATGGCAACCCCTAACTCCTACCAGCCAGTGCTGGATTCTCTGCATAGGAATCACTGGAGAATTGGATAGAATCAGAGTTTCTCAGGATGCTCTCCCCGGGGTTCAACCAGTAGGGTTGGGGCAGGGCCCAGGAATCTGAATTTTTAATAGCTCCCCAGATGGAACAATGGGAGCTACTGATGACTCTGTATCACCAAGCTGGAGGCACAAGCCTTCTTCCACCTGAAGTTTTGGTTTTTTTTTTTTTTAATTGTTTAAAATGCCCCCTTTTTTTAAAAAAAAATATGTTTATTCAAGTATAGTTGATACACAATGTAACATTAGTTTCAGGTGTACACAACGTAGTGATTTGGCAACTCTATACATTATTCTAGGCGCCCCACATGTGTAGCTGCCACCTGTCACCATACAACGCTATTACAATACCCTTGATTGTCCTCCCTGTGCTGTACGTTTTGTCCCCATGACTTAGTCATTCCATAACCGGGAGCTGTACCGCCCACCCCCCTACACCCATTTTGCCCATCCCGCCAGGCCCATCCCCTCTGACAACCATCAGTCTGTTCTCTGTATGTATAGGTCTGAGTCTTCTTTTTGTTTGTTTTCCTTCTTTTTGTTTGTTTATTCAATTGTTTTGTCTTTTTAGAGTCTACATATAAGTGAAATCGTATGGTCTTTGTCTTTCTCTGGTTTATTTCAATTAGCAAAATACCCTCTAGGCCCTTCCACGCTGTTGCAAGTGGCAAGATCTTCATCTATCTCACATCTTCTTTACCCACTCGTCTATCAGTGGACACTTGGGTTGCTTCCCTATCTTGGTTACTATGAATAATACTTTAATAAAAATGTGGGTGCATATATCTTTTTGAATTAGTGTTTTCATTTTCTTTGGGTAAACACCCAGTAGTGGAATTATTGAATCATGTGGTAGTTCTATTTTTGATTTTTTTAAAGATTTTATTTATTTATTTGACAGAGAGAGAGAGAGAGGCAGAAGCAGAGGGAGAAGCAGGCTCCCAGCTGAGCAGGGAGCCCGGTGTGGGACTCAATCCCAGGACCCTGGGACCACGACCTGAGCAGAAGGCAGATGCTTGCTTAACTGACTGAGCCACCCAGGGGCCCATCTATTTTTTATTTTTTGAGGAACCTCCATACTGTTTTCCAGAATGGCCACGCCAGTTTACATTCCCCCCAGCAGTGCACGGGGGTTCCTTCTTCTCCACAGCTTCACCAACACTTGTTATTTCTTATCTTTTTGACTTTAGCCATTCTGACCAATGTGAGGTGATACCTCACTGTGGTTTTGATTTGTATTTTTCTGATGGTGAATGATGTTGAGCATCTTTTCATGAGTCTCTTGGCCATCTGTTTGTCTTTTTTCCAACCGGATTTTTGAAATAATTCAGCTTTATGCCTAAACCAAATATTTAAAATCTTTGGTTTTTCTAAAACCTGTAGACAACTCAGTTTAGCCCCCATAAACAAAAACATTCAAGAGCAGGTGTGCTCGCCACCGTGTGGTGCTTGTTGGAAGCGCTAGGCATCAGCACCAAGCATGCTGTGTTCTGGGCAAGCTCTGGATCCTGATGACAAGGCCAAGCCCAGAGATGCAAAAATTTGTGAAAAGGCCACAGTTGGGTTCACAACACTGAGCAGGGGCCAGTGGGAAAAAATCCAAAGAAAGAGAAGGGGAGGAGAAGAAGGCAAGAAAGAATGAAGGAAGTTAGGAAGGAAGAAGGTAGGAAGGAAGGGGGGGAGGGAGAAAGGAAAGGAATGGGGAGGAGGGAGAAATAGGAGAAAGGCATTTGACAAGCCAGTAGGGACTGTCACAAACACTAAAGGAAAAAAAATTTGTTTTGCCTTCCACAAAACTTGTAGGAAAGCTGCCCTAGTAGATCCTGGTGCTACTGGCAATTACTGAACAATTAAAGACGGTGATTTGGGAAAAGGATTATTTACACAGAGTTTTTTTTAATTAACATGTATTATTTGTTTCAGGGGTACACATCTGTGATTCAACAGTCTTACACAATTCACAGCGCTCACCACAGCACATACCCTCCCCAATGTCCATCACCCAGCCACCCCATCCCTCCCACCCCCCACCCCTCCAGCAACCCTCAGTTTGTTTCCTGAGATTAAGAGTCTCTTATGGTTTGTCTCCCTCTCTGGTTTCGTCTTGTTTCATTTTTCCCTCCCTTCCCCTATGATCCTCTGCCTTGTTTCTCAAATTCCTCCTATCAGTGAGATCATATGACACTTGTCTTTCTCTAATTGACTTATTTCGCTTAGCATAATACCCTCTATCTAGTTCCATCCAAGTCATTGCAAATGGCAAGATTTCATTTTTTGATGGCTGCATAATATTCCATTGTGTATATATATATATATATATATATATATATATATATATATATATATATCACATCTTCTTTATCCATTCATCTGCCGATGGACATCTTGGCTCTTTCCAGAGTTTGGCTGTTGTGGAAATTGCTGCTATAAACATTGGGGTGCAGGTGCCCCTTTGGATCACTACATTTGTATCTTTGGGGTAAAGACCCATTAGTGAAATTGCTGGGTCATAAGGTAGCTCTATTTTCAACTGTTTGAGGAACCTCCATACTGTTTTCCAGAGTGGTTGCACCAGCTTGCATTCCCACCAACAGTGTAGGAGGGTTCCCCTTTCTCCGCATCCCCGCCAACATCTGTCGTTTCCTGACTTGTTAATTTTAGCCATTCTGACTGGTGTGAGGTGGTATCTCACTGAGGTTTTGATTTGGATTTCCCTGATGCTGAGCGATGTTGAGCACTTTTTCATGTGTCTGTTGGCCATTTGGATGTCTTCTTTGCAGAAATGCCTGTTCATGTCTTCTGCCCATTTCTTGATTGGATTATTTGTTCTTTGGGTGTTGAGTTTGATCAGTTCTTTATAGATTTTGGATATTAGCCCTTTATCTGGTATGTATAAGACAGAGTTTTTAATGCCAAGGAATTAGATCTGTTTTGAGAAGAGATTCCTTACAGAATTTTCATTAGCTGTGTTTTAAAATCTGTATTTAATGTTATTTTTAACCCCCCCTGCCCCCATCTTCAGTAACTATATGTGGTGATGGATAGTAACTAGACTTACTGTGACCATCATTTTGCAATATATACAGATATCGAATCATTATGTTATATAAGGTGGTCTAGTACAATATCAGTTATAGCTCAGTGAAACTGGAAGAAAAAAAAGGATGAGAAGAAGTTTGAACTTTGAATTACCTATTTAACTAGAAAGATTGCCTTGGAATAAAAGGAACTATGTCACCGTGAGCTAAGTTTACTGTCACTAGCCCACCCATCCATCATGTTGGGCAGAGGAGCTCCAGAGCGAGAGGAGGTCAAAGTGATGAAATAATGTGCATCTTTGCACTTCTGAGACCCTGAATTTCGACTCGACTCTATTTTTATAAAATTGCAGCTCATTTATGGACCCCAGGAGACACATACAAACTACAGAAAGCCTTTAAGTCAGAATATCTTGCCTTGAAAAGAAGATTTCAGGGAAATGTGGAGAGATAAACAATATCCCTGACTCAAACTTCTTCCCCGCCAAAGTCACCCACACAGAAACACACTTGTAATTTCACTCCTAAAATTTGAAATGAATAAAGCTCAGGTCCCACGTGCACCTGAGTCAGACTTGGCCCAGCCAGTCCCCTCAGGTCCCACCAATGGCCAGGTTTGCATCTCTCCCTGCTTTGTTTATAAAGGGGGTTGAGATGGTCCATCTTGTTTTAGCTTCTAAGTGGACACAGTACCACAAACTGACCACCAAGGTAAAGACACGCTCTAGAATATTTGAGGAAATTCCAGATGACTCTTTGAACAACTGTCAACAACCTGATTTTTCAGAATTGTTACTTGTGGTTGACATTTGAGACTGGAGACCATGAGACCTGAAGCTGCAGACTGCGGGTGATAAATATTTTTTAAGCGAGCCGGGGAGTGGCACCAAAGTGCCAGTGTCCCTGGAAAAGGAGTCTGAGGGCCCGAGCATCTGTTTCAGGATCACGGCCTCTTTGGTGTGGGAATGGGATCAGGAAGGCCGTCTGACATCTGACTGTACTCCTTCTACCCAGAATCCCATGAATAACAGAGGAGATTGCTTTCAGAGGGGAAAAAAATGAGTGAGTGATACCTTCTCCCGGCTCTGTTCTAGACTTCTGTACCCAGGGGGGAGGGGCTGCCTGAGTCAGGGCAGGGGGATGGGCAAGAGGCCCCCGGGAGAACTGGGGGGGACAATGTCTACCCTGATGGATGGGGTGGGAGAAGCCTCCTGGGGCTGACTTTAGGCCCTGGGGAAGGGACCCCGGAAGAGGATGTTAAGAATGTCAAGGAAAAATTACAGCAGACAAAGAGGAACAGGCAAGGGAGACTTCAGTCAAGGCCGCTGCAATAGGGGCGCCTGGGTGGCTCAGTTGTTGGGCGTCTGCCTCCGGCTCAGGTCATGGTCCCAGGGTCCTGGGATCGAGCCGCGCATCGGGCTCCCTGCTCAGCGGGAAGCCTGCTTCTCCCTCTCCCGCTCCCCCTGCTTGTGTTCCCTCTCTCGCTCTGTCTCTCTCTGTCAAATAAATAAATAAAATCTTTAAAAAAAAAAAAAAAAAGACCGCTGCAATAGGGGCGAGAGATTGAACTCAGTGCCGCTGAAGCAAGAGGCAGGAGAGTTTCTAAGCAATGGGGTGAGCTGGTGCAGAAGCCTTGGAGGACACTCTGGGGGAGGCCAGTGGATGGGCTGTATCAGCACACAGAGTTACTCCCAAGTTTGCAAATGGTTTTCTCTGTGATTTGGCCATCTGTGTTTGCTAGGTGGCACCCATCTAAGTTAGGCTCCTACCCCCACACCCAGAAACTGCGGGATAAGGATGCTGTCTCCCTGGATGACTACAGTTCAAAGGGATGGCTTCCAGGTCCGTGAGAAAGACATCCCTGTGTCGGAAAACTGGCAAGAGGCTGGAGAGGGTGCATACATATTTCCAAAGGGCAGAGAAAGAATTTTCATTGGCACGCTTTGTAAAGAAGATGCTCTTAGAAAAGGGAGGTCAGGGGCCTAGAGGCAGGAAGAAACCTGTCCCAGTTTAGGGGAGCTTGGTCAGCCAATGAAGCAAGAGGTTCTGCTCTCAGGGGAAGGATCATCTCAGTTATGGCACTTAGTCTCTTGCTCACTAGATGGCACTGTGTTTGTTCCTGAAACCTTTGTGAAGGAGGCTCGGACACGGGCAGGGGCCAGAAGTTTCCAGAGTTCTCTACTCAGTGGCATACTCCCTACGGTTCTCTCTAAGGTGTCCATGGTGCCTTGAACTCCATATTTAACCTTAGAGTTTGTCTCGAGCACATTTGCCAGTCCTATAGGCAACTTTATGAGGGTCCGGGGTTTCCTGGCCATGCCCACCTGTGAGATGTGGGCCCAGTAACTGGCTTCTGGCCCGGTGCCCTGATGGGCCGAATTAAGCAGCCCTGGATTCCTAGTGACCTTGGGTCTGTCGTTGTAGCCACGAGGGTTGGTCCTTGCTCTGTGGCCCAGATATTGACCTGTTTGTTGTATTCAAGGGATAGGATCCCAGATCCCAGACATTGTTTGCACAGCTGGATAACCCACCCCTTCCCCATATTTTCTGGAGGGTTAGTGGACAGCTTTGCCTTGGGAGAAAATTATGGCAGGTCATTAACTAGTGGTTTTCTCTGTGATTTGGCCATCTGTGTTTGCTAAGTGGTATCCATCTAAGTTAGGTTCCTACCCCCCACCCCTGGCTTTTATCCTTTATAAAATCCTGAGCTCAGGGAAGGGCCTTCACTAGCTATCCTGCAGCAAAAATCTAGAAAGAGAAGTATCTCTGAGAGCACAGAGAAGGAGGGAGATTCTTTATCCCAGACTTGGAGAAGGCTAAAGTATTGGGAACCCTCTTCCTACCCCGTAGATACATCCCCAGTAACTTCGACTGATGAGCACAAACATGGAATTTTTAGAAAGACCCCACCAAAGAGCTCCTTACCCCTCGCAAGTGTCTGAAGTGGGCCTTCAGGGCCTGGGCTGGGGTCCAAGGCTGGATCCATTTAGCTGATTCTCCTCATACACGAAAGGGCTCTAGACCAGCTCTACACCCCCAAACCACAATTCCTTCCGCCAGAGACAAGCCTTCCAGGTGAGGAGGTTGCCTTTGTCTTAGCTCAGTTTCCTTCAGAAACATATGCTGAGACGAAGATTCAAGTGCGGGCAGTTTATTTGGGATGAGCAGAAAACCAGTAGGAAAGGGACAGGAAGGCCACCCCCCGCAAAGCCAGCGACTCCTCAGATGACCTGAGCTTTAATTTGCGGGGGAGATTCAGGGAAATGGCATGAATGCCTTCCCAACATTCTGCTGGCTCAGAATTCTCCCACTTGAGCAGGGAGAAAGCTGGATATTATTATATATGACTCCTATCAGGCATCGCTTGGTGGCTGTTGGAGGCCCCCAGGCAAAAAGACATTGGAAGTCAGCCAGAGAACCCTGTGGAAGGCCTGAGGGCCACCAGCAACATCTGTTACTAATTTTCCTCTGTGAGGGAGTGGGCCTGATGGGAAAGGCTCCCCCAGGCCCCATGGGTCCCAGAGGAGGACCAAAGGGTTTCCTCTCTGTAGTTACAGAGAGACCCTGG
Organism: Eumetopias jubatus; assembly: GCF_037043125.1. Lineage (NCBI taxonomy): Eukaryota > Metazoa > Chordata > Mammalia > Carnivora > Otariidae > Eumetopias > Eumetopias jubatus. Next base: position 97,173,583 of record NW_028274818.1, read on the forward strand.
GGCAAATGCTCAACCTGGGATCCAACCAGAGAAACGTGTTGAAAATAGGTCGTCCAAGCAGGTGCACAAGCAAGCATCTTTGGCCCAGTGGGTGGCCAAATGGAACTTGGAACCAAGAAAGCTGAGAGCAAAGAGTAACAGGGAGAGTTTAGTTACCAGAACACGTTGTAGTCTGACAGCTTCGTGCAGGGGCTTCCCGAGGGCCGGCTGGGGAGAGGCAGGTTCCCAGACTCCCTTTCCAGGGACCCTGGTATGGGAGTGGGCTGTGATGACCCCTGAAGTCAGCACTATTCTGGGATATTGTGGGGCTAGATGGGCTGGTCATGGGAGTCGGGGTGGCCAGATCGGATGAAATACAGCCCTTTGCATGGTGTCGGCACATGAGACATTTTGGCCACTGTTCTTTTACCGAAGTGTGTTGCTGTTACTGTTATTATCAGTGGCCAGGCGATTATCCATTGAATTGCTGCCTGCTTTGAACTCACTTGGGATTTGGCTCCAAGAACCTTGTCTGGCATCAAGCAGTGCCTTGGGAAGGTAAGACCTGGACAAGAACTCTATCTCTGCTGTTTCCTTTTCTTTGTATTAAGGAGGCTCCACGCCCAACGTGGGGCTTGAACTCACAACCCTGAGGTCAAGAGTCAAATGCTCTAGCAACTGAGCCAGCCAGAGACCCCTGTCACTGCAGAATTCAGGAGTCTGTGAACTCGGACGGGAAAATAATTACGCCTTTCGGTGAAAATAATTATGCCTTTAGTTTCTTCTGCCTCTAAAGGAAATTTGGCATTTCCTTCAATCATGAAAGTCGACAACCAACCACAGCAGGTGCAAAGTACCTGCACCTTTGTCACCAACAGAGATCATCATTTCGTGTCAAATTAGTTGTTGCAGAAATCTTGCGATGTATACTCATACAACTTTGTTTTTTTTATTTAAATTTTAGTTTTTTAGAGGGGGGAGGGGCAGAAGGAGAGAGAATCTTGAGCAGGCTCCGCGCCCAGCGCAGAGTCTGACTTGGGGCTCGATCCCATGACCCATGAGATCATGACCTGAGCGGAAATCAAGAGTCAGACGCTTAACCGATTGAGCCACCCAGGCGCCCCCTCATACAACTTTGAAATTATAGTGATTAGATCTATCACACCTTTTATTTAACATATAAATAAATATGTTAATATTGAAATATTAATATTAATATTTCATTATATTTATTAATTTATTATTAACAATAAATACAATTAGATATTTAAACAAAACATAAATTAACATAAATATAAAACATATAAAAAGGTACTTATATTTCTATTTCATACAATTTGTGTATTTCTGTATAACTGGGTTTCCTTGTAGTCCTAGGTACTTTCTTTTACACATTTCTAAAACGTTATTCTAAGAAGGGGTCTACAGGCTTCCACAGACTGCCAGAAGGGTCCACAGCATGGAAAAGGTTAAAAATGCCTGGCAGGCCTTCAAATGCCAGGAGGTGCAAGGTCAACGCCGGGCTGGGACCACCTGTCAGACCAGAGACCAGAGCCCACGGGGAAGGTAGCACAGAGTTCTGGGCTCCTCCTTCTCCCCACGCCCTGAAAAGTCACTCAAACGCCACAACGCCCTGGTTTTCTTGCAACTCTGTTTTAGAGAAATCCCCAGGGGCGCCGGCAGGGGGTGCGGCTGCATCGCGGAGCCGGAGCAGCGGAGGGGAGGCAGGACACGCTCGGAGCCCGGGCTGTTCACGCGTCCCGCCCCGCTGCACACCATGTCGCCGTGCTCGGCGTCCCTGGCGACCGTCCGCACACCCCGGCCAGACCCCGCCGGCCGACCCCGCCATTTACTCTCCTCCTAACAGGGAGCCGGGAAGTGGCGTCAGATTCCCAGCAGGGGGCGCTGGGTACGCAGGTGCATTTCTCCCCGAAAAGGTTTGCAAAGACCCGGGACTACCAGCCCGCTCCCTTCTGCTTATTTCTCCCTTGCCGGTCTTCCCCACGGTCTGCTTATCTCGCTCCTTCTCTTTCTTTCTCTTTCGTTTTTCTGTCTCTTTTGCTGTCTCTCTGAATGTCTCTCGTCTGCGTTTCTAATTCTGCTTATTTCTCCCTGTCCTTCAGAACGTGGTTCTTTCTCTTTCTGGATGTTTCATTACACACACAGACACACACACACACACAGACACACACACACACACACAGACAGACAGACACACACACACACACACACACACACACACACACACACCCCTCACAGCTCCCTCCTGAGGCTGCGGGCAGCAATTTGAGGCTGGGGATCAGAGTGCAGCTCCTGAAAGCAGGGACCCTGCACTGGGATCTCAGGGGGTGGGGAGCCTCTCTTTCCGGCTCCCATGCAATCGAGTGCTCGCCCCGGCAGACTCGCTGGGGACGCTGTGCACCTGCAGCCTGCAAGGTGGGACCGTGAGATAGGCACAGGTGTTGGTGCCACACAGATGATTCTCCATCTAGCACTGATGAATGAGCGTGGCCAAGCTCCCTCACTTCTCTGGGTCTTGGTTTCCTCCTGCAGATGAGCCTCACCAAATCAGGTTAAATACTTGGTGTCAGCAGGGTTCTTGTGGGGCCTCAGGACGTGTGATAGGCAGCTCTTGAGTGGCACCTGGTGATTGTTGCCTCTCGACATCCAGGCCCTCGTGTGTTCCCTTCCTGAGTGTGGGCCAGACCTAGTGATTGCTTCTAGAAAGCAGAAAATGGCAACAGTGGTGGGATTTCACTTCCGAGGTTAGGCTACACGGGATTGTGATTTCGGTCTTGCCTGCTCTTTTTCTCTCGGGTGTTCTTGCTTGTTCTGATGAAGCTGCCATGTCAGGAGCTGGCCTCTGGCCAACTGCCTGCAAAAAACGGAAATCCTCAGTCCGACTGAATCATCCCAACAATCATAGGTCTTGGAAGGAGATCTCCCCCTAGTCCAGCTTTGAAATGACTCCATCCAGAGCCAACATCTGAGTTGGAGCCTGAGAGAGACCCTGAGGTAGAGGACCCAGGGAAGCTGCCTCCAGAAGCTGACCCAGAGAAACTATGAGATCAAACATGTTGTTTTAAGTCTCTAAGCTTTGGGATCATTTGTGAGGCAGCAATGGATAGCTAACACAATGCATGAAAGATCTTGTATTAGCTAGGGTAGGTTAACGTGTGGTAACAAATAGACCCAAACATGTACTGGCTCAACAAAACATTCTGTGGTGTTCACGTCAATGAGAAGGGGCTCTTTCATGCAGTCATCCAGGGACTGAGGACCTTTCTGCCTTAGGGCTCCACTATCCCCTAAGATCCCACTGTTGTCTGCATCCAGCCCAGAAGGGGAAAGGGAGCATGGTGGAGGCAATCTCACTTCTCAAGCTCAGCCCCAAGGAGTCACCCATCACATCCACTCTCAGTGTCCTGGGGGAAATGTAGTCACGTGATCTCACCTATTTTTCAAACGAGACTAGGAACTATATCTTGGATCCTCTTGGATCCTCTTGGAGGGAATAGATGTGGGTGGTAGGTAGAGGCGTAGCCTAAATCCTCAATATCTGCTGGCTAAAGAGAGCCTCGTGTTGGGCTCTTCTTCTCCAGGTCACCTTGAGTGACACTGAAGTTTCCAGGAACGTATTCCTGAGAAGTTCTTGCCTTTCTCATCTCATCCAGGTCCATGTGTCCTAACGCTGCCTAACCAAGGCCTGGGGTCTCTCCTCTTTAATGGCCCACCAGTGTTCAGGTGATGGGTTCTCCAGAGTATCTGGTCCGCTTCAGGGAGAGGTCGTTGTGTGCTGCAGTGCTTCATTGATAATTCACCTGCAAAATGATGAGCTCCAGGAGGTTCCCACACCACGCCACGTCTGTACCTTCAGGGTTGAACCATTGCACCTGACATTTTAGACCGCCCTGAATCAGGTTTGCTGAATCGGCAGAAATTTTGTCTCTGAATTGGTAAAGATGTGGTTCAATGCCATAGGGCAAGAATCCCAAATAAGTGTTGTGTAAACAAAAGGTTTATTTTTTGCTTTCTTTTTCTCCCATGTAAAGAAATCGTTAAGTAGCAACCCAGGGTTAGTACTGTAGCTCCATCAGGGGTACAAGCTGCCTTTATTTGCTGCCACACTGTTCTCAAGGTCACCTTAGAATTACAATATGGTGCTGCAGCTGAAGCCATCCTGTCCATGTTCCAGGCAACAACAAAAAAGGAGGGGTCCAGGGCCAAAGGGTATATCTCCAAGCTGAATGGGCCTCTATTTTCTTAAAGATTTATTTATCTATTTTAGAGTGAGAGAGATAAGAGAGCAGGGGGGAAGGCAGAGGGAGACGGAGAGAGAATCCCAAGCAGACTCTGTGCTGATCATGGAGCCTGATGCGGGGCTTGATCCCATGACCCTGAGATCATGACCTGAGCTGAAATCAGTCTGCCGTTTAACTGACTGAGCCACCCAGGTGCCCCTGAATGGGCCTCTTTAAAGAGCATCCCCAGAGGAATGACTTCTACTTACCACTCAGTGGCAAGGGAGGCTGGGAAATGTGGTTTCCACGCTGGGCATCTTGCTGCACCCAGCAATACCAAGGTTCTCTTACCAAAAAGGCTCCGGGAGATTGGCTAGACAGCCAAAAGCTTCTGATATATCTTCTTACTCCTTAAGGGAGCAGAAAGATGGATTCCTGTTGATCTAAATCCCAACTGGCTTTTCCATAATAACCATTAATGGTATTGACTAAACTGTCTTTATCATTGCCCTCTTATGGCTCCTGCTGAAAAATGCCCCCAGGCCATGGCTCCATTGTTATAGCTAATCATGGCCAAGTGCAAGAGAATGGTAGTGCTATCTCTGGGACAGATGGACAGCCACTGGCCAGACCGTGGCATCCAGTGCCTGAGATGTTTGGAGAGACAATGTCCATGAAGCACTATTATAACAGTTTTAGATTACAGAAAAGTTGAAGATACTACAGAGAATTCTCATAACACATCCCCCAACCCACAATTTCCCTTAGTATCAACACCTTTCTTAAATATGATGCATTTGTTATAATTAATGAATCAATATTGATATTTTTAATTTTAATTCTAATTTTTTTAAGTTTTAGTTTTAATTCCAGTGTAGTTAACATACGGTGTTATATTAGTTTCAGGTGTACAATATAGTGATTCAGCACTTCCATACAACACCCAGTGTTCATGACAAGTATACTCCTTAATGCCCGTCACCTAGTTCACCCACCCCCCAGCCCCCTGGTAACCATCAGTTTGTGCTCTATAGTTAAGAGTCTGTTTCTTAATTTATCTCTTGTTTTTTTCCCCTTTGCTTGTTTTGTTTCTTAAATTCCACATGAGTGAAAACATATGGTATTTGTCTTTCTCTAACATTTTCTGCTTAGTATTATACTCTCTAGCTCCACCCATGTTGTTGCAAATGGCAAGATTTCATTCTTTTTTATGGCTAAATAATATTCCTGTGTGTGTGTGTGTGTGTGTGTGTGTGTACCACATATTCTTTATCTATTCATCAATCAGTGGACACTTGGGTTGCTTCCATATCTTGGCTATTGTAAATAATGCTGCTATAAACATCGGGGTGCATGCATCCCTTTGAATTAGTGTTTTTGTATTCTTTGAGTAAATACCCAGTAGTGTGATTGCTGGATCGTAGGGTAGTTCTATTTTTAAATTTTTGAGGAACCTCCATGCTGTTTTCCACAGTGGCTACACCAGTCTGCATTCCCACCAACAGCACACGTGGGTTCCTTTTTCTCTACATCTTCTCCAACACCTGTTGTTTTTTGTGTTATTGATTTTAGCCATTCTGACAGGTGTGAGGTGATAGCTCATTGTAGTTTTGATTTGCATATCCCTGATGATGAGTGATGATGAACATCTTTTCATGTGTCTGTTGACCATCTGGATGTCTTCTTTGGAGAAATGTCTGTTCATGTCTTCTGCCCATTTTTAAATTGGATTATTTGGGTTTTGAGTGTTGAGTTGAATAAGTTCCTTATACATTTTGGGTACTAACCCTTCACCAGATATGTCATTTACAAATATCTTCTCCCATTCTGTAGGTTTCCTTTTGGTTTTGTTGTTTCCTTTGCTGTGCAGAAGGTTTTTATTTTGATGTAGGTCCAATAGTTTATTTTTGCCTTTGTTTCCATGATATATCATTATGAACTACAGTTGATAATTTGCTCAGATTTCCTTTTTTTTTTTTTAAACTCAATGTCCTTTTTATTGTCCCAGGATCCCATCCAGGACACTACATTGCGTTTAGTTTTCACGTCTTCTTAGGCCCCTCTTGATGGTGACATTTTTGCAGACCATTCTTGTTTTTAATACCTCGATGGTTTTGGGAGTAATGTGGTCAGCTATTTTGTAGAATGCCCCTCTACTGGGATATGTCTGATGTTTTTCTAATGATTTGCTTATGGTTCTGGGGTTTTTTTTTTTGTTTTGTTTTGTTTTTTTTTTTGAAGACAGCAGAGGAAAGTGACACTCATGCCTACCTGATACCCCCATCCGAGCTTTGGGTGGATGGCTCTGTTTAGAAAGCAGATTCTTACACTGAGCTCAAAGCTGTAGCCTGGCGTCCATCCATTTGGCCCCCTTCTGACTCTATGGGTCATAAAGAAGAGATCCAAACTATCTCCCATGGACGTTCTCCCACCCCAACCCTTGGTGGTCCACTGAGTCTTCAAGGCAGTGACCATTTCTGCCAAGTTCCACACACTTGGTTTCTTCCTTTATAAGACGTGATTTCCAGGCTCATTACCACCCATTCATTGAGTGGACTTCAAGGTGGCAGGACAGTCACTGGATTTTCTGCACCAAGATCCCACTGGCTTCTTTTGGAGCTTGTTGACCCATATTAAGGCAACTATTAACTAAAGCTCATTTCATTTTTATACTAGATGCTTGCTAAGCCCTATCTCCCCAAACATGCATTAGTATAGCAGTTGGCTTTTTGGACCAAAGTGCAGGAACTTCAATTTATCTCATTAAAGCTAATATGTTACAACCCCATTATGTATTATATATATGAAGTTATGGGTATCTATATGCAAGGAAGAAGTAGGGAAGGATGTTCATAAATGCAATGAACGGTGTTTCAAGGTCTCTCTGGGTGGTGGGATTATTGTTATCTTCCTCTTGTTATTACTCACTTGCATTATCTAATTTCTCTAATCTGCCATCAATTAATTTGTAAATTACATTATTTTTTTGTTGTTGTTCTTGTTTGAATCAGATTATTTTCCTAGCCCGCAGAGGACTTTTTGAACCATTTCAGGCAGATTGGCTCCTCCCCTGTGAGTCCTCAAGTGTGCATGTGTTGGAACTTTAAGATGATAAACAGGGAGAAATTGGAGGTAGGAGGCCAGAATCTAGGGCAGCACTGGCTGTTCTAAATCAGCGGCTGCCTCGTTGGGACGAAGGTGCTCCAGGGACTCGGGGACGTGCTAAATGAAGTCAATGAATCTCAGCTTCTCTGTCATCTGAGGATCTGTGCAGGGAACCTAGACACAGTCCTGGTAACAGCCTAGTCCTCCCCCTCCTCTCGTTATCTGGGGTTTTTATGTTAGGACAGAGGCCGCAGAGCAAAGCCACCCGCATAGATGGTGTAGCCTAGTGGTTATGAACACATGCTTCATAGTAGGGTCTGAAACCCACACCTTCCACTTGCACACTCCGTGAGATCGGGACCAGTTCTTGATCTTTCTGGGCCTCGGTGTCTCATCTGTAAAGGGAAAATGGTAGCAGCTGCCAAGAGGTCTCTGGGAACGTGCGCACGCCCACACACAGTACGTGCTCAGATCGCAGTGGTGGTTGTAGTTATGGTGATAATTACACTTTGGTACCCCACTCTCCAGTCCTACCAGCAAAATCCCACCAAGTGTCAGCAGTTAGCACCAGCCTGATGAAGAAACCAACAGCGATCCAAGGAAAGCAATAAAAACAAAAAATACCAAAACTGGAACCCAAGCCCAAACCCAACCTTCCCTGCCTTTGAGAGAAATACTGGCTTGCACTCACCTTCGTCAACCTCTGGGCACCGGTGCCCAGCCTCCTCCCGCCTCTGGGCAATTCTTTGTGGGTAAAAACGATCTTTAAAGAGTGCCTAACTTAAAATAAAATAAAAAAAAAAAAACTCAGAACACAAAGCGAAAACACACAACAGCAACCAACTTCCCACCACAACAACCCAGAGCACAGACTCTTTCTTCCTCAGAGGTGGTGGCTTTCCTCCGCTAAGCTGTCCTCACTCATTTTGATGTCACAGCTGTCAAGAGCTGGGCCCTGACTGGCACTTCGGGGAGATTGTCGCAAGCACTAGGAGAGCCTCAGACAGCAGGGGCTGTCCATCAGGGTCAAGGTCAGGGTCAGGTCAGAGTCAGGCTGGGGATTGCCTGAGCACAGTCTTGGTTGGTGTTTCCAGCTTTTTCTCTCCCCAGGCTCCAGCAGACAGCCATTTCCTCTGACCTGTCACCTGCTTCAAGCTTAGCACTGTGCTGGTTACTCATTAGAACCTCATGGAAAATCCAGAAAGAAACATAGGTTTACTCCATGGGCCAGAGCAGCACTTCTACCCTCTCAAAGAATTCTAGAAATGGCCCCAAGGCACATTTAGAACCTCATCAATTCGGGCAAATTCATGGTACATTGGCACCGGGCTTCTGTGAGCGAAGGGAATCTCAGTATGAAACAGTGATCCAGAAATGTAGTCTCTGCGCACACCAGAACTGGAACATTCCTCTGGTTCACGATGACACCAGATGGGGGCGCTCTTCAAAGAATATGTAAGAAGTGGGTATGAATAACCGAGGGGTGGAATGCGTGTCAAGGGGGTTTTTGGAGGCACTTAGAACCCGGGCAGTTAAATAGCTTTCAGTTTACATTCTTCATTTTCTAAGGCTTCTTCGTATGAGCAAATGTATAGGCAGCGTTAAGTATCACGAATTCTGAATTAGAAAGAGGTTGTGGCCTCTCATGACCCTGAGAAATTTGGAGAAGTGACCTTGGGCGCTGGAACGTGGCTTGGTGCCTTGCGCCAGGATGGGGAGGTTTCATTGTTGTGTGTGTGATTCCAAGGGCAAAATGTCTGGGGGCAAATTTAAAAACTGAGCAGCCTAGGGGCCCCGGGGTGGCTCAGTTGGTTAAGCGTCTGCCTTCGGCTCAGACTGCTGGGATCAAGCCCCGCATTGGGCTCCCTGCTCAAGGGGGGGAGCCTGCCTCTCCCTCTACCCGCCGCCCCCGCTTGTGCTCTCTCTAATAAATAAAGTCTTAAAAATAAAACAACAAAACCGAGCAGCCTGCATATTCTTTTTTGTTATCTGCATGGCTGCATTATGAACACCAGCCTTATAAATAACAAGTGATCATGCCCAAGGCTTTTGCAGAAACCTCAATGTCTGAAGTTCATGCTGATGTCTGTTTATCCAGTGCCTATCCAGTGTGGCCACTGGAAAGCCCGCTTTTCCGGCCTTTCCGAGCTGCATACTGGGTATGAACCCAGACCCCCTGGGACTGGGGGAGGGTTATTGTATAATGTTACCTACCATTGTACTATATATTTGGTGAAAAGAGTAGTCCAGTTCATACTGATGAAGCTCACCGAATCTCTAAACCTCACTCTGACCAACGCTTTCCAAAGTCCTGTCCCACAAGCTCTTGCTCCACATTGAAAATCAGAAGGAAAAAAAAATCCTGTGATATTTCAGTTATGAGGTTTTGCTCTCATCTACATATTGCATCAAGTTGGGAGTGACTCAACGGTGAGCAGTTTGGAAGAAAAGCAAGAGTTGAAAACAAGTCCCATAGGGATGAGACCCATCATAGGTCTGAGGGTACCACGGCCTTATCCAATTTGGTGGAATGCAAAGAGACGCAAACTGTGCCTTTCCAACTGAGGCTTTTCTTTTCTTTCTTTTTTTTAAGATTTTATTTATTTGAGAGAGAGAGCGAACAGAACAAGCAGGGGAAATGGCAGGCAGAGGCAGAGGGAGAAGCAGGCTCCCCACTGAGCAAGGAGCCCGATGCGGGGCTCGATCCCAGGACCCCGGGATCATGACCTGAGCCGAAGGCAGATGCTTAACCGACTGAGCCACCCAGGAATCCCCTCCAACTGGCGCTTTACAGGCACCCGCAGGTTCTCTGACTCCTGCAGTTGCAAGACGTCCATAACATTTTCAAATGTTGTGCCTTCCTTTTGTTAATTACCTAAAAACTAACATAAGCACATTCTGGATTAGCTGGATGATCAGGTGCACGCCCACTGTGAATTTGGGGCAGGGCTTTGAGTTGGTGTCACGACATCGCTGGCACTAAAAAGTTCTACAGTAATTGTCCCAGGGGAAGGAGAAAAAAAGGAACGGAGATTTTAATATAAATGTGTTTGCCCCTCAGGAAAGCCAGGGGAATGTAGATTCCTGGCAAGCAGGGTCTCTGTCTGCTTCGCTCAGTGCTCTATCCTTAGCCGCATCCCGGACAAGCTGGGATGCATGCATGTTCTGCGTTGAATGAATGCATGGCAAGTAAATATTTCAAAAGCAGCTGGAGTGTAAAAAAGAGGAGAAAGGTTCGAGTTATCACAGGACACAGAAGAACCTCCACTAGGGCCACATTCAAAGCAGCAGGAACTTGGTGGAGGCAAGGGAGGCCGCCACCAGGTTGAATGAACGTTCACTTAAGTTTTATTGACTTGGTCGATTTGTTTGTATCGACTTGTAAATTTATTTTTATTTTATAGCGGTAACGGGTCCATGAGCAAAAGCCGTTTTATGTTTACGCATATTTGAGAAACATGACAATAAGAGATAAATTAGGTCAACCCTGAGGGGCTGTGAGGATTTTTTTTTTCTCAGAGGGATTCCGTCTATTAGTTTTCCTAAGAAGCAGTAGATACACATTTTTTTCACAATATGTGACCAATCCTGTGGCAAACGGGACGCGGCTTCCCTAGCCAAGACAGTTAACCATTTCGCCAGATGGCGGAGGACACTGTCTACTGATCAAAGGCTGCCAATGGTTGTTTTTCTCACCCTTATAACCCACAGTGTTACAACTTTAAGGCACACTGTGGATTTTAATGCACAGTTAATCTTATTTTCAGAGCTCGAGAGGGTGGGCGGTGGGAAGAGGTTACTGAGATTTGGCCTCTGCTTGGCTCACCAGCAGAAAGCGTTTTCTGCCCTAAGACAAGCTGTAGAGTGTATGAAGCAGATGCCAAGTGATTAAGGTAGGTGGGCATCCAATGAAAGAGTGAATGAGATGATATTTTGACCCTGGGGTATTAGGAAGCCTCTGACTCTTTATTAAGGATGATGACGATAACTGGCTAGGGCTGACAGTCTCCATGTTCTGCCACCATCCGCCACACCAATGATCCCTGCTTGGCTTGCTTAGTTCTTCAACTTGGCTCTTTGTGCCTGGGTGGTGTTGGAAGCCCAGGGCAACAGGCAGCCGATAGTCAAGCTGGGAGCTGCACTTGCTCCTCAGCTGGAGCCTCGTGGGGGCAAGAACACTGAAATCTGTAAATACACCAAGATCCCCATTTATGCTGATAGGAGTAGACCCCATTTCAGGACTGCCCAGGCTCCAGGGGTGGGGAGACCATATACATTGTATCTGTGTTCTTTCCAATATAAGCTTTAAGGGGTAAAGACTAAGATACTGATCGTGCACTTGCTCAATGAAGTTTAGCTCCTTCTTCCTTCCCCCCACCCCTTCTAAGGAGTCTGAAAAAGCAAACCAAAGGATAAGTGTCCAAAGGTGATTGTTGAACTGAACTGAAATGGGCCTCTGGAGTTTGGGGCCCACCGCGGAGCGCTATGCCCAGGTTTCGGGAACTTGCCTGATAAGTGAGAAAGCAGAGTGGCCGAGAGATTCAGATTCATGATTTGGGCAAGAGGAAAGGCAATGGATTAGGAGCTGATGACCTGGAGCCGATCTGGAGCGAGGGGAGGTTGCCTTTTAGTAGCAGCACCATTTATAATAGCCAAACTATGGAAGCAGCCAAGTGTTCATCCACAGATGCATGGATAAGGACGCTGTGGTGGATATATACGATGGAATATTACTGAGCCATCAAAAAGAGGAAATCTTGTCATTTACAACAACACGGATGGAGCTAGAATATAATGCTGAGTGAAATAAGTCAGAGAAAGACAAATACCACATGATTTCACCAATTGTGGAAGTTAAGAAACAAATGAGCGAAGGGGAAAAGAGAGAGAGAGGCAAACCAAGCAACAGACTCTTAACTATAGAGAACAAACAGATGGTTACCGGAGGGGAGGTGGGAGGGGGGATGGGGGAAACTGGTGATGGGGTTTAAGGAGCACACTTGTCACGATGAGCACAGGGTGATGTATGGAAGTGTTCAATCACTACATTGTACACCTGACATGAATGTAACACTATTTGTTAACTACAAGGGAATTAAACTAAAAACTTAAGAAAAAACAAGCAAAAACAAGAGATGTGACAATGAGCAGAGACTGGGAACCCGCAGCCAGGCACCTGTCAGCTTCCTGCTGGCCTGGGCCTCCTGGTTTCCTGCACAGGCTCCAGGCCCCTCCCAAGCCCACTCCCTGGGGGGCTGTCACGGGGGTTGGGGGGGGTTGGCGGGGCCGTCACTCGGAGTAGCAGTCCCAAGCAAAGTGGAAGGAGAGAAACAGCATGCAAATCAGGGACAACCCATGGGGCAGCCCTGGGAGAGCCGTCTGCTCTGCCCAAGCCTGACTTCGGCCCTTTGGGAAACCGGGATACTTCTCAAGAATGGTAGGAAGATGTTTCAGATGCACAGAAATGGCTTCAGGAAACCAAGCAAAAGGGCTCGGAGTGGGTTAAGATGGTGGCTTCTGGCCCAGAGTGTGCTTTCCCGGTCTTCCCTATTTCTCCTTCTCTGGCCACCAGAATAAGCATAAAGAAGGCATTTAAGAGAGAACACATACAGAATCAGAGAGATCGGCGGTGAGGTTTGGACATGTGTCAGGAACACCATCGGTGAGGTTTTCTGCCATAAATATGGAGAGGAGAAATGAGAGAAAAGAAGAAATAGTCACCAGATAGGGGAGTGGGGGTGCAGGGGAGGGGCTGGGGGGACAGAGGGGGTGTGAAGCAGTGGCTGTCCAAGCTCAGCCCCCACTGCAGCGTCCCCCCGGTGAGGGCAGGGAGTGATCTCCCCAGCTACAGATGGTGCCGACTACCACTGTTTGCTGAAGGAGTGTGAGATGCCCCTGGAACCCGACACTTGGAGCTCGCTGCCACTGTGAGGAGACATGGGGCCCTGGAGCTTCCAAATTCCGAGGACTGGGATGCAAGGCTCCCCAGGGCCCTGCTTCTTTTTTCTCTCCTCCCCCTTTGACTTTGTTCATTCCTTTTCTCTGCCTTGGCCCTCTTGGTCCGCCACCCCACCACCTTCAGGCCCACAGGGACCCTGTGGGGGGAAGAGGGGGCCGTCCTGGGATGCTGGCCTCGGGCTCTGGCCCGTCTCTCCAGGTAGCTGAGCCTCTGGGAAGTGGCTCGGGTGAGTGCCGACAGCAGATGCCCATATGAACGCAGAGAGCCTCCCGTGGTCCTGAACCAGCCCCACCACCGTGCCCCCCCCCCCCCCCCCCCCCCCCCCCCGCCAACACACATCAGCAAACCCAAACATCCTGTCCTGCTGCATGGGACACTGAAGAAGGGTACTTCTCTCTTGCACGTTCCAGGATACTTGGTGCTATTCGTATTTCAGAGGTGCAGCTTGGAGTACGAAGGAGCCCCAGATGCAGTGAGTGTGCTGGAGCACTAGAGGGTGCGGGCTCCCACTCCATCAGAGAACCGAGCAGGTCTTGCCGCTTACTTTGGTTTGAGGCCATTGGGCCCCTTTCCTGTAGAATGAAGGATTCCACTGAGTACCTCACCAGGATTTGGGATCAAAACCTCAGCCAATGGTAAAACAGGATGATGCCTTCTTTATATTTTTCTTTCAAGACCCACACAGAGGGAGAATGGTGCAGTCAGGGCGGGATTCCTTCCCAAGGCATCGTATCACAATAGTCTCTCAATGTCTCCCTTGACCCCCCTGGGAACGTGCAGACCTTAGCTCTTTTCACTTCATGGTGGCCCTGAGACTCTGATATTAAAGTCTGATGAGCTCCTTATTTCCAAATGGCATCATTTTCCATCTCATGGACCCGGTTCTCATAGAACCCAGAAGAAAAATGGGAATGTCCATTGATAGGCCTGTCTGTGTAACATCCAACAGGATCGACCTTCTTGGCCTCCTCAAAGGGAAGAGGGGTTGTCCTAGCTGAGGGGACCCCTGACCAGACCCATCTCCGTGACAGAAGGTCTGGCATCTTTAAGGATTTCACATTTCCATGATAAAAAGGGGCAGATGCTTCTGGCAGAGGCACCGTGGTTTTGAGAGGTATCAGCGGCTGCATGGCATCGGGAGCGGGCAGATCAGGGCGACACGGCCAGGTCGCCTCAACCCTCCTCCTCTTTCCAGCTTCCTGTGCCAGCCTGACCCTCGTATGCTGGGGGCCACCAGGGGGTCAGTGAGTGAGTGCCAAATATCAAATTCTGTCCCTCTTTGGGGGAGGAAGTTGAGTCCAAGTGCAGGCTGGTTTTGTCTCAGCCTCTGCTCTGAGGGATGCTGCTCACAACAAGACCAAATCCTCAAACGAAAGGCACCCTCTGCCATATTCCAGACACTCCCCCTGAGCCCCGGGTTCTGGAGGAACCAAGAAGCAAGCAAGGCTGTTTTGGGAAGTGCTCACATGTATTTATTTCACAAGGGAGGAATGGGGCAGGGGGCGATCACCAGTAAGATGCCACCAAATGAGACACTGTGAACCCAAACTGGGTGACTACAGGGTTTGGTTCTGGGCAGGGCTCGGCCTTTGGGGATAGCATGAGGGACAGAGAGGGAACTGGCCAAAGGGACAGCCTTCCATCTGGGGCTCCACATGGGGCAAGTCTGGGCCACGTCCTCCTGGCCAAAGAAGCATGGCCAACCCCCCCAGCTTCCTGCAGCCTTGTCCTGATCCAGGTGAGCAAGGAAACGACAAGCGCAAGGCCATACGCTGACATCTGCTCTATCACACACTCCTAGGCACACACCCAGACACCCTCATGCACGCGCACACACGCAGTCACGCACACCACACAGGCACACATACTCATGGGCATGCACACGCGTCCATATATTAACTCTGATTTATAAGTGCACCCTAACCAGAGGGCAATCGAGAAAAATTATTACTCTTCAGAGAGGAATCGACTGCCTTCTCCCCTGTCAGCCAGCAGAGCATGGGGTGAAATGAGATGAACACGGAGCATCCTCCAGGGTCCAGGCCCCCTCTGTTGTGCTGGCCTCAGTCCTTAAGCTCTGGGTGAGTCAGGGCTCCCTAGTCCCCGGGGCGGGGGGCAGAGCTGCACCGGCCCGGCTCCAGCCCCAGGGGCCCCTCACAGCCACGACCTCCCTGTGCGCGCTCAGCCTCTCCGTCTCTGGCTCTCTGCAGACATGGAGTTGTCTCTCTGCAGTTGGCCCAGGAACACCGGAGCCTAGAGCCCCACGGGGTGACCATGGAAGCATTAACTCCTTCCAGGCCATCTTAGGGAGGGTCCAGAAAAGTCCAGGGCTGTCCATCTGATGGAAAGGTTGGGGGTGGAGGCTGCCTTGTAAATGGGCATCTGGGCAGAAGCAATGTCAAGGGACACAGAGTCTCAAGGGCCTCTTCCAAGAAGGGGGAGACAGGATGCGGCTGAGCACCACCCCCCACTCTGTTGAGGCCTGGGGGTGGCATTCAGAAGCTGCTGCTGCAAGAGATGAGAAAGAGGGGCCCCTGCGAGTCCCAGTCCTGCGAGTGGCTGGGGAGAGGACGCAGAGGACATGGGGGTTCACTCCATGGTACGCGGTCCACATCCAGGTGGCAGAAGACACGGCTCCTGGGTTTCCAGAGGAGGGGTGCGGGGCTTTTCCAGGGAGCATAGGCTTCACGGCTGCTGAGCGCCAAAGGGGGGACACCAAGTCTCCATCTGGGGCCCCTGTGCTGCTCTGGAGAAGCCCCAGGAGGCCCGCTGAGCACCTGCTGGCTTCCTGCTGTCTCTCCACCAGTGTGGCTGGTCCAGAAGATGGGCAGACCCCAGGCCGGGGGCCAGGCTCTAGGGGCCCCTGCTCCCCCCCAACCCCGCTACTTGATCGAGTTCTTAATTGTCCACCTCTGTCCCGTGCAGCTGCGGAGGATGAGATCGATGCCAGCCAGGCCCCGGTTCTCCACCTCTAGGCATCGCCCTGTGCCCTTATTCATGATGGCTCCATTCTGGGTAAAAGGAGGAGAGAGACAGAAAGACAGAGACATAATGAGACAGAGAGAGAGATACAGAGACAAAGAGAGACAGAGACAGATGGAGGTAGAGATACAGAGAAGAAGGTAGAGAGAGACAGAGGGACAAGAGAATGAGAGAAAGAAACGGAGAGAGACAGAAACGCAGAGAGAGACGGAAAAAGAGGTTTAACCACTATAGTGCCTGGCACATGGCCTCTCATGGGGAGCGGTCCGACCAAAATTCTTTGCACAGGGGGAGGGATCAACAGAGCCCCCTCCAGAAACCCCAGAGTCAGAAAACGTATCAGCTTCACCAAGTTTGAATGGCTGAACCAGGTGACAAGCACTGATGGGGGATGGTGTCCGAGTGGGGTCTGACTTTCTCCATCTTACTGACTACTTAGCAGATTTCAGGGAAATCACCGCACACTCCCCTCCCGAGGTTTGTCAGAGCCCAGCCTGCCTGGTGCTGCTGCAGGGACCTGGGAGACTGTGCCACCTGAAACCTTCCTCCGTTGATTGCCCCTGGACGTACTTTGGGTTCATGAGGCTGGCCCAGGGCTGGAGACCTTGGATGCGCTTTGCTGGGGAAGTGAGCTCCCCCTGTGGCCCGCGGCAGCCTCCCCTGCTCTGGGGTGCTGGCCCTTTCCCTGGGGCACTCACCTGGATGAAGTTCCAGCGCTTGTACAGGCTGCTCTTGACTTTGTCACAGTCGAGGAGCTGGGGCAGCCGACTCTTGGAGTTGTCCACCAGGCAGCGGGTGTCGGGGAGGAGTGTGGTGGTCCCCAGGGCGCCCAGGTGCAGGAAGCCCTCCTTGGTGTAGCGGGCAAGCTGGGGAGAGAGCAAAGGAGAGGGTGGGGAGAGCTGACTCAGGTCTGCAGGTCTCACCCATGCGTCCCTGGCTTGCTAAGCCTGGATACAGCATCCCCAGGGCCAGGCGTATTTCTTTCTAAGCATGTCCTCAGTCAGTGTTTCTGGACTGTGGGCTTCTGTCCAGCAACATGAGGGAGCAGAGGAATAAAGAAAAGAGCAGGACGTCTGATTTCTAAAGCTCGGCTCTGCTCCCAGCTGGCTGGGCAACCCTGAATAAGTCACTTAACCTCTCCGAGTCTGCATTTCCACCTCATTTATAAATTGGGATTAATTAATTAATTCCACCCTGGTGTAAAGTACCCAAAGAGGCAGGTCACTGAAAAAGAAACAGATATATTAAAAAACATTAAACTTAACAGGTGTTAAAATAAATAAACTAAAACAGCAAGGTGATACCACATTGAAAGAAAAAATAAACCTATTCTCATATTGTCAAGGTTAGTATAAAATGGGCTGGAGTGGGGGAAAATTACAACAACCTTTCAAAAAGGGGATTTCAAAATATATTCTTTGTGCTTTAAAAAAATTTTTTTCTCTTTTGATCCAATAAATCCACTTTTAGCAATTTATCCCAAGGTAACAATCAAAACCGGGAACACAAGTTAATGTATATAGGATATTCGCTGCAACACTATTTATAATGATGAAAAAGCAGAAGCGTCCTAAAGGTGTACCACAGTCCTGGCACCTGCTTTCCGCTCCATGCACACCAACAAATGCTGGGGGATTGTGGGGGCACCGGGGTGGCTCAGTCGGTCAAGTGTCTGACTCTTAGTTTCGGCTCAGGTCATGATCTCAGGGTTGTGGGCTCGAGCCCTGGGTCGGGCTCCATGCTCAGCAGGGAGTCTGCTTGAGATTCTCTTTCTCTCTCTCTCTTTCTCTCTCTGCTGCCCCCCCCACTTCTGCTTGCTCTCTCCCTTCCCCCAAATAAATAAATAAAATCTTTCTTTTTTAAAGCCCCATCCTTCATTCTTCCTTCTATACACCCTGGGCAGTAAGACTTCCGAAGCAATGTCCTTCAAGAAGTGAAGTCTGTTCCTCCATCCCCTGAGTACTGGTGACTTGCTTCGACCAACAGAATATAACGGAAGCAAAGATGTGCCAGTTCCTGGACCAGACCTTTAGCCTTGCGTGCTTCCATCTTCTTGCTCTTGGAGTCCTGTTGGCACCGTGGCAGTAAGCTCTGGATGGCCCAACCAACAGCCAGCCAACCACCAGACAAGTGGACGAGGTCATCCTAGATTAGGCAGCCCTCGGCTGACCTGCTAGCTGCCAAGAGATGTATGAATGAGTCCAGCTGAAATCAGCCGAGCCTGGTCCAGCTCACAGAACCACCCAGCTGATCTGGATAATGCATAACACATGCATATTGCTTTATGCCACTAAGTTTTTTGGGGGGATAGTTGTTATGCAGCAAGAGCTAATTGATACGGAGATGGTGCTGCCTACCAACTCTTCCCACAGCAGCACCCATGCTACTCAAGTGGCCTCCCTCTCCTGCCTGTCTGCGTTGTTTAAAATTCTGTATTCCAACCTTCGAGCAAATGCATTCATCCGTCTTTCACACTCTTTTAGGGGCAGGGACTGTCTGTAATTAATTTCCTTCTTTGCTAGGAGAAAATCACAGACCAAGTGCTCAAAACGTGTTTGTGGATGAGCACATTATAAATGTGGTGAGCGACACCATTTAAAAGATGCAGCTACGTCCATTCATTTAAACTCCATAAGCCTGTTTTGAAGAGTTCTCTGTGCGACCAGCCTGGGAACCGGTTTCTGAGAATATGAGGACGTGGCTGTGTTCCCACTGATAATTCCAGTGCGGGCTGGTGAAGGCAATGAGACAGGAAAGTACATGTCTCATTTTTGCTCTCACATCCTATGAGGTGGTGGGGGTAGGAGTGAAGATTATTAATATACAGCTAGTGCCAAATAAATTAAAACAAAAAATTACCAGCTTGCATGTATTAAAGGCACACTGCATCATTTCTAAGCATTGTACAGAGAATAAAGAACGTGATTTTTACAACTCAGTGAGGTAAGTTTCTATTACTCTCCCTGTTTTAAAGATGAAGAAACTGCGGTCTGAAGACATCTGGTTACCTGGCTGGGTCCTGGCTTCTCCCCTTGGGACCCTAGAGACCCACATGGTTGGGTGCCCTGGCCCAGCAGCTGAGCAGCAAAGGGGCCTCTGCCTACACGATCCTGGGCTTCTCCTGAGAGCCTGGGCATTTCTGGCCAGGAAAGAAGCCAGAAGGCAGCTCTGGGCCGCCAGTGCCTCTTCTCCAGGGGATAAGATTTTCTGCAGGGGTTCTCATTGCTGATGAAAACCACTCAGAAACCCTCTGCCTTCATCCCCAAAGGGGGGCCCACCTGCTCCCCTCTGAAACAAGTGACAGGGAGTCTATTAAGTGCCTTTGAGAGAGATGTGGTTAACATGTGCTTTAAACCCAAATTAGTTCCAAATCAGAGTGATTGTCAGAGGCAAAATGATAAGAAAATCAAAAGCCCTCCTTGCCCCTCCCTAAACAATGTCTCTCTGAATATACTCAAATTCACCAAATGCAAAGTGATGAATGACAGCAAGCTGCTTTTATGTTCAGGGGAAAGATATACACAGCTGCTTATTGAAATTATGAATCAATCTATTATCCAGCAGGCAAATGAACAGCGCTAAGAACATTAATTAACTGAGCATATCTGTGACCCAGATGTTTAAAGAGCGAAGCTAAATGCCACCGAGAGTTAGAGGCTCTCCTTTCTGAGGTCTGTGAGCAAAGGATGAGACCACAGCTACGAGGACCTGCAAAGCCAAGCACCAGCCCCAAGCTATGCAGGCACTGGGGTGGGCAGGGAGGGTGGGGAGGCCCTATAGGATTTCCATTCTGGGGGGAAGGTGCTTTCTCAAGCCCAAAACACATGCATAGGTTCTGCTGGCTTGGCCAAGGGGCCGGGGTCAGGGGAAGGGTGCTGTGGTCTGAAAGGATGGTGGGGCTAAAGTTACACCAACAGATGTCACACTGCTTCTCCCCCACAAGGCAGGAGGGTGGTGTGTGCGCAGACCTCATGCCAAGCACATCCCCCTTCTTGTGCCAGTCCTGGATCGCGAGTCTTTGTGGTGTCTTTGGACCACTGTCTGGTCCACCTCTCCAGCTCCCCATCCCTGATACTCCTTCCTTAAGGACCTCTGCTTCCTGTCATCTGCACGTGCAACAGGCCTTCAAGGCTTTGCTCCAGGTGATTCCTTTAATGGCCTTCTTCTAGAACATTCTAGCTTCAACTTTCCTAGACTTCAGCACAATTCTTTCCATCCCACAGTGTCTTCTCTAACTCTTCCATCCCCCAACCCTCCACACCTCCTCTCAAGTCTTTGGTGCAACATGATCCATATGCTCTGGTCTCTCACTCCAAGGTGGTGTGGGAGTATCTCATTTCCTCTTGACCATTCTGGGCATCCACTGACTAAGTGATGGATATTTGGGTTTTTCCACTTTTTGGCTATTATGAATTATGCTGCTATGAACATTCATGTATAGGTTTTTGTGTAACATATGTTTTCAATTCTCTTAACTCTGTATCTAGAAGTAGAATTGCTAAGTGTTGGGTCATATGGTAAATCTGTGCTTAAATTTTTGAGGAGTGGCAAACTGTTGCAAAGCAGCTGCAGAGTTTACAGGCCCACCAGCAATGAGCCAGGGTTCCAATTCATCCACATCCCCATAAATTCTTGTTATTGTGTTTTCCTTGCTTCTTTCTTTCTTTTTAGAAAAATTCTAGCCATTGACTGGGTGTGAAGTGGTATCTCATTGTAGTTTTGATTTGCATTTCCTTCATAACTAATGATGTTGAGCATCTTTTTATGTGATTTTGGCCACTTGTAGATCTTTGGAGAAATGTTAATTCAGATCTTTTGCCCATTTTTCAATTGGGCAAATTGTCTTTTTTATTGTTGAGTTGTAAGAGTTCTTTATATATTCTGTATGCTAGACCTTTTCAGATACATGTATGAATGGAGATATTTTATCCCATTCTATGGGTTCTTTCACTTTCTTTTTTGTTTTATTTATTTATTTATTTTTTCACTTTCTTGAGAGTATTCTTTGAAGCACAAAAGTTTTTAATTTTGATGAAGTTCAACTTACCAATTTTTTTCTTTGATTACTTACGCGTTTGATGTCGTATCTGAGAAACCACTGCCAAATCCAAGGTCATGAAGATTTACCCATATGTCTTCTAAGAATTTTATAGTTTGAGCTCTTACATTTAGATCTTTGATCCTTTTTGAGTTAATTTTTATATATGATGTAAGGTATGGGTCTAAATTCTTTTTTTTAATGTGGACATTTGCTCTTCCAAGATTGTTTGTTGAAAAGACTTTTTCCCTATGAATTGTCTTCTCATCTTTGTTAAAAAACTGTAAATGTGGGATTTATTTCTGGAATCTGAATTCTATTCCATCGACCCATGTGCCTAACCTTCCGAGAGCACTACAATGTCTTGATTAGTACAGCTTTGTAGTAAGTTTAGGAATTGGAAGTGTGAGTCTTCTTTGTTTTTTTCCAATGTCCTTCTGGCTACTCTGGGTCCCTTGCATTTTCATATGAATTTTAGGATTATCTTTTCCATTTCTGCAAAAATAGGCAGTTGGAATTTTGATAGGTACTGCATTGAATCTACAGATCAAGTCAGGGAGGACTGCCATTAACAGCAGTGAGTCTTCTGATCAGGGAACATAGGATGTATTTTTTTTTATTTAGGTCTTTCATTTGTTTAAACAATGTTTGTAGTTTTCAGTGTATGAGTCTTTCTCCCCCACAGGGGAAGTGTATACTTCTTTGGTTAAATTTATTCCCAAGTATTTTATCTTTTTTGATTCTACTCCAAATGGTATTGTTTTAATTTCCTTTTCAGAATGTCCATTGGTAGTGCAAGCAGTATCTTTAAGACATTTCTGTGAACCATGAGCTGCCACCCTGGTACCTTACGGTCACTCAGAACAGCAGGCTCTGCAAGTCCCCTTAGTTCCTTCTTCCCCAGGGTTAGGGCCAGGTGCTGACTGCCCCGCACCCAATGCAGACCCATATTCCACCGGTGCCTGGACCTCGCCGCAAGTCTCTCATCATTTCATTCGCCTCCTGTGTTCTGCCAGCCAACACCCTTCCCACCTGCAGCAGGGTCTAGATTTTTAAAATGTGCCCTTCATCCTAATCCCTAGTTTTGTGTCCTGGACCCTCACTGCTCTAGGGAATCTTGCCTCCCATTTTGTTGAGAAGGTATCTTCCCTACCCCTCAAAACCTGTCTTCCTTCACATTTGTTCACTTCTTTCAGTTCTGTCTCCTCTTCACTCCATAGATACCTTAAGTCATTATTTTCCCCTTCTCCTTCATTTCTTCCAAGCTACAAACATAACCAGATCTTTATGCCCAGAAATCTCCAGCCACAGATCTCATGACCTCCTTGTTTTGTCCTTGGTTTTCCATTCTCTTTTCTTAGTGCTTTGTAGTTTGGCTTCTACCAGCACTCTTCATTGACATTGCTCTCTTGAGGGTCAACAGGATCCATTAATTATCAACTTCAATTGTTTTTTCTTAGTTTTTATATGGGGCAATGATTGTGGGCCAGACGTTTTGCAGGGTGCAGGTGAAACCACCTCTTCTCTCTATATCCACTCTCCTGGAGAGCTTGCCATTCTGGGGGCTTTCAGTAGCATCTCTATGCTAACTTGGCTAATTGTGCCAAGTTTCTATCTCCAAACCAAACTTGATCCGCAATTCCAGATTTGTATATCCAACTCACTGCTGGACATACCACGTGGAGGTCTAGTAAGATTTCAGATTTACATAATCAAAACTGAATTCCTCCTCCCCTGTGTTCCCTATCTTTCCCCTCCACATTCACCCAACATTGGTTCCATCTTGGTAATGACAACCCCATTCTTCCAGTTGCTTAGGCCAAGCACTTTGGCTTCATCCTTTACTTGCTTCTTCCTCTGACCTGCCATATTCCCAACCCATTAGCAAACTACATTCAGATTTTACTCCACTGCTATCTCCTGGTTCCAAGCCACCTTCACCTCTTGACTAGATTAGTACAATGGTCTTCTAATTTGTCTTCCAGCTCCCACCCTTGCCTCCCTTGGTCTTTTTTTTTTTTTTTCAATATGGCATTTAGAATGCCTTTAAAATATATGATATTAAAATATTATTATATTATTTAAAAATATGTTAATTCAAATTGGAGTCTGGTCATGCCATTCCTCTGTTCAACATCCTCCAAATGCTTCCCATTTTACTCAAAATAAAAGTCAAATTATTACAATGGACCACAAGGCTCAATGCAATCTAATAATAGCTGCCTGAGCTCAACTTCCACCACTATGCCCTTTGCTCACTCCACTCTGGCCACACTGGCCTCCTTGTTGGTCTGTGAACAGGCCACACTTGCTCCTGCTCAGAGTCTTCGCACTGGCTGTTCTCTCTTGAATGCTCTTTCCCTAATATTCCCTCACCTCTTCCAAGTTTCTGCTTAAAGGTCATCTTCTTGCCATCTTAAAATTTCACCTTCACCACATACTCCTTATCCCTTTTCTTGCTTTATATCCTTCCAAACACCTATTATCTCCTTATAGACTATACCTTCTCCTTATTTATAGAGCTTGTTGTCTGGCTCCATCCACTAGAATGTGAGAGGCATGAGGCAGAAATGTTGTCTGTCTTTTTTTGTTCATGGTTCTATCCCTACCTCTTAGAAGGATGCCTGGAACATAGTAGGTGCTTGATAAATGCTGCTGACATCATGAGTACTTGCCTTCAAGGAGCTCACAGCTTACTTAGGGAGGAAGGCAAGTAAAGAGGAGAGGACAACAAAGTGTGAAATAATGTGATGAAATATACTAAGTGTGCTCTTCGAGTCAGAGCAGAAGAGGCCCCAATCCAGAAAAGGGAGGTCAGAGAAGGCTTCCAAGAAGTGGGGGCATTTGAGTGAAGCCTTGATGGAGTCAGCCAACCAAGTGAGGAGAGGACAGATCAGATCAGACACAGGGAGCACATGTCCAAAGGCCTAGAGACCAGAGGAAATGTGGTGTTTTGGGGGATCTGAGCATCATTCACCATGATGGAGTGTAATGGCTGTGATGGGGCAGAAGTGGGGAGGAGGGGTACAGTGCAGATGAGACTGAACTATGTGGACACATCATGCTCAGGTATTGAGGCCTTTTTCATGAGGAGCCACCTGACTTTTAGGATGACCACACTGGCTGCTGAATGGACAATGAGTTGCAATGGGACATGATGAAGGTCTCAACTCAAGTGGTCACACTGAAAGAAGAGAGAAGATGACAGGTGAGAGAGATGCATCCAAGCTAAGAAGGATTCTATCATCCTGGTGAGTTAAATCTTTTATTGTCATGAAATGAAACACTTCATTTTTAATAATCCATTTTGTGTGGAAGGCACTTGGTTTAATATTAATGTAGTTAACCTGGCATTCTGCTCTTTAGAATTTGCCTGCTGCACCCATTTCCATGCTTTTACTTTCAACATTTCTTTCTCCTTATGTTTTAGATGTGTCTCTTGGAAACAGAATACACCTGGATTTAAAAAAACTTAGGGTGACAATCTATGTTTTTTAGCCAAAATGTTCAGTCCCTTTGTTTTTATTGCATTTAATGATATATATGGACTTATTTCCATTTTCTTTCTTTGTGCTTTCTGTGTGTCCAGCCTTCTCTGTTTCCTTTTTCTCCTTTATTTGCCTTAGTTTGGTTTGATTTTTTTTTTGGAATGTTATTATATTTCATTGTTCTTATCTACAGATTTGGAAATTCTATTTCATTTCTATTATTTTACTGTTCACTCTTGAAATTTAACAATTAGCAATTTAGCAGATTATTCAATATCCCAATGTCTACTTCACTCAATAAAATTCAAGGACATTAGGACACTAAATCTGATCACCTTCTTTTCACTGTTTAGCCTTTGGTTATATTACCCTGCCCCAAATTAGACCTTATTCTTATTACGTAAGAAACATGTCTTTGGATTTACTTATATGTTTATAAATTTCTTTGTTTATAATTCATTCTTTCCTCAAGACATTCTTCTGGGGTTATTTTCCTTCTTCTTGAAGTATATTCTTTAGAAGCTCCTTGGTGATTATCTGTCATGGTAAACCCTCCCAGATTCCATTTATCTGAAAATTTCTTGGAGTGACTTGTTATGCAGCAAAAGCTAACAGATATAACTGCTTCTTGTGCAACTAGAAAGAGTTTAAAATGGTATTTGTTGTAGTTGATCTAGAATCTAGTTATGCAATAGGGGGAAGACCCTTCAAAGTATCTAATCTGCTCTATTGCTGGAAGCTGTCTCCTCACCTTCTCTCCATATGCTCACTCACAAAGTTATGGCCAAGCCACTGTCTGTGGAATTTGTCACCTCAGTACAATGTTGCCTAGGCAATCTTGGTAACAGCAGGAGAAGCATGGGTTCACACATCACGTGCTCCACTGAAGAGCCAATGGGTGAAGCTTCCTCCTCTGAGCTGATAACTGCTTAAAACTTGTTGACTCTCACTTCTCCGGTTATGGCCAAAGGACAACCAGTTCCTTATTATATACCCATACTCCTGATCTCTTCCCAGGCTCTAGGTTTGCAAACTTGGGTTACCTTCCCCCCTCTCTCTCCCCCATCCACAAAGCTACAAGTCTTCTAATTCCTGCTTCCATATGCCTCTCTCATATATTTCCTCCTAATCTCCCAGGTGAATTGTTACAGGAGCTTTGTAACTGGTCTTCCCACCTCCAGGCCTTCCCAGTTTCCATCTATCCTTCCCAATCCTGCAGGTTCAAATCATATCATTCCCTTCTTCAACCTTCATTTGCTCCATTACCCCCTGACTTAAGAATAAACTTATTTTTTTAATCATGATCTTCTACTATAGGTCCCCAACTTTAACTCTTGGTTTCTGATAGATGACTTGAGGTCTCTCAAAACCAGCCAGCTGTCTTCCCTGTGTAGAATACATCCCCACCCTACTCCTACCCTAGGTTACACAAAACCCCCACCCAGATGTGATCTCTTTCAACTTACATACTTGTGTAGTCTGTGACTTTCCTTGCTATAGGTTTTGTTGTTGTTGTTGTTGTTGTTGCTGTTGTTTTAGGACAGTAGCATCCTACTCATTTTTATATAGCATAAGGAGTAAGAAAGTATCTTGCAAAAAGCAAATACTCTATAAATGCCTTTTGAATTGAATGGGATTATTCTAGGTTTGGCTGCTGGGCCCAAGAGGAGAAATGAATGTCATTATCCACAACCCTAATGCATTAGGAAAAAAAGCTCTGAGCTCAAATACAATTAATTCTCATTTAGCAGAAAAGAAGAATTTTCTATTTGAGATGATCTAAGAGGCACACACAACTATTAACCCACATTTAACAGCCTTGAGGGAAAACTAAAATATGCAGGTTATAGCCAAATAAACAAAAACCAGCCAAATGATTGTGGAATGACTCTGGGACACAGCAAAATCCATCAAATTGTCAATAAAATCATGGCTTGCAATTGCTTTCGTATTAAGGGTCTTTCTCATCACTTCAGAATCAGGCTTAGTCAGAAAACCACTGCTAAATGAAAAAATGCATTTTACCCTGTTTTACTCAGGACACAGAGAGATGGGGGTTCCATTGATTCGAACCTGCTTTGGGGTGAATTTATTTGTTTGCTGCTTGGCTGAAGGAGTGATTTCTGGTGATTACATATGCATATGTATATTCTTAACAACAAAGAGACTTTCTCTGTCATTGTCCAGAGCACGCCTGATCCCAAACAATACAGGACAAAAAATGTCTCCAATTGTATCTCAAAATGGACACATGGTGGCTGCCTCGGAGCTGGGAGTGGAGAAAGGGGCTGCCTGGGGCAGGAGGAATCTTTGGGGGAAATGGAAATGTATATTTTGATTGGGGAGGAAGAACTGCAGGCATGTACCCTGTCAAAACTCATCATATTGTACACTTAAATAGATGCTGTTTGTTGTACTGACCTTATACTTCAATAAAGTTGATTTAAAAATATATCTAGAAGCTTAGAAGGTAGGCTATAGAATCACATACGTATTTTGCAGAGAGAGCCAGTTCCTAGGGGACTGGATGGTTCTAAGGGCCTCCCTCCTCAGTCTTCTCCCTTTCCACCATTATGACTCATCATGCTGGATAAAAGCATTATATTTCCAGAAAATGCACTGCTACTGAGAATGAATGGGGAAACATATTTATGACACAAAGTCTTGGGTTGATTATCCTGCACAGACAGTTGAAGAGTGGATGGATTCAGGGCATTGCCAGTGGAGGTGGGGTAATGGCAGGCTCTGGCCCACATAACTCTGTGGAGAGAGCTGGGAGCCTGTGGGGAGGGGCCCTTGGGGTGTGGGCAGCACCAGGATGAGGGTCAGAAGAGCCAAGTGGGAGAGGGGGTGGTGAGCAGGAGAGCCCACTCCAGTTCCCAGGGATCAGGAGCAAATTCCTAAGCATGCCTCCGAAGTTCACCCAGACTGCTAAACTGGTTAGAGGAGCAAAGATTCTATTTTTCAATAAAGAGATACATTTCCTCCTTTTCTCCACATGTGAAATAGGAAGGTAGGACTGTATCGGGTATAGTGTGGAAATGCTGGCAAACACTTGGCTCCCTTTTTAGCAAGATCTTAATTAAATCTATCTCACCTTCTCATTTTTGCTAACTGAAACAGTGTTCCTGGCTTTGTGCTGTGTCATCAAAGAGGTGGTCTATTATACGGTTAAAGACTTGGACTCTGGAGCCTGTTTAAGAAATCCAAGCCCTATCAAAAACTAATGATGTATGGTGATTAACATACCAATAAAAAAATTAAAAAAAAAAGAAATCCAAGCTCTGCCACTTAATAGTTTTATGACCCTGGGCCAGTTGCTTAAGCCCTATGGGACTCTGTTTCCTCATTTTCAAATTGGGGATAATTTTACACTTTACTTCATAGGGTAGTTACGGAATTCAATAAATGAGCGAGAAGAGCACATGGCGCAAAGTAAGCCCCATATATTTGTTATTCCTATTTCCCCTGACCTCATGCCCCAGTTGAGTACTGGGCCTTGTTTCTAATTCACCAGACTTCTTTTCTTCCCGATGGTGCTCCCATGTGGCCCTGTGCAGCCAGCATTTCCTGGCCCCGGCTCCTTCCCGGCACTCAGCCACTCCAGGCTTCCTGTTCTCGCCCAGAGCCATTTGTCCAAGGGCTGCTGCCTCAGGTGCTTCAACAATGCTGTTGGGCAGCTGAGTACTGACAGGTGGCTTTCTGGCCCGTTGGGTTCTCTTGGGCTGGGTCTGTGGGTGATGTTGAGTTGCAGCCCCGACCCAAGGCAGGCTGGGTCTGGCCCCTGCTATGCTCCTGCCCTTTTCTTCCCTACCCTCAACTTCATTTCCCTGGTTTGGTCCAGATCTTACATGCCCTTGTCTAGAATGGGCCAGATTCCTGGGGGAACTGGACCTTGGGTGGGGCCTTGGGACTCCGCTTTGCATCTCTAAAGCCACCCCTGTGTTCCAGTGATGCCCTCCAGTCCTGAGCTCTCATGGCCCTTCATCTTGGACTCACTGTCCTTCCTTCACACTTCTGCAGTGAAGGTGAGAAGTTTCCTGTTCCTGCCTGTTTCCTGCTCTCCTTGTTTCCTGCTCCCGGCATGTTCCTTGACGAATCCCAGGCACACCACCAGCTAGAGGCCAGCCCTGATCGTCCTCGACCAGTCAGGAACTCAGAGCCTCAGCAGAGGAGTTAGATGTGAGCCCGGTGTTGGTGTTCATGTGTGAGTGTAGATGTGAAGATCTTCTGAAATGGCACCAATCTCTGAGAGTCAGTTCTGGGTTTCTAACATCACTGAAGAGCCATTTGATATATATATATATATTCTGGCTCTGTTCATTCATGTAATGTAATTTACCCAATGATAACGACCCTACAAAAGTCAGGGCACTTGCTCTTCTTATCTTCCCACTAGAGAGACTAAATTTTCTTCTCTTGATTCCAGAAGCCAACACTGTGGGCACAGTGGCCTCTCCCTCATTTTGTGGACCTGTCCAATTAGATTGGTTCCTGTCATGCTGCCCATCTTCACCCTCCCACCTGAGCCCACAAGAGTATCCTGAAGCTCGTGCCGGCCTGTGTTGAGCCTGGACTCAGCCCATGGCCACCATATGGGTCCAGTCAAAGCATCCAGTGCCTTCCCTGCCAGTAGCTAGCACCCCACTTGCACATTCTTCTTTCAACATCAAACATTCATCACTTGCCCACCACGTGGCACAGCCTCCTCTATCAGAGAAAGCACTTGCCTGAGATTCCCAGAACACTCTTCCCTGGAATTTAGGGCCTTCAGCATTGCAAGCTGTGCTAGGTGAGCTAGAAACTGGTTCTCAAGAGGGTAACCCCAAGGCTGGCAGGTCAGTCGATCTCTGTTTGAGATGAATTCAGAGATTTCTCTCCAAAAAAAGAAACAAAGTCTAAGTTTCTGCTCCTATTTACCATAATTTGACCTGGGGAAAATTCAGTGTTGGTACAGTTATACGCAAATGAAGATGGTAGAAAATCTACTTTCTGAGCATTAATCCTCAGTGTTCTTTAGACTTTCCACTAATATTTTAGAAATATAAGTAACTCCTTTCTGTTTAGTCTTCACTCCCCTTCACTCTGCCCTAAGTGTGCTTAACTCAGACCCTTCTCTGCCTCCCTACCTGGTCTCACCTTCCCTCAAAGTCAAGCTTCCGGAGGGTTCTCTCCCACCATGTCTGCACTTCCTCACCTCCCTTTCTCCCCTGCATCCACTCCCATCTGGCTTCCTCTCCATGCTCCATGGAGAATCCTCTCGCCCACATTTGGTATTGTATCTAACACACAGTGTAGTCTAGCTCACTGGACCTCTGGGCAGCACCACTGATGGTGGAGCCACACTAGGGTCTGTCCCTAGAATCACTGTTCTCTCCCTTGGCCAAAGCCCCATTTGCCTCTGCCACTCTGTCCTCAGCACCTGGTTGGAATGTTCTGCTGCCTGGAGGACATCACTGTGGGGATTCCCAAGGCCCATCCCTTGCCCCAAACTCACAATGCCCCAAACAGAACTCATATCAACTTCTCCCAAAACCTTTGTCTCCAATCTCAGCAATGGTGCCACTATCTACCCCTGGTCTAGCCAGGGACTTGAGTATCACTTCCATCTCTCTCATCCCTCCCCTTGACCTCTCCACTAATAATTCCAGCCAATTAGCCCTCTGAAAACATTTTTAAAAAGCCCTTTTAACGTCAAAGCCATTTTAGACTTATAAAAAAGTTGCAAATATAGTATAGTGAGTTCCTGTATATGTGGTACCCAGCTTATCCTAAAGTTTGTATCTTACATAATCATAGTGTAATCACCAAATCCAGGGAGTTAACATTGGTCCAATCCTATTAACAATCTAGAGACCTCACAGAAATTTCATCGCTCTTCCAACACGTTTTCTCTTCCAGGATTCCACACTGCATTCTGTTGTCATGTCTCCTTACTTAATCTCCTCCTATCTGGGACAGGTCCTCAGTTTCCCCTTGTTTTTAATGACCTTGGCACTTTTGAAGAGTACTGGGCAATTATTTTGTAGAATGCCCCTCAATTCGGGTTTGTTTGATGTTTCCTCATGATGAAGATTGAAGGTATATTTGTACATTTTTAGCAAGAAAAACCACAGGGATGATGCTGTGCCCTTCCTGGGGCAGCAGATCAGGGGAGCATGATGTTTCATCACTGGTGATGATAACCTTGAACACTTGGTTAAGGCAGTGTCTTCTGGGCTTCTCAACCATGAAGTTACTATTTTCCCTTGATAAAGGGAGATACTTGGAAACTACGAAAATATCTTACTTTTGATCACTAATTTTAGCATCCATTGCTAGTTCTGGACTTCAGCAAGTATTACTGGCACGACCACCTAGGGGAGATTTTCATTTCCCACATGCCTTCTACACTTACTAAGTGGATTTCTACGGAAAGAATAGTGGTCCCCCTCTCTCCATTTATTTATTTATGTTGGTATGGACTCATGGATTTAAAAAAAAATTATGTGACAATCCAATATTCTCACTGTTTATTTTGTTGCTCAAATAGTTCCAGGTTTGGACATTCGGAACTTCTTCAGGGTGGTTCCTGTGTTCTATTGAGAAGACAATAGAACAAGAATAAAAACTTCCTTTTACTCTGACACCAAAAGGTTTTCCAGGCTTAACCTCTATTTTTTCCTGCTCCATTGCTGGGATCATCCAAAATCTGGGTGCCAGAGGTGTTCAGTGCTACTGGGTTTTATTGCTTCTAGGCTGTCTCAGAGCTAGGAAATATATGTATGTACACCAACCCATACACACATTTGTTTTTCTTTCTACATTTTCTACAAATTTATTTCTACATCTCTATTTATATATATTATATATATATATATTATACATATAAAATAAATTCATCCTGATCCCTCACATTGCAATCCAACATCCATTCATTCTAGCCATACCTCTTTCCTTATTTATAACCTCTTTCTCCAACAGCAAGAGACCTGGTTCCCAATACCCACACTTTATATACTTACTCGTTCAACCCTAGTATATACATACAGTAGTTTCACAATCGTTAATCCAGACTGCTGTAGAAAACAAGCTTACTTACTAGAATGCAGTATTGGCAATGGTTTGTTTGTTTTTTTCTAGAATCCAGTCAAAATTGTCCAAACTGTTCCAAAGTTACTTAGATTGGTGCTATTCTTCCCCGTCTATCCGTGTAGTTATATTTGTTTAGTTAGGCTATTATTATTTATTATTATTATTTTTTTTTACTATTTGCATCCCATTGTGGGCCCTCTTCTCCACATTCTAGCTGAAATTATTATTCTTTCTCAGACATTTGAAATATCACCATGGTTCTGAGAGTCAGAACTTGATATAAAGGTGCACTGAGAGACAAGTGTCACTCCCCTTTTATTCCGTTTTTCTGCCCCCATTTCCACATTCCATCCATCTCACTCTCATGCACCTCTAGGAGGTAACCAATCCCATTAGTTTCTGATTTATCCTTCCTGAATCTCTTGTGTAGACGAGCAGATACAGGTATTTATTTTTTAAATGGCCATTTGTCTTAAATAAAGCTTAGCATACTATGCATTTTCTTTTGTACTTTGCCTTTTTCACCTAACAATATGCGAAAATCACTCTGTATTGGTACATAGAGATTGCCCATGTTATTTTGTATAGCTGCATGCTATCCACTGCTCATTCAACCACTCTCCTATCAATATGCATTAAACTAGTTTCTAATATTTTGCAATTGTAAATAATGCTGTAATGCACACTATTTTCATATTGTTGGAAATCAGAGTAGACTTCTGGAAGTAGATTGCTGGGTCAGAAAGTAAGCATATTGTCGCTTTGTTAAGTATTGCCAAACTCCCCTCCAAAAAATGGTACCAATTTGCATTTCTACCAGCAATCTAGGAGATTGGCTATTTCTTCAGAACCTTGATAACAGAGTATATTGTCAATTTTTTTAATTTTTGCAAATGTGATAGGTGAGGAAAACGGCTTCTCAGTGTTATTTTGCTTTGGATTTCCCCAATTACAAATGAGTTTGAACATTTTTCATATATCTAGAACATATATATATATATATATATATACACACACACATATATTTTTTTTGGTGGGAGGACAACTTGTTTGCTTGTGTCTTTTTCCTATTTTTCTATCATATTTTTAGTCCTTTGTTCAATTTTTAAGCATCTTTTATACAACAGGAAAATTATCCCTGGTGGCATATGTTACAAATATTTTCTCCTTGGTTGTCAGGTGTCTTTGACTGTGTTTATGGTATTATATCACCATGCAAGTTTTAAAAAATTTTAATGTAGTCAAATACATCAATCTATTATTGTCTCTGGATTTTGAGTTTTAGTTAAAAGCCCTCCCCTAGATCAGAGTTAGAGAGGAATTCACCCATTATTTTTCTAGCATGGGTACAGTTTCATATTTTACATTTAGATTCTTAATTCATTTGGAATTTAAGCTTGTGTATAGTGTCAAGTATGAGTCTAATTTTATCCCTAATCACATTTTAAATTTGTCTACTTCTTACTATCCCAATGGTCACTACTCAAGTTTAGGTGACTGACTTTTGACAAGAGAATCATACCAGTGTTGTAACTGAAGTTCTTGCCTCTAGCTTAAGACCCCTCCAATCCATTCCTCAAACCAATCCCAAGTGATTGCTTCCTAAATGTAAATCAGACTGTACCCCAACCTTCTATTTTAAAAGGCTTTCACTATTTCAATGGCTTCCTATGGGGGTTGGCATAAAGCCCAAGCTCCTTAACATTCCTATAGAGCTGTACATTATTTGCCTCCTGCCTATTGATCTGGCCTCACCTTTGGTCACTCCCCACCTCATGCTCTGTGTTTCAGCCTCTTTAGTCTTGGAGACTTAGTTTCCCCATCTTTAAAATGGGAACAACAGAAGGCCTCTCAGAAACAATGCAAGAAACAATGAAATTTTGTCAACAAGATGTTGTGGAATTCCAGGGAGAAGATGTCTGAGATCCAGATATTTTGGTGTCTTGTAAAGGAAGCAATTAATCAAGAAATATAAGAATGAAGAACAGCATAAGACTTCAATATATTACATATTCTGAAATATGGTGTTTTGCCCATCAGGAAAACCATATCTGTGTTTATTTTGTTGGGTTGGTCTGAAGATTAGATAAATTAGAAAAAAATGTGTCATAAGTTGCATAATATTCATCATTAAGATGAAGTCTACAGAAATTAATTTGATAAGTAAAAAAAAAAAATCAGTGGTTGGACTCAACCAATCACCAGGGTATTTTATACAATAATATCTTAATTAACTGAATTCCTAGATGGTAGGAGCCTCCATGTCCCATCTGTCTTTCCAAGTAACTTGCTTTCCAGGAAACATTTCCTTAAAGACCTGAACCAGGCTGGAAGACTAGCTGAATGATGGAAAGCTCATGTGTTCCAGAACCAGAGAACTGGTCCAATCTTCCCCTTGCAAGTTCTATGAGGACTTGAGGTGCTCAAAGTGCCTGAACATATTCAAGTTTTCACTGCTCTTCATTACTGTTTTTTTTTTTTTTTTAATAGCCTCAAGAAGTAGAATCTTGTAGAAGTAGGACCTAACTGAATCTTTCTTGGAAAACTGAAGCCTTCCCAAGGTCCTGCAGTCAGCACCAGGGACATCATTTCTATATGATATGTGCCATGGACTTTTGTCTAAGGACTTTGCATGGATTAGCTTGTTTAACTGACACCGTATCTCTATAAGGTATATACTATCATTATATTTACATTACAGAGAGGGGAACTGAAGTACAAGGAACTTGAGTGTTTGCCCAAGGTCATAGCTAGTAAACAAGGGAGCTGTGTTTCACTTAGGAGTCAGCCACACACAGAAAGGTACCTCTTAGCATCATCACAGAAGAATTAACTCTGGTCCAGGATGTATGTGAAGTGTCCTTTCCTGCACTAAGATGCAGGGACCAGAGACCTTCACTTAGCCATGCATGGCTCTGGTTAGCTCCTGTGCCACTTTGGCGGTATATCAGGAGTCTCATCCCAACAGAGAATGCCGTGAAAAAGTATCTGAAGTGCTAGGGTGGGCCTTTGGCTGACCATATGTCTCTCCACCCCCGCCCCCACCGTGGTTTATACCTCCTGCCCTGTGCATGGCCAAACCAACTATTTAAGCGTGAGATATGGAGCCCAAGCTGATGAGAACTCACGTCCTTGTGTACATAGCCTTCCTGCAAGGCTTCTTATGATTTGCCTTCAACCTTTGGCTGGTTGACATTTAAATTTCCACAAAGAGGCCCCAGATTCAGGCCCTGCAGGCAATTCACAGACGTGAACCTAGTCTTTTGGGAGCAGGATCAGGCAGTCAAGAGGATTGATAGGAGTTCCTCAAAAGCAGGCCCGTCACTGACCCTCAACCCCTGTCACTGCAGGAAGAATCTAGGAGGCCATGCAGTGCAGCATTCTCAGGAAAGGGGCTGGCACTGAAACCACATCACAGAGCAATTTGAGGAAGGCCTTCACACCTTTCTAGAACCAACGTCAGTGAATACATGGCACCCTTGGTGGTCCCCATGTGGGTGGAATTCCAGCAAGTTGTCTCAAACCCGGCACTTTGCACAACCCCTACTTTCTAAGCCAGGCAGGTGGTATAGTGAGAATGGTCTAGAACATTCTGCTACTGACATTTGGCCTTCCTCTGGCCTTCTCTGATGGGAACCCAGCCTTCTGAGGCCCAGACCAATGGCCAGAACTCCACTAGCCCTAAACTCTTTAGGATCTGCCCTTAATTCTGACTGGCCACATTCCAGACCATCTCCATGTCAAACAAGCAACGTCTTTGCAAGTAACCCCTCTACAGGCACACTGTGCCAAAGAAACACTGAAACTCTCTGAACTAAATGGTCAGGGCATGAGGCTATTAGTCTAGTGGCTTCCTCTTGCTCTGCTGCAGCTGGTAGTCCTGAGGCACTAAATACCTTTTCACCAGCAGGCTTCATCTTCCCCTTCCTGTCCTTCAGAAGCAGTGATGTTATTAATTCAGTGATTTGAAAACAACCTGAGAAATCAAAATACTTCTTTGAAAAAAATAAAGACTAGAAGCAAGCCTCAGAAATGATAATAGTTGTTTTAGGGTGGCGGGATTATGGATGATTTAAATTTTTTTTTCAAATTCATCGCAAAGCTGTTGCATCTTTAGTAGAAAAGGAAAAGATTAGCTAGCAGTGACCCTCTTTGAATTTAACAGCTCTGGGCATGGTAGAGAGGTTCAGCTGATAAGGTGCCCACCACCTCACTGTTCAGTCTGAGTTCCTTATTCCAAATCCAACATTAACACAAAGCCTGCCTGGCTCGCTTTTCTGTCTGGAGAAAACAATCCACCAAACTTCTAAGGAGACAGGAAACTTTTAACTAAGAATCTCTACTGGAAAACAATTTATGACTATGATTCTGATTTTTTGGAGAGAATAGTCCATCACCCCATTCTGGCAAGAGAGCAATACAGTAATTCCTCCTTAACCTGGCGTCCTCCTTAAGCAAGATCAAATACATGTGCTTTTCATTCTGAATGCCACTTAGGAAATCGGGCATTCCTGTTCCCAGTGTGTGGACCACGAGACCTACTTGTCAGGAATAATTAGAAGAGTGAACTGGGGATTGGAAATAAAACGGGGAAGCAGAGCAGATGGCAGAGGACAAGGCTCGGGTCCCCTGAAGGCTCGGGAAACTGTCAGGAAGTGGAAAGGTAGGAACCCTGCACCTCGTGGAGGTCTGCAGAGAAGATGGGCACCAGGGATGCTCACAAAGGCTAGCTGGAGGCAGGGCCCGGGAGGCAGGAACTAACAACCTGGAAATAATAAACGCAGAAGCATTTTGAATATTTTGAGACATGAGTCAGGGGAACAACAAAAAAAGGCGCTTAATACTCCTGCTATCTGCAATGAGACAAAATGAATTTATAAGTGTTGCACTGGAATGCAGGGGGAGGATTTTAGAAACACTGCATGGGAGATGGGGGCTGGACGTGAGCAGTAAGAGCCTCCGTGGTGTCCCACTCCAGATGTGGCAAACAGCACCAGGGTTTTCTCTCCAGCTTCTCGTCTGCTCTCTTTGGTCTCTGTAGATTTCCCTAATGTAAAAAGTACCTGCCCTCGCTCCTCCAACCCTATTCTCCCACAAGGTCTCAAGCTCCCCTGCTTTGACCTCATTCTGCTCTCCAGGAATTGAAAGGGATTCCTAGGTCTGCTTCTTACTCAGGGCAGGAGGCCGGTCTCCAGAAAGCCATCTTCCCTTGGGCATTAACTCCAAAGTGCTCTCAACGGCTCCATCCCCTGAGCACCGACACTTCCCTGACTTTGTTTGGAAGCCAAGAGGCTGCTGGATGTCATTACCTCCTGTATTTTCTGAGGGCCTTCCCCATGCTAATAGCTGTGGGAGCCCTGTCACTCTGGTGGGGCACCAGCGTCTTACTGGCACAATGCATCATTGTGACATGGTGTTTGGATGATGTATCGCTGAAAAGATAAAGCCATCAAAGAATAAGTCCAAGATCAGATTAAATTTAATTACAGGATAAAAGAATTCTCACCTATCATTCGGGTGATGAATTAACTGAGGCTAAGGAATAGAAGCTTCTCCGAAGAGAAGGGAGAGGAAGAATGAAATGCATTGACAGAAGGACAAACAGAAGAGAAACCTTTGATATCTCCCTGGCGCCCAGCGAATCACAGAGGTCCTCCTGTGAACAGAGCCTGACACCCCTCTCCATGATACACACCTCCTAGAACGTCCCACTACA
Organism: Eumetopias jubatus; assembly: GCF_037043125.1. NCBI lineage: Eukaryota > Metazoa > Chordata > Mammalia > Carnivora > Otariidae > Eumetopias > Eumetopias jubatus. The sequence goes on from NW_028274818.1 coordinate 97,211,165, forward strand.
GCTAGGAACTGTTTCACACAGTGCTTCTTGAATGTCCCAGGACCACCTGCTCGAACCTTGTGCTGACAAGGCATGGGTTGCTGAGAAGCTGTGGTCCTTGGCGCGGGGAGGAACCCGTGTCAGAATTGTGGCTGGGTACGTGGTTCTGTGAATACTCCCAGTGAGGTTAGGCCTCAAATTTGGGGGCAGAGGGAGGGATTAACTACGAAGGGGTTCAAGGGAAGTTTGGAGGATGGCAGAACCTCTCTAGATCTTGATTGCAGTGGGGTTAACTTGATGGTGTGTGTTTGTTACAAAAACTTGCAAAACTCTATTAACAAGAATGAATTTACCTTAAAAATGAAAAAAAAAACCCAATTATATAAAAGCTGAAATAGTATGATAAATTAAAAATAGAATTAGGTTGGGGGCGCCTGGGTGGCTCAGTTGGTTAAGCGTCTGCCTTTGGCTTGGGTCATGATCCTGGGGTCCTGGGATCGAGTCCCGCATCAGGCTTCCTGCTCAGCGGGGAGTCTGCTTCTCCCTCTCCCCTCTGCTTATGCTCTCTCTCTCTCTCAAATAAATAGGTAAAATCTTAAAAAAAAAAAAAAAAGAATTAAGTTTAGGACAGGAGGCATAGTCTGGGGCAGATGCAGACATCTGACGACTACCTGTAAGTCTAACATGAAGTCTTGCCCCTAAATAGGTGCTCAATCGATGGTATTCATTGAAAAAGGAAAACACTCAGAGACAACAATGTAGATTCCCAGGCCCCGTCTTCAGGTAGGTCTGGGGTTGGACTCAGGGATCCGTCAGCACTTGTCATGCACGGCCGGGGGCTCACGGTTCTGGGGACCACACCTGAGATGCTGGGTGGCGAGCCCGGGCTCTGCATCCTGGCACCCAGGGCTCTCAACACTTGGACCCTACTGGCTGGCCTGAGCCACCTGCCTCCGCCAACTGTGTCACTGTCCCTCCAACACGCCGTTCGCCACCACCCCCATGACCTCCACGCCTTTGCTCTTACCTCTTCTCTAGCGCTGTGTCCATGCTTGCTTCAAGTCCTACCCCAGGCCTTGCTGTAGGCTAGCGAACATATGGGGGCTCCAGCGAGGGAGACACGCTCCCCACAATGCACCAGATGTCACAGCCCAGAATTCATGTCCAGGAGTCATAGAACTTTCGGTTTAAAAAGTGTCATGGCACTACCTGCATCTTATTATCCACACTGGGGGAGGGTCGCTACCCACCTGATAGGATGCAATGTGTTACTAAAACCAGAATGCCATGGACCGCTCCAGCTCGGAGACCCACCTGCTGCTCCCCCACCGGGGTGGGGGAGCCTCGGCTCTCCTGAGACAAGACCCTCGTTCTAAATGAGTTCAAGCTGACCTCAAAGGCTGTTACCGCATCTCTGACTTCCTATTTTTAAATAAAAACTTAGGCTCAAAAAAGAAAAGGGTATGTGTCTCATCCAAATTAGTAACCAGGCAAGGGCAAGGCTGGTCACTGGCTCGCCGACAGACACTTGCGAGCGAGTGGGCTCAACGCGGGGTGAGGAACCATTTCCATTTTGTTGACAAACACATGTTGCAAGACAGAAAATTACCCTCCTCAGTGCTTATTTTATCTCCTTTTAATTGCTGTTTGATAATAAATTACAACAGAGAGTCCATTAATTAAGCGAACAGTGTCCGTGGAACACCAGCTCCTTCTTCTGGGAGTTGCCTTGTTACGGGAGCTTTGATTCAGTCTCTGTTTGCCCACAGCACTTTCCGAAGTGGTTCAGAAAGATGCTAAGGCACGTGACTGGTGGGGTGGGGGTGGGGGGCTCACTCCTAGCTTGGAGGGAGCGGCTCTGGAAGGAGGGGGAGAAACCTTGATGAGCCAGGGTGGGGGGCAGACTAGCAGCTGCAGAGAGGTACCAAGGGTGCCTTCTTAATTCAGAACATGTAGTAGAACGGAAAACAACATTAGACTTACTTAAAAAAAAAAATCAGCTGATGGGAAACAACCAGGGCCCACTCATAGGTATTCATCCCAGAGTTGGGGGGGAAGCAGTGAGCCGCCTACTTTGGTTTGCCATTCCATCATCACCTAAATGGCAGGAGCATTCATCTGGAAAAGCTCTGCATGCAGGTGGACCCGGTGAAAGATGAATTCATTACTTCCCATCAAAGGTGCTGGTCGTCGGCTGTGTAAGCCACGGGGAGAGGAGAGCCTGCTGGCTGGCTCCAGTGTGGGCAGGGAGCTGACAGGTGGCCATCTGCAGGCTGGATCTGTTTAGCAGGTGACTGGCGGGACTCTGAGGCAGGGGACACCAGATGAGTGAAGGCTCTGGACAGAAGGGTGAGGGAGGTCAAGTTCACAGGGGTCTGTCCCGGAGCTGGGAGCATCACAAGGGCGTTCGTGGGCGTTCTGAGTGGCTGGGGCAGAAGGAAAGGGCAGAGGGCCCCGGGGGAAGTGTCACAGGACCACGGAAGGCAGATGGAGCCACTTCAATGTGCTGGTCCTTAGATTCAGCTGAGAACATCCCGAGTGGCTTAGAAAATCTTCCCCGGAATCACCCAGGTAAAAAGTCACTGCTTGGAGCCATATGGGGAAGCCCTCAGATGTCCAGGAGACATTCTTTAGACCAGCTTTATTTCCTTCCGCATTCCCAAAGTCAGCTTCACAGGCCAGGTTTTGATTATGAGGGTATCTAAATGCGCTAGTGTCTATGACGCCACGGTTACTAAGTACTTAGTTCAAATGTTACCTGTTCAGAGCACTGGACAGAGAAACCTGGGAGTTAAGTATAAGCCACTCCTCGTATCTCCAACAATGATCACAGACCCTGTGCTGGAAAAGCTGGGAAGTCAGCAGGAGCCGAAGGCCAGGATGTCTCCTCAGTATCCACCCCTCTCTGAACTCCTCCAGGAGTTCAAACTAAGCCCAGTCTAAGCATATCATAGTGTCAAGTCCCAAACTTCCCAGGCCAGCAACCTGGCATCATCTGGGAACTTGCTGGAAATGAGAAATCTCAGCTCCCACCCCAGGGCCCCTGATTCGGAAGCTCTGGGCCTAGGGCCCAGAAGGTGGTGCTTTCACAAGCCTTCCAGGGGATTTGGCCACACACTGAAGGCAAGGACCAGTGCCTTGGAGCCTAACTGCTTTATCAGGCTTTGGGAGATCCGCCTCTCCATCCCCTTCTGCCTTATCTCTTGGCGGGTCCTTCCCTCTTGCATTGGGCACCAGCCAAACTGGGCTACCTTCTGTCTCCCAACACTCCAAGCTATCTTGCTCTTTCCACACTTACTATGCTGTAGATTTTCCTGCCTCTTTACTTGTCTCTTTCCTCAAGTGCAAACTATCTGAGAGCAGGGACTGTATCTTATCCATTGCTGCATATACTCATGACCAGCGTCTACAGCAAGTGATCAAGACAGAACTTGCTGAGTGAATGAACAAATGAGTAAAGACACTCTGGGGGCGCCTGGGTGGCTCAGTCGGTTAAGCATCTGCTTTTAGCTCAGGTCATGATCCCAGGATCCTGGGATCAAGCCCCGAGTCGGGCTCCCTGCTCAGTGGGGAGCCTGCTTCTCGCTGTCCTCCTTGCTCGTGCTCTCTCTCACTCTCGCAAATAAATAAAATCTTCAAAAAAAAAAAAAAAAAAAAAGACCCTCCCTGGATTCTTTAGACCCTACAGCCTTTAGTGCAAACGCCCCACTTCCCTGCGGAGACCCATCAGGAAGTGGAGCAGGTCTAGGCTTCCCCATCCTTCTCCTGCTACCCAAGGGCACTTTTGGCCAATTGTGGGTGGTAGGGCTCAGTAAATCATCTTGAAGTACATGGGTTGGGTTTGAATTTAAAGTGCTTTGGTCATGCTGGAGGGCCTGGATTCTAGTCTGCTTTGCTCGCCAGCACTGGGCACCCCCGTAACTCAGTTTCCTCATGCTGCCTGTCTACCTTCCAGAGGGGCCGCAGGGACCAAAGGAGCACAGGATTTGATCCCTCCCACAGTACCTGTTATCCACCTTCCAGACGTGTCACACACTGAAGGGAGGCTGAGGGTCTGGACCCTCAGAACCACCTGCTGTGATAGTAGAGAGAATGCAATTCTCTTTCTAGGTCTTGGCTTCATGGGAAGCAAAGTACCACAAGCAGAGAAAACCTACGAGCCTTTATGAATGCACGTGTGTACTCGTGACCGATGAGTGTGGATTTGCCACTGAATGTGTGTGTTCACAGAACATGAGCAAGACCAAGGGTGCTTACGGGGCATTTTGTCCAGTGTCTTCCTCTTACAGATGAGCCAGCTGAGACCCAGAGAGAGAACCGGTAAGTCTGGATTAGAGTCACCTGTCTGGCGTTCCTCCAGGGTTGGATTATAAAGGTTTTCCCCATCTGTAGCCGGCCTTTTATTACTATGAGTTGATATAAAAAAATGTTTTAAATATTTTATGAGTGTCACGTCTAATGACATTCTTGGATATGTGTTCTCCCAATCGTAGAGACTTTCTGCTAAGGTCTTTATGTGCATGCACACACCTTGGGTTAGCACGAAGTTGCCAAAGGAAATTCATTTACCAGATTCGGTTTTTACTTTGTTGGTTGGTCGTTCTGCCATTTTGGGTTATCTTGTGCATTCTCCCGAGAGACTGGAGAACACGTTGTGTTCTCTGAAATGTCACTGCAAGCACACTCCTCCTACAGAATCAGCCCTGGGCTCTTGTGCTGGTGCTTACAGACCTGATCATACTTCCTACCCAACTGCTGTCGACCTTTCAGGATGAGCGTGTTGAGCATGTTCTCATGAGGAAATCGGCTATTTCTTCAGGCATATTTGATTATAACTGCAATGTATGCACATGTACACTCGCCTATTTGTAAATGACTCTGCAATTTATTCACATTCTCTATTCAGTATGCAATGTGCCCACTGGTCACCTTAATATCTGTGCTGATGCAAACACTCATGAATCTTTCCCCAAGTGTTATATGGAAACAACCAGAAAGCCCCCCACCTTCTTAACATTTCAGAACACATAACAGCTACAAATAGGGGACAGCAGATGTCACCGCAAGTCCCACGAATCCTTGGTGCTTTTACTCTCCTCCTGGTCAGATATGGGCTCCTACCTGGGGCCCCCAGCCATGGCACGGGTACAGTATTGCTGTGTGGTTCTCCAGTGGCCCCTGGTCCAAGCAGACGTCTTTCGCCTTGTTGTTTCGAAGCTGCGGAAATAGGCAAGATATCCCCCATCAGAGCTCATGGGCTGGAACTTCTGCTACCCAACCCTTGTCCTGCCATGCCCTGGACCCGATTTCTCGATGCAAAGGCCACATGACCCCGCCCCCATGTAAGGACCAAGGCTCAAATTTGTGAGGTGATCATTTTCGCAAGAAAGACCAAGTCCTTCAATGGATGGTGTGGGCACCAGCCCTCTGCCTGGGACACCTCCAGCCTCCGCTTATACACAGCTACCCCATCCCCAGCACAAAAGAGGGGCTCAGGGAATGTTTGGACAGAGGTACACACTAGTTACCCACTGGTTATCCAAAGTGGGCCTCGACACCAACACAGGTTTTAATCTCCCTGGGAATCATAGGTCAGCTTCTGAAGTCATTACTGACATGGAGGCATCAAAAACAATAATCCAAAAAGCAAATGAAAACCTTGCCATCATGAAAAGCCTTGGTAACATTTATTTATATATTCCAAAAATACTCACTGATGCCTACACTGTGCCAGGCACCATCCTAAGTGTTTGGAATGCAACTGTGGAGGAATAGCCCGAAGTCCCCAAGACAAAACCCCTGAACCCAGCGAGGCACATCTCTTTGGGAACATGGAAGAATTTGTCTAACTGGAACCTCCAGGAGTTCCGTGATTCTGCTTTGATGTCCATCACACCCACCATGCTGCAATCTCAACCAAGGGGAAAATGCCAATGCTGTTGGTCTTATCCATATATACTCAGCCCTCTCCAGGTTCTATTCACCATGGAAACTAAACTAATCAGGGATAAATCAAGAAGAGAGGCAAGGGGCACTTTGCTTTGGTGTGCTCAAGTTTTGTCTAGGTTCTGACAACTGAGTTTTTTTTTTAATTTTTTATTGTTATGCTAATCACCATACATTATATCATTAGTTTTGGATGTAGTTTTCCATGATTCATTGTTTGTGCACAACATCCAGTGCTCCATGCAGAACGTGCCCTCTTTAATACCCATCACCAGGCTAACCCATCCCCCCACCCCCCTCCCCTCTAGAAACCTCAGTTTGTTTTTCAGAGTCCATCGTCTCTCATGGTTGGTCTCCCCCTCCGATTTCCCCCCCCTTCATTCTTCCCCTCCTGCTATGTTCTTCTTTTTTTTTCTTAACATATATTGCATTATTTGTTTCAGAGGTACAGAACTGTGATTCAACACTCTTGCACAATTCACAGCACTCACCGTAGCACATACCCTCCCCAATGTCTATCACCCAGCCACCCCAGCCCTTCCACCCCCCCCACCACTCCAGCAACCCTCAGTTTGTTTCCTGAGATTAAGAATTCCTCATATCAGTGAGGTCATATGATACATGTCTTTCTCTGATTGACTTATTTCACTCAGCATTAACACCCTCCAGTTCCATCCACGTCGTTGCAAATGGCAAGATCTCATTCCTTTTGATGGCTGCATAATATTCCATTGTGTATATATACCACATCTTCTTTATCCATTCATCTGTTGATGGACATCTTGGCTCTTTCCACAGTTTGGCTATTGTGAACATTAACTGAGCAGAGTTTTAATGCCTGTTTTTTTTTTAAAGATTATAAAAATAATACCATCTTACTGAGATATCTTGAAAAATGCGGAAGTAACAATTGTTCACAATCCTTTCCCACAATCAGTTAATTTTTCCCAATTTTGAGACAAATTAGTTTTGTTCACTTTTGATGGTAATGAGAAACTTTGCATGTAAAGCTTTGTTCCCATTTCAGGTTTTTCTCAAGAAAATAATCTGAGAGGGGCACCTGGGTGGCTCAGTCGGTTAAGCGTCTGCCTTCGGCTCAGGTCGTGATCCCGGGGTCCTGGGATGGAGCCCCACGTTGGGCTCCCTGCTCAACAGGGAGTCTGCTTCTCCCTCTCCCTCTGACCCTCCCCCCTGCTCTCACTTGCTCTTTCTTCCTCTCACAAATGAATAAATAAAAAAATCTTAAAAAAAAATCTGAGAACTGGGATTACAGTAGCAAAAAGTATGGATCCCTTAATGTTCTTAAAACATGCTGTCTGATTGCTTTCTGGAAACTTTGAACTAATTTCTATTCCCATCCACAAGATACGTAAATAAATTATTAGTCCTGAGTTTCACCATTTAAAAACATTGTGTTGGTCAAAGTACACAAACTTCCAAACCTAGATTTTGGGGAACCTAATGTACAGTATGGTGATTACAGCCAATATTACATACTCAAATTGCTAAGTGGATAGATCATCTTAAATGTTCTTACCACAAAAAAGAGATGGTAATTATGGGATGTAATGGAGGTGTTAGCTAACTCTATGGCAGTAACCACTTTGTAATATGGAACTGTATCAAACCAACATGTTGAACACTTTAAGCTTATAAAATGTTATATGTCAATTATATCTCAATAAAGCTGGAGGAGAAAAAAAAGAAAGCTGCTCGGAAGAAAAATTCTAAAGAAATTGGTGGAGTACTGTTTTCAACTCAAGTTTCCAAAAATTTGTGCAGAGGGGTAGAAGTGATGAATCAGACATATTGCACAACGAGTCCCAAGCAATGATCTCCAAGGAACTATAAAGCCACCTTAGGAGCCCCGCACCATATTTTAGTTCTTTCTTAGATGCTTTGAGGAAATGTTCATTGTTAATGCCTTCAGTGATGCAGAGGATAAATTACATGGAAAAATTCAAACAACTTTTGAGTCAAAAAGTAATTCAGAAGAGTTAAGATGTTGAAAACAATGAAATCTTAGAAATACCTCTACCAATGTACTTTGCTTATATTTCCTTTTTATGTCTGTACAACAGCAACATGATAAAATGTGCCTATAGGAAGCTTAATGAGGCTTTTAAAATAAGTATAAAATAAAAATTACAGGTAATAAAAAATATTGTGTTGAGAGGTGAAGAAAGACATCTTGCTTTTATGAATTTACAATTAATAGTAAATTGGAATGTTTCATGTTTAGCAATTATTTCCCTTTTTGAGAATTATCTGTTTATTTCCCTATTGGGATCTCAAGTGGTTTTACTGTAGATTTGTAAGAGCTCTTTATATATTAAGGACATTGTTTTTAAGGCATATTCGTTCCATATAATAATTTCAGAATGCTAGCCTTTTAAATTTTGTTTCTGATGTTTATGCAAATAAGTCTATTATTCAGGGACTTAATAAATATTTATGGAGGGCCTGCTACATGCCTGGGACTGTGCTAAGTTTAAGGAATGCAAAGATAAACAAAACAGTCCTTGCCCTGAAATAGTCCATGGTCTGGAGAGTTAGACAAAAGGAGAGCTGGTACCATACTGAGTTTGCCGGGACAGCAAGGAGAACATCCTCACCCCATCTGCAGGTTCAGACACTAAGAAGACGGACTTGTAAGCCAAGGGTAAGTGGAAATATTGCTGGAAATGTTCTAGTTTTTACCCAGGTAGTTTTTCACTTTATATTATTATGCTACACATGTATGCTTTATGCATATGTGTACTGTCTTTCACATAAATAACAGTAAAAGAAAAAAAGATGAATAAAACCAAACTAGGGGTCTTCAGGCCACAAGGAGAATATGAGTCAACCACGGAATGTGAGCAAAGGATTTGGGGGTGAATGTTTTTGTGCACACCGAGTTGCCTTTACATGTGGAAAAGCAATTATCTCATACATGGGAGAGTCAAGATATCAAGTATCCACATGTCTTTCTTTAAAAATTATTTTAATACAGTCCAGCTAATAGAGGTAAATAAACATTTAAAAATCAAGGGAAATGAAAAACAAATGATCCAGTAGAATCATTTGGGTAGAAGACACAAATAGACATTTTTCCAAAGAAGACATCCAGATGGACAACAGACACATGAAAGGATGCTCAGTATCACTCATCATCAGGGAACTACAAATCAAAGCTATGAGATATCACCTCATACCCATCAGAATGGCTAAAATTAACAACACAAGAAACAACAAGTGTTAGCGAAGATGCGGAAAAAGGGGAACCCTCCTGCACTGTGGGTGGGAATGCAAACTGGTGCAGCCACCCTGGAGAACGGTTTGGAGGTTTCTCAAGAAGTTAAAAAATAGAACTACCCTATGACCCAGCAATTGCACTACTAGGTATTTACCCAAAGACACAAAAATACAGATTCAAAGGGGTACATGCACCCTGATGTTTATAGCAGCAGCATCAACAACAGCCACACTGTGGGAGCAGTCCAAGCGTCCATCGACTGATGAATGGATAAAGAAGATGTGGTATTTACTCAGCCATCAAAAAGAATAAAATCTTGCCATTTGCAAAGACACGGATGGAGCTGGGGTGTATTATGTTAAGTGAAATAAGTCAGTCAGAAAAAGACAAATACCATATGATTTCACTCATATGTGGACTTTAAGAAACAAAACAGATGAACATAGGGGAGGGGGGAGAAGAGAGAGGGAGACAAACCCTAAGAGATTTAATGATAGAGAACAAACTGAGGGCTGATGGAGGGAGGTGGGTGGGGGATGGGTTAGATGGGTGATGGGTATTAAGGAGGGCACCTGTTATGATGAGCACTGGGTGTTGTATGTAAGGGATGAATCACTGAATTCCATTCCTGAAACCAATATTGCACTGTATGTTAACTAACTAGAATTTAAATAAAAATTCAAAGAAAAAAAATCAAGGGAAAATGACTTCCTGTCTAAGTGGGTGTAGGCACCATTATTGTTGTGTGAGGCAGAAACACTGGGACTGACACCCACTCAAAGGTTCCTGCCTAGCTTTGCAACTGTGCTGGGGTCTGTGTGTGGCCAAAAGAACGAGAAGCATTATAACCATTAAAATATAATTGTCTGAAGAATCACAAATTTTGTCACTGAAATGAATTTAACTGAAAAGCTATTCTGAAAGGTATGAAATGTAAATAAAGTAAAATAATGTTTGCATCTAAAATCCCAGTTAATGTTAACAAAGACTGAGAAGTCGATGAAGCCGTCAGGAGAAAGTGTGTTAATGTTCTTGTATTAATACCGCTTGACCTTTCATTATGGAGACTCAGAGATGAATTTTTTAAAAAAACATTAGTGCAATTGCTGGATCGTAGGGTAGATCTATTTTTAGTTTTTTGAGGAACCTCCAAACTTCTCCACAGTGGCTGCACTAGCTTGCATTCCCACCAAGAGCGTAAGAGGGCTCCCCTGTCTCCTCAACTTCGCCAACACCTGTTGTTTCTTGTGTTGTTGATTTTAGCCATTCTGATGGGTGTGAGGTGATAGCTCATTGTAGTTTTGATCTGTATTTCCCTGATGATGACTGACGGTGAGCATCTTTGCATTACTAGGCATTTACCGAATCAATACAAAAATACAAATTCAAAGGGATACATGCACCCTGATATTTATAGCAGCATTATCTAAATAGCCAAATTATGGAAACAGACCAAGTGTCCACTGACTGATGAATGGATCAAGAAGATGTGGTATATATACAATGAAATATTATTCATCCACAAAAAGGAATGAACTCTTGCCATTTGCACTGATGTGTATGGAGCTAGAGAGTATAATGCTGAGCGAAATCAGTCAGTGAGAGAAAGACAAATACCAGATGATTTCACTCATATGTGGAATTTAAGGAAAAAAAAAACAAATGAGCATAGAGGAAAAAAAGAGAGAGAGGCAAACCAAGACAGACTATAGAGAACAAACCGATGGTTACTGGAGGGGAGAGGGGTGGGGGGAGGGGTGAAATAGGTGACTGTGGTTAAGGAGCCCATTTGTCATGATGAACACCCAGGGTTGTATGGAAGTGTTGAATCACTAAATTGTGCACTCAAAACTAATATTACACTGTATGCTAACTGCAATTTAAATAAACACCTAACAAAAAAACATTACCATAATGCAATTAAGAACAAGACATACACAATTCACATGACTAGAAAGATTTTTTAAAGCCAAAAAACAAGCAAGCTAAAAACTTGGGAAAGAGCAAGGAACATTAAACCCAGAAATATTCATTGGCCTGGGGAAAGACTCTCAAACAGAATTGTACATGAAAAACGAAGGACATAAATTGCAAATATAGTATGATATTCACTCTGCCTTCCTTTTTCCCACTGCTCGGGGGCCTGGTGTGGTGAAAAGAACCAGTAGGAGTGAGTGTCAGAAATAAAGTTGTCCAAATAATGGCAAATTTTGTTACCAAACTGAATTTGATTAGTTTGATTTCTTTCATTTAATGTTATGGTCCATATGAAATCTATTTTAGCATATGGAACTCAGCAAGCAGAGAAGGAGTAATAGAGGCGAATGCCCTAAAATGTTAACATGGATCATATCTGGGAATTGGGATTTGGAATAAGTTTTGTTTCATCTTTTTATTTTCTATAGAGTGTGTGCATTGAATTTATTACTTAAAAGAGAGAGAGAGATTTGCAAAAACAAAAGTCTTCTCTCCTCCAAAAATCAGACCATGATCTCTATGTTGACTCCATGGTCACCCCATTGTTCAGCTCCAGAGATGTCATTTACACTGTCCTTCATGTGAATGGCAGGCCCTGGAGCTGTTCAGTGCACAGCCTGTGGAACTGTGCCCTTGCCATCTTCTTGAATTTTCCCATTTTTATTCTTTGTTTTTTAATACTTTTTTTCTAACTATAATATTATCATATAAACATCAGCAATAATTGGGAAAGCATGACAAAGTACCACCAGAAAGACTGCCTGTCTCGCTGACAGAAGTAACCACAACTATCAACTCCATTTCCCCATTGCTATTCTCCTACTTGCTTCCAATCTAAAATAGTAGCCAATCCAATTTTATAATCCTTTTTTTTTTGTTGAGAGAGAGAGAGAGTGTGCATGTATGTGCTCGCACGGGGGGGGGGGGGGCGGGCAGGGGGAGAGGGCGAGAAAGAATCTCATGCAGGTTTCAAGTGCAGAGCCCTAAACAGGGCTTGATCTCACAACCCTGAGATAATGACCTGAGCAGAAATCAAGAGTTGGATGCTCAACTGACTAAACCACCCAGACTTTTTGCTTCTAAAGAATTGTAGCAGGGCTGCCTGGGTGGCTCAGTCAGTTAAGCTTCTGCCTTCGGCTCAGGTCATGATCCCAGGGTCCTGGGATCGAGCCCCGCATCGGGCTCCCTGCTCAGTGGGGAGCTTGCTTCTCCCTCTTCCTCTGCCTGCCACTCCCCCTGCTTGTGCTCTCTCTTTTTCTGTCAAAAAATAAATAAAATCTTAAAAAAAATTGTATCAACATTTTTCTCATGTCATTAAAGTTTTGTACACATCTTTTAAAATGGCTGCAAAATACTTCAAACTATTAGTATGGTATATTTAACTAACTTTCAAGTTAGATTCAAAATTTTTGGTCCAAAAAAAAAAAAAGATGAACAATTACTCTCAAATCTTTGTCCTCATTTCAAATTATTTGCTTGGGATAAGAGTGGAGATGAAAGTGTGACTATTATTAAGACTTTTAATACATGTGGTTCAAACTGCTTTTTAAAAAGCTTGTTTCAATTTACACTCTCACCAGAGGATTTGTGGTTTTTCATATAACCAAGATCTGGCTGGCAGAGCGCCAACATATATTCCAAAAGTGAATCTTCGTTTATTTGGTAGAAGAAAAAAACCCTACCTCAATGTATTTTAAGACGTATTTTAATTTCTTTGATGATGAAATCCATGAAAATTTTCCATGTGTTTTCCAACCATTTGTGTTTCCTCTCGTACTTTATTTTTCTTTGGGGATGTTTTATTTAAATTAATTATTAAAATTTAAATCAGTTCACAGAGCTCATGATATATTAACTGTATTATCCATTCATCTACACTATTTATGGCATACATACTTCTAGTTTGACATACAGTGTCTCTATTCAGTTGGTGTATAGATTATTTTAATATTTATAAGCTGAGATCCATTATCCATTTCCTTCGCATTTTCTTCCAGGGCTTTCATTCTTAGAAAGCTCTGGCCCTTTCAGAGATCAGATGCACACGCATTTCCGTATGGTTCTATTATGGTTTCTTTTCTTTCATTTAACTCTGTAGTTCATCTGAAATACCCTTCAGGATATGGTGAGCTGTAAGAATTTAAATTGTTTTCTTCTCCACAGAGCTAGGCAATTCACCCAACTGTCTTACAAATAATCCATTCACTGCCTGTTATTTCTCGAGGACTCCTTTTGTTTGATCTTACTTTGATAACCCAAAAACCCCCACACCATGCTTTTGTTTGGAACAAGAAAAGACAAAGCAATTTGGACCTGTTAGTTGTCACTGCTGGGTACCAGTTACTGTCCCAAATCTTCCCCACAGACCTGTGCAGTGGATTCAGCCTTCACAGGTCCCTAATCTTCACACATCCCTAATCATTATATAGACTGCCCTCACGCAAGACACATGCTTCCCATTCCAGACTCCGGCTCAGGAGGGACACCTCGCCCACACCCCCCATGGTTTAACCAGCAGCTGATTTACTTCCTATAAAAGGCATCAGGCACAAAGTAGGAAAATACACAGTTATAAAAAAAGGGAACACTCTAATTCTTAGAGAGCCTTCTTAGCTTCAGCCTGGTTGTCATAGGGCAGCTGCAGGCAGGCCTGGGAAGAAGCCCAAATGCTGCAGCTAGTGGGTGTCTCCACTGGGTCCAGTGCAGCTGGCTGCCTGTGCCCTGGCCTGACTCTATGCCAATGATTCCTTGTCTAAACACACAACGCAAGGAGGCAACAAGGCTTATGTACAACCATGTTCTCAGCAGGGGTGCTGATATTTTAAAAATGGAAACAACATAAATGTCTATATTTTCAAGCAAAACACAGCATACACAAAGGTAGCATCATACATAATAATTATTAATGTTGCAGAAATGACACAGGAAAATATTCTTTGTAGAGCATTAATATTTCAAATTATTATGCATGTATATACCATGGCTTTAGTAATACATACATATAGATATGTTAATAAAAAGCATGTATGTGTGAATATTAAAAAATGTGCGCACACACACGTGCACAGAGTAAAGACCATACATCAAACTGTACATATTATCTAGAAAATCAGAATGCCTATGTCCAAAGCTGGCTTCATGACTCACAGGCTGAGACCTTAGGTGATTTATTTACTTCATCTAAGTTTCAGCTTCCTGATCAACAAAATGGAAATAATACTTCTACCTCATAAGGACAGGGTAAAATGAGTTCATATGTGAAAAGCACTTAGAATAGTGCTGGCACATCAAAAGCACTCTGCAAGTGTTGACTGCTATTCTTATTATTTTCAAAATTTTCTAAAATGCATATTTATGGCATTTGTAATCAGAGAAAAGTCAATCTGTTGTAATGTTTAGAGAGGTGATGTCATCTCAATCTCATCCTAGAAAATATAAAAGCATCTACCCTTTTGTTGGTGACAACGGGCTCTGATCCCCAGCACGGAGCAATGGACAGCTCCAGTCACTGCCTGTCTTTATATACAACTTCCTGCTCTATGTCCCACTTACAGGTCCCAGGGAACCTCAAAATCAGAATGTCCCAAACAGAACTGATCATGTACTCCATACCCTTTGGCAGAACAGGCCACCAGAGCCTTTGGTCCACACCCCCACTGTAACATTTATTATGCTCTCCCCCCACCAGCTGGTGAGAGCCTTGCTTCCAGGTCCTGCACCTCCAAAACCACTCTTGAATGAATGAATGAATGAATGACTCTATTCTCTATTTTCCCCCCATCAAAGCAGTCTCCAGCCTAAGGCATAGCTATCCAAGCTGACAGCATGTATGGATGGTCTTAATTACCTCCCCGTATGCAATGGTGTTATTGTATCTTCTCATTTCTGGGTACACGTGGTCCAGGTACCATTGGAAATTCTTACACTTTAAACTTTTCCTCAAGGCTCTTCTTTCGGAGACATCACCTATATCAATTCCCGGATTCTGAAAGTAGAGATAAGCAAGGAACATTTGTGACGGGGGAATCCTGGCCAGAGGAGAGGACAGGTGGCCTTCAAAGAAACCATCAGGGAGAAACCTCAAGTCCTGCACGCTTGCTTAGAAAGTAGGTTTAAGGGGACTCACTTGATCATAGAGCCCCAAGCTAGACCGCTGTCCCCTGAGTGCAGCTAGCAGCCCCCAAAGTCAACCATCCTTGTCACCACACGAAAGGGACCCTGGGACACACAGATGTTGACAACCTACGTACCCAGCTCCGTCTCTCCCGCACATCCTCAGCAACTCTCAGAGCCATTATTAGAGGAATTATTTGATTAAGACAAGGAAATAAATGCCTATAACCACCTCCTGTCTTTCTGCTCCCTACAAGTGTGCTTTCCCCCTTTGCTGGCTCTTTGTGAAGTTCATTATACACAGAAGTGAAAATAATTTTCCATGGCAAAGCTTGTAATGATGATCTAATGAATAATTCACTCTGCTTTTACAGAAATGAACCTGTAATGGGCTGCCGTGTGCTGACAGAGGAAAATAGAGTAGCTGAAATATGACTCCACAGACTCTGCTACAAGATGGCTGTGGCCCAGGAGGGACGGGGTGCTGTCTCTACAATGGCGGGCAGCCAGGCAGCAACTTGGGGGCCAGGAAGAGTTCACATTATTCCATTAAGATTTCTTCTTTCAACAGCCAAATGGTGATTTTAAAGGAAAATCCCTTTAAATGTAAAACTTTTAAGACCCAAAGGCAATCCTGGACAGTGATATCTTAACTCTTGGTTTTAACATGCTTAAGCATAACAAAAGAGAATGGCCATTGTTGAAAAGCCCAGGAGGGTACTGCTTGGCATCAGGGACCAGAGGTTGTCTGGAGAAAGCACTGGGACAGAGCCAGCAGCCTTGAACTCTTATGACTGAGTAACAATGCCACTGTAGGTCACAACTTCTCATCCACAAGCAGGAATGACAATACCTATTGTGCTGATGTCCACAGGGCTGTGGGGAGAGTCGAATAAAGATGTGAGTTTGCATCCCTGCCCCGCCATATGCTATGGGTAGGACGTTAAGCAAGTCATGTTTAACCTCCCAGAGCTTCAGTTTGCCCATCTGTAAAATGGACGGCACATAGGTCCAGGTCAAGCTAGCATTTATTGATCCCTTAATATTTGCTATGCTCTGTTCTAAGCCTTATATTTATCTTCATGAGAATGAAGAAATGCTCAGTGTTAACAATCCCTGTTTTACAGATGATGAAACTGAGGCATAGAAAACTATGTCAGGAGGTTGTTATGGGGGCTAAATGAGATATTGCAAATAAGGAACTTGCCAAGCACCAGGGACACAGCAAGGACTCAGCAAGTATTACCTATGTTTATATAAATAATCATGTGTAGAATCACTTCTGGCTTAACACCTATAAAGTGCTGCATGGCAGTAAGGGACTGTCAATGCTTTAGAACATTATTTCAATAACTGTAACGATATGATAAACATTCTTCACTTTTATTCTCTTTATCTATAATTCTTCCACATATTCAACTGCATTTCTGCTGCTCTGGGCTCCAGCCTCCTGAAACACAGGGGCTGCCAATTCTCAGTGGGAACAATTCCAGGCAACTCTCTCAGGGCATGGCTGAGGGTGCTGGTCAGCCCACTGTGCTGTGGACCTAAGTACCTATAATGAGCATTTCAGGACTCAGAACTTAAACTGAGTACTCTAGTACTTAGATTGGGTACCTTAGTACTTACTACTTAAGCAAGTACTTTAGATTTAGTTTTCCCAATCACCCTAGGAAAGAGGACTTGCTATTGTCGCTATTTTTAGGCAAGGAACCTAAGGGACAGAGGTGATAAATGGATTTGTTCAAGACTGCATAATGAGTAAGTGGTAGAGCAGGATTCCAACCAAGCTAGTGTACAGCCACCATGCAATACTCCTGTGGGGCTTCAGTATTCTGGGCAGGATATGGAGGAGACTTGAAGAGTCATGTAAACAGTAGGGGCATATGTCTTGGGGGCAGCTGGAGGTCCAGGGGAGGGCACAAAGTCAGAGCAAATGATGGGGGCCTGTACCAAGACCTTTGCTCGAGAGTCTCCTGGATACAATGCTTGTTCAGGAGCAAGGCACTCGGATTACTAGAACACGGCTGGGATTAACACAACAAGATCCTCTACTCTTTGTAAAAGAATTTTGAGATCTCCACTGTGCCAGTCCCCATGTAAAGTAGGGGTTCTACCACCTGGAGGTCTGCAAAACCCCTCAAAACACTCTTATAATTTTTGCAAGTGTAAGCATCTTTCTGGGGAGGAACCGTCAACTGATTAAAGGGATCAGTGACCCGTCAAACCAAAGACCACTGGTCCAGGGTGATGGGGAAGGCTGCGCCCCTTACCTCTAGTGGCAGGTTCCACGCTATGTACACGTGAGACTTGTAATCATCCATCCAGACCTCCGCAACCCGAAGGGCATTCCTCTTGGTGTAGAAACCAATGTTGCTGTTGTAAGGCTTCTTCTTCCGCTCGATGTGGGCCACTCGTGAGCAAGGCAGGACCTCCATGCTGCCCCCGCAGAGCCACACCTGGAGGCACAAGGACTTTATCAGCTGGACAGAGAAATTCTTAGAGGCCACTGCCCCTCCCCAAGGCCCCAAGGCAATGGTCAGGAGACTTATCATGAGTGAGAAATACATTCTAATGTATTTCAGGGTTTGTCTGTTACTGCAATGTAGATTAACCTAAACTGGATAAAAGGTGTCAAAGAATTTTTATAGATATAATAATTTAGGATGTTAAAATAGAGCTCTGGGTAACAGAGGACCATTAACCTAAGGTGCCCCTGGTGATGCATGGGTTTTCTTAAGTTCTCAGTAGTGAACAATTGGCCCCCGTGGAGGTTTTCTTTCCCACCTGCTGAAGCTATGCCTTGCAGACCTAGAACAGAAAATTCAAACTGAAAAACAACCCATCTTTATTCATATCAGCACAAAGTATACAACAGTCTACTTATGCATTGTTAATAGACTCTATTTTGGAGTCCTAAGAGCACAGATGCCCAGCCTTCTGGAAGCATTTGCCCCAGTGTTATCATGTACAGGCATCACTTGTTATTGCTGGAATATTCAGGTGGAAGGCTGAAATGGCAGTTGCCTTGAGGGATGCACAAGCCCAGGGAAATGACACTTGCCAGTCTCTGCATGGGCATGGCAGACATCCAGGCTCAGAAGGCCCTGCTTGTTGGGGAAAGTTGAACTACCCAATTTCTCTCAGTCCCAGGAAAAATAAAGCATTTCTGATTGTCAAGAAGGACTACTTTGTGGAAATAAACTTCCTGGTCCTGGTGGGGAGAGAGGACACAGAGAGGTTTCAGGGACCTATGCTACTGTCCTGCCATGAGGATCCTGTATATTCTCCATAAATGAGAGTGTGCTGGTGAGCTGACCCAGTCAGCACAGACAACGTTGCTTGTCCCAACCTGGGATACTTCAAGCCACCTCTACCTTTAGTCTCCCAGATCCCCTCCTCCAGGATACTGGGACCCTCTTGCAAGTTTCCACATGTGTGTGATCTTCTGTTTCTACTTCCCAACTCTGGCTGCACCACAGGGAAATGATACAGATGGAAAATTCTCCCCATAACCACGAATCCTCATCTTCAAGGAGGAGACTGTGAGCTAAGAGACTGGTAGACAGTGGGTGGTCCAGAGTAGTTTAATTTGGGACCTGACAAGTAGGTGCCCCCATGGGTTGGCATGACAGTTGCTGACAGTGGAAGGAAGCCAAGTCAGGGAGGCAAATATGGATAAAGGCCTATGGGGAACAGGGGTAAGAGACCTTACAGGGCAAAACCCGGTGGCTGAATTTCCAGGGGTGGGCAATATGCAAAGATACAGAGTTGCACAGGTATGCAGCATTGGGCAGTTTCGAGATTCAAGGAATGAATGGAAAGATATCCCATGTTCATGGATTTGAAGACCTAATGTTGTTAAGATGGCAATACTTCCCTAATTGATTTAAAGACTCAACACAATCCCCATCAAAACTCCAGATGGCTTCTTTGCAGAAATTAACAAACTGAACCTAAAATCCATGTGGAAATACAAGGGACTCAGAAAACCTTGAAAAGAACAAAACTGGAGGACTTCCACTTCTGATCTCAAAACGTACAACAAAGCTACTATAATCAAGACAGTGTGGTGCAGGCATAAGGACAGACAATAGGATAGAATCAAGAGTCTAGAAATAAACCCTCACATTTATAATTGACTGACTTTCAACAAGAGTGCCAAGACAATTCAATGGGGGGAAATAGTCTTTTCAACAAACTGTGCCAGACAGTATGCCAAGGAAAGAATTTTTACCACCCACCTCACAACATATACAAAAATTAACTTGAAGAGGATCAAAGACCTAATGTAAGAGCAAAAACTGTAGAATTCTTAGAAGAAACCGTAAGGGCAAATTTTCATGACCTACGATTAGGCAAATGTTTATTAACTGATGAATGGATAAACAAAAATGGTATATCCATACAATAGGAATATTATTTAGCAATAAAATAAAGAAAACACTGACACATGCTACACTATGGATGAACCTTGAAAACATTATGCTAAGGGAAAGGGGCCAGTCACAAAGGACAGTATATTACATGATCCCATTTATATGAAATGTCCAGTATAAGAAAATCCATAAAGAAAGAAAACTGATGGTTGCCTGGGGTTGGAGGAAGGTAGAGTGGCCAGTGCCAGTGGGTATGGGGTTTCCTTTTAGGGTGATAAAAATGTTCTGATATTGATTGAGGTGATCACTGAACAACTCTCTGAATATACTAAAAACCACTGAGTTGTACACTTTAAGTGGGTGAGTTGTAATGGTATGTGAATAGCTCAACAAAGCTGTGACAAAAATAAATAGGTAGATGGATAGATAATTCCACAGAGAGATGGGGAAAAGGAGATTCAAGGGATAGATTCCAGTTTGGGGGGCTAAGGAGAAGTGATGCAGGCCAAAGCCGAGTTCTATGAAGACCAGTTTCTGAGCAGGGATCACAGGTGCAGGCGTATGCAGGGCCTTAGCAAAAGCCAGAAACCCAGTCACAAGAATGGAGGTGCCAGGTGGGAACAGAACCCACAGGAAGGCCGAGTTGGTGCCAGTCTTCTGTAAGCAGTCCAGACCAAGGTCAGGATAGTCCAAATTATTCCAGATTGTCTTTGGGGGTACGACTAGGCTCACAAGGGGTGTCAGGTGGCCTTCCTTGCTATGGGTGGGTTGAGAGAACAGAGGGGCCAGGTCAGACCCCAAGCCTCTTGAACAAGAGTGGGAGATGGTGTGCCAGGCTGGGAGGCAGGCAGCACAGCATGTCTGTCCTGTGTGACAGGGACACTGACTTCCTGTCCTGGGCTCTGCCATGTGGATACCAGTTGGCACACTCAGTGGACACCAACTCAGAGCCACTTAGCTCTTCCTGTATGGTCTGGGGAGAGGCAAGGGGCTGTCAGACTGTTTAGTGTCTTGATGGTACAGCCCTCTGCTGGACCCAGAATTGGGCGCTGGCCCAGATGCTGGTAACATTATCACAGACCCCTTCTGCCTGCACCACATTCCTGTTACCATCCTGTGCCTGCCTGGCTTTGGTATACACCCCAGCCTGTCACCTCCAGTGACTTAGACTGGTTTTAGGTCATAAGCATGAGCAACTAGCAGCCGCACATCTTGTATGAGACCGAAAATGACATCACTGAAACACTCACACTGTAAAGTACTCTGGAAGTGTCAGACAGAAGAGGTGATTCAAAGTGAAAGAAAGAGAGAGAGAGAGAGAGAGAGAGAAGGAAGGAAGGAAGGAAAAAGGAAAAGGAAAAGGAAAATGAAAAGGAAAAGGAAAAGGAAGGGAAGGGAAGGGAAGGGAAGGAAAGGAAAGAAAAAGGAAGGAAAGGAAGAAAAGAAAGGAGAGAGGGAGGGAAGGAGGGAGGAAGGAAAAACAGAGAAGAAGATAGAGACACATAAATACCCAGTAGGTGTGGGAAGCAAACTAAGCCCAGTCCCTTGGGCCCTGAGGGACAGCCCCAGCCCTGGAGTAGGTCCTGGGAGCTCCCCTCTGCTCTACCTTTCCCCCATCCTCCACTTCTGCAGACCCTCCCCTCCAGAGGTGAGTGCCTTCACTCTGCCTGCTCCAGAACCTAGGACCAGCCAAATCCTTACAACCAAGCACCAAACATCAAGTACCTCATGAAATCCTCAAAGATGAGGAAAACTGAGGACTCAAGAAGTTGATTAAGTTGTTTACAATTCACAGTCAGTAAGTGCGGGATCCACAACCACAACCTAACCACATGCCATACCAGCATGCCGGCTCTTACTTGGTGGGCACCGCAGCTCGACCCCTGCAATGCAGGGGAGGCTGACCTGTGGCCATGGGTCCTCCAGCATTTCCTCAGCCACAGCTTGCACCTCCGACCTGCCCTGTAGCCAGGGTGAGTGAGGGGGGCAGGATGGCACCAACGATACCCTCAAGGTTAGGGGTGTCATTGTGAGGGGAGTCAAGGTTAGCTTCCTGCCACACGAAGCCATCTGGTGGTGTGGCACTGCAAGGGGAACTGGAAGGAGCCAGTGAGTTGAGTGATTCTCAATTCTCGGGAGGCTCTGCTCCAAGTTGACAGGAGTGGTCACAGCAGAGCTCATGGGTTGGCCCTAAGTGTCGATAAGTTGATGTGGAGTTTGCCCATGGTCAATGACTGAGTGTAGACAGTAGAAGTGACGTTTTTCAAGAAAGTGGACTGAATACTTCAGACAAAGACCAACAGTGTGAGCTAAGGCAACTGCCGAGGTCTATTCCAGAGGATTGCTATTCACCTAGCCTCCTACTCTACCTGAGAGGTATGAAAGCAAAAGGGTGGCTCCCTAAACAGGGAGTGATCTAGTTTATCCTTCTCCCAGACATAACCACTAGGTACATGTGTCCTGAGTACAGCTGATCCCAAGGAAGGATGACCATTACTATTTATCAGCCCAAATGGTGAGTCCTACAAAGACTGGATGAAATGATACCAAAGGGAAATGAGTAAGAACGTGAGGATGAAAGACTAACTGGTACATCTCTGATGCCAAGGTGGAAGAAGGGGGGAGCAGGCCCTTTAAATGGGCTGAAATCGGCCAGGAAGACAGCACACTCCAAGCCCTGGGACCAGTTCTGGGGGTGCAGAGAAGCCATGGTGTGGCTCTTGGTGACCCTTTGCCTGGGAAGTGGGGAGGTGACCATCAGGAGGTGTGGTAACTCCAGGAACAAGTATTAATTACTTTATTCAACCAGAAAATTCCACTCAGAGCCTACTTTCTAGCATAAGAATGACATAGGGAGTGTCAACAGACAAGTTGCTCCTTGTTCTCATGAAGTTGATGGTCTTGCAAGGGAAACACACTAATTAAATTATCACAGGTAGATGTGCACTCTCAGAAATGAAGCTAATTCCTATGAAGGAAAGCAACACAGTGCTGGAAAAACTAGCATTCAAGAGAGGGATGTGGCCTATAGGCTCAGAGAAAGTATCCCTGACATGGGACAGGTAAGGTGAAATCAGAAGGCCTAGACTGAGCTAACCTGGTTAAAGAAGTGGGCGAAGTGGATGAGAGCTCAAGCACAGGGGCAACCAGGACAGGTGCAGTGGCCTTGCGTAGGGGGAGCCTGGGGCGGTGGGCTGGGTTCAAGATGGCTGCAACAATCCCTCCCATGCTCCTTTCCATCAAAGGGTTAGATCTACTTTCCATTCTCTTGGATCTAGGCTACCCTTAAGACTTTCACTGATGAACAGAAAGCACTAGAAGTGATGTTTCACACTTTCCAAGGCCAGGCCTTAAGAGGGTTTACAGTTTTCACTTTCTCCCTCATGGGATCCTGAGTCCACCAGGCTATAAAGAAGCTGCGGATGAAAGGCCATGGGGTGAAGGGGGTCCGGCCTGGACTTTCTCATGTGCCTTGGGCCTCAGCTGGACCATACATCTCCAGCCAAGCCACTGACTGATCACCTATGCGTGAATGAGCCCACCAGTACTGTGAAGAGCAGAAGAACCATCTAGCTGATCCCAGCCCAAACCGCCAGACTCCAGAATTGTGAGCAAATCAACTGTTCTTCTAAGCCACTGAATTTGAGTGTACATAAACAACTGACTTAAGTGGAATATTCAAGAAACTGAAAGAACAGCCATGTGGCTGTATCTCAGAGCAGGGGTGGAAGAGGGGAGAAGAGCCTGAAATGAGGCTGGGTGGGCAGGCAGGGATCCTACCAGCCGGGCCTATGGACCACATTGAGGAAACTGATCTTTGTTCTAAATGAGAAGCCACTGAAAGATATGAATTTGAAAGTCATGCTAGCTGAAGTGTGGGAAATAGGTCAGTAGCAAGGAGAGGGGAGACAGAGGAGGCAGGAGGGTCTTACTGTCATCCTGGGGAGAAATGCTGGTAGCTTTGGCTAGGGCAGTGAAACAGAAACTGAGGTTGACAGATTTAAGCTTTTTAATGGCAAAATCTTGAGCAATGGGTTGGATTTGGCAGAGACGAAGGACCAAGAAGGACTCCTAGGTTTTCTGCTTGTGCAGCTGGACATAGCGTGGAAGCATCACGTCCTGGGCCAGAAAGCCTGCCCAAGGCTACCCAGGCCTCTGGAGGCAAAAGAGCATCACAAGAACACATCCTTCCTGCTTTGGACAGTGATGCCCTGGAAGAACAAGACACGAGGAGAAGGATGTCAATGAGTGCAAATGATTTCTGATTTCCCCACCAGTGCTCCAGAGAGAGGGTCTTCAAGGGCATGCTGGCTTAATTCCATCTTTTGATGCATTTCATTCATTCAACTCATGTTGTTTCATAAATATTTCAACAGCTCATTAGAGTCCTAAAGACGATGGAAAGTATGTCATTGGACAAGGCAAAAGTTGTTATTTCCAGAATTTACGCCCGGATCTCAGCCTGTCTCCTGGTCTCCCTGAATGTTCTCCGTACTTCCCAGGGTCTCAAGTCTTCCCTTCAAGCCAGGATGAGAAGCTGGTCCACGTCGCTGGTACCCAAACCTGGTTGTGCCTCCAAATCACCAAGGGAGTGCTTTAAAATTACAAATGCCTGGGTCCCAACCCAGACCTATGAATCACATTCTCCAGGGAGGAGCTGAGGTACCACTGGGTGTTTAAAGGCATCCCTTATGTGTAGCCAGGTTTGGGAACCACAGGCCTAAAGTCATTTAATATCTATCCTGGGTCTATGGTTTTATGATTGAGGCCGAGAGAAGTGATGATGTGCCTGGCCAAAGCTCAGAACACTGGGTCGTGGTTCCAGAGATGCTGGGAAGAGGTACTGCTTGGACCACACTCTCCCCAGTGCTTCTATCACCAAGGAGCCTGGTCAGGAAGGGGGCAAAGTGAGGAAGCCAGAAGTCACTGCTTTGATGGAGGTGAGGAGCTGTGGAGGAGGCCAGGAGCTAAAGCCAATGTGGCTGGTTCATTTATATCACCTATTGTAGGCAGTGGCTTCTAAACAGTTTTGATATACGTTCTCATCTGGAAAAAACAGTTGAAGCCCATCCTCCAATCTGTTGACTTTGTCCATTTTTTAAAAATTTAAATTCAATTAGCCAGCATAGAGTACATCGTTAGTTTTTGATGTAGTGTTCATTTATTCATTAGTTGCGTATAACACCCAGTGCTCATCACATCACATGCCCTCCTTAATGCCCATCACCCAGTTACCCCATCCCCCCACCCACCTCCCCTTCCACAACCCTCAGTTTGTTTCCCAGAGTCAAGGATCTCTCATAGTTTGTCTTTATCCATTTTAAATTATATGCGCGTGCTATCGTACTACTAGATTTTACAGATGATAAGTGTATACAGAAAGACATTTGAAATTATATAGAAATGGAGTGCTAATATATTTCTCTTGGACTCCAGCGGATTATCTTGTGTGTCTGGCTTTGGTAACCACTACAAGAATTCAAATATTCAAGGTCTAGTTTTATTGCACCATTTTTAGAAGCCAGCTGTTGTTCAAAAGCAGCAGAAAGTACTGTTTGGGAATGAGTAGGTTTGTAGCCAAAGTAATCTAGTGAGAATTCTCAGCTGTGTCACTAGAATATGAACAGTGAGCACCCTGAGAACATGAAAGCCACTTTTCCTGAGATGCTTCAGCAACCAACCGGGGGGGGGGGTCAGCTGTCTCTGGGAAGAGCCTCAGATGCTATTACGGGAGGGGGCCCAGAGCCTTCTGTACCCCCCTCTGCCCCCACGCCCCATTCATTCAGATTGAACAGGAAGCTGCAGGATCCAGAAAGAAATCCAGAAATCCAGGTGCCATTTGCTCAGCACTCAGCTCCCCAGGCACTGGTCAATCCATCACCAAGTCCTGCAGACAATGACTCTTAACTATGGCTCAATTGCAGTCCTTTCCCCTCACACCCGCCATGACCACCAGACCACGACCTCCTCCACCATCACTCTAAGCTGTCACCACCTGGACCACAGCACCCACCTCCCGATGGCTCCATTCATCTGGCCTCCACTCAGCAGCCAGACTCCCATGATCGGATCACATCATTCCCCTGAACACTCTGTGGGCTCCTACTTGCTCCGAGAATAAAGCCCAGAATCTTAAAGTGACTTTTGAGGACTTGCATGCCTCACCCCACCATCATCATCTCCGCAGCTCCCCACAGTGACCCTTCTTTCTCTTTTCCAGCCTCGGAGCCTTTGCTACAGCCCTGCCTGGGATGCTGCTTACACTGCTTTCTTCTCTGCCTCTTTACCTCTTCCTCCAACCTCAGCCTTAGCTCAATCAACATTTCCTCAGGGAAGCCCCCCATAAAGCCAGAGCCCCCTATTATATGCTCACATACACTCGTGTAAGCACAACTTACTGCACTTGTGATTTTGTGAGCGTGCCCCCCCACACAGTGGGTGTATGAGAATATTACTTTCTTTTTTCTTTACTGGGCTATTAGCTCGATGAGGACAAGACCCATGTCATCCTGCGGCCCCACGGCCCAGCACCGGGTCCAGCACATCAGTGAGCACCTGACAAATTTTTTGTTCGATGAATGAACATGTGAATGCGTTAATGAATGCAGCGGGGGATGGAGGGCGCATGTGTGGAATGGGTCTGGAGAGAGGGCATAAAAGGGACGGAGGGAGGAATGAAATGAAGATGGAAGATGGAAATAATCTAGACATACAAATGACAGGCACAGAAAGGAAAATCAGATTGACCAAGGGCCTTTATTATAGGACTCAACACCATGAAGCTCTGAGTCTCCCCAAGTTGTATGCCCACAAACCCAAAACCACCCTTGTGCTTCTGGGACTGCTGCTCCTTGGCACCCTGACTCAGTGCAAATCCAGCCCAGCTGGGACCCACCTGGGAGGCATCCTATAGCACAAGCTGACAGATACAGAGGAGGAATCAACCATTTTATTCTCTAGTAAGGAAAGGCCACAGGCTCTATTTCTCCCACAATTTGGGCACACTCATTCTACCCCTACCAACCCCAGTTTTCTCCCCTATAAATGAGGGGGAGACTATCTCTGAGGCTCCTTTCAGCTCTGGTGTTCAGTGTCTATGATTCCCTACACCTACGTCCCAGCCTCAGTCCGAGGCTGGAGGGCTAGGGTCCCAGCCTGGAGGGCCAGGGTCATCACCAGTGGAGGACACCAGCTTCCTTAGACCGCCCTCCACAGTGTTGACTTTCTTGAGGAGTAATCTTGAGACCACCAGGAATCCCCCAACTAATGAATTCAGGCATGTTAGCTAGACCACTGCTTTATCTCTGAATCAAATCTCTAGGGTGCCTTGGGTTCTCGTGTGCACTTTCTATCACAAGCAGTCTCCAGGCATGCACCAAAACTGTATTTTCTCCCTATGAACCAGCCAACATTCCCTGTGCCACTTACTGAACAAATTTCTTGAATGGCATTTTCTTGTCTTGGCGTAGGGCGTAAAAGAGACACTACCAGGTCCCAGATCTAAACCATGGCTAAGTGTGTCCGTCCTTTTAATTTATCCCAAACTTATTTCTGGTGAGCAGCCATCACTTTCTTTTATTCTATTATCAGTTGTATAGTTGGCTTTCTCTTGGAGACCATCTTTCATACCCCCACAAAACAAGTACTATCACTTCCTAAGATGTTAAGGTGAGTAGAAAGCAAGATGGCTGCTGGTCTTCCTCACTCACTTTGTGGCACTCAACATCTTAGTCTTTACTCCTGTGAGGACACACAGGCCAAGATGACCCAAGGTGGTGTGTGTGAGTGAGTCTTCTGTGTCACTCATGCAGTCAAAACTGTGCATGTTATACCATCAAATGTTGGTTTCTTTCGTTGGGGGGATATGAGCTATTTTTGATCTATGAAAATTAATTAAGAAAGAAATTAATTAATTTTGTCCTGAATCCTCACCCAGCCCAGACCAAGGCCAGTGTCTTGTCCAGGTCCTGACTAAGTGGCCCAGTGGGCCTGCCTACTATCCTTGGGGCAGGAAATGAGTAGGAGTGTTGAGGGCAAAGGCAAGCTGTCAGGGGGCATTAGCAGGCTTGTTTGAAGATGAACCACAGAGAGCAGAAAGGGGTCAAAGTCACTACTAGGCAATTACCACCAATATCCAAGTCTAAAAGAGACAAGAGATGCTGTAGAAGGTCCAGCAAATAGTCCCGCAGAACATGGAGGGGATGCAAAATGGAATGAGTTAACTCATAGGACCATAGGCCAGGGCATCACATCAGATCTGGCTGAAGAGGGAATCTTAGTAGGCTAAGGCTTTTGTTTTTGGCTTTTTTGTTTTCCTTAATATATAATAGATATATTGAGATAGAACCCACATATAATAAAATTCACCTTTTTAAAATGTAAAAATTCAGTGGTTTTAGTATATTCACAGAGTTATGCAACCATCCTCACCATCAATTTTAGAACATTTTCATCACCCAACTAGAAACCCCATACTCATGACCAGTCAGCCCCCTCACTACCACCCCCAGCTATAGACGATCACTAATCTACTCTGTCCCTACGGATTTGTCTATTCTGGATATATATCATATAAGCAGAATTATATAATATGTGGCCCATTGTGGTTGACTTCTTTCACTTAGCATAATATCTTCAAGCTTTATCCATGTTGTAACATATATATGTACTTCATTCATTTTTGAGGCTGGATACTGTACTACGTTTTGTTTATACATTCATCCATTGATGGACATTTCGGCTGTTTCCATTTTGGCTGTTATGAATAATGCTGCTATGAACATCCATGTACAGGTGTTTATATGGACATGGACATATTTTCATTTCTCTTGGGTATATACCTAGGAGTGGATTTGCTGAGTCATATGGTCACTCCATGTTTAATCACTTGAAGAGCTGCTAATCTTTTCCAAAGTGACTGCACCATTTCATATTCCCACCGGCAGCGTAATGAGGGTTCTCATTTCTCCACATCCTCACTTACTCTTGTTAATGTCCATCTTTTTGATTATAGCTATTCTAGTGGGTGTGAAGTAGCATCTTGTTGTGGTTGTGATTTGCATTTCCCTGATGGCTAATGATGTTGAACATCTTTTCATGGGCTTATTGGCCATTTGTATATCTTCTTTGGAGAAATGTCTATTCAGATCCTTTGCCCAATTTTTAATTGGGTTGTTTGTCTTTTCATTATTATCAGAGGCTGTATGGAGAAAATGAAGTTGGTTTCCAGTGTCATTTCTCTCCCTCTCCTCACTCTTCATCATCCAAATGCTCCAGTGTTCAAGGTCTCCTAAATCATTCCTTCCCTGGGCTGTGTGTAGAGCTAGCATGGAGATGGCCACGAGGTTACAGAAAAATGAACCGTGCAGCAGAGGCCAATACTCTTGTTCTACCTTCTCCAAAGTCCAGCTATGTGATGTTAAGCAAGTCGTTCTCCTCTTTCCTCCCAGATTTAAGGCTTCCTCACCTATAAGATGGAGTCATACTACTTGCCTGCCTACACCACAGAGCCATGATGAGGGCCACTTGAGGTTGTGGATGTAAAAATGTAGGGAGACCACAGAGTCTCCCAGCCTTTCAATGGGAGACCAGTGATGTGGTTCCTGGGCTCGGACCCAGGTTTCAGACCGCATGCTTCCAGCCCTGGTTCCACTGCTCCCTGGTTGACCTTAGCCAACTTAGCCTTACTGTGTCCCAATGTCCTCCCCTCTATAGTGAAGGATAATATACGTCCTTACCTCTCTGGGTTGTCGTGATATTTAAATGAGATGTGCTATATGCCAAGTGCTTAGAGCAGTACATGGCTCCAAGTTCTCAATACACGTTATCTGGGACATCATTGTTATCATTACTCCAAGGCTAGATTTCTGATGCCACATTCTCTCTCTGCTCCCAGTACCAACTGAGAGGAGGATGGGCTGGACTGAGTTTCCAGAAGGTTTTTCTCTGATTGGGCATTGAATACACTGGCAAGGACTGGCATGCTGATGAGCTGTGCTAGCTTGTCCAGCCTAATAGTCTCTCCAAAATGTCCAGGCCTGTGCCCCAAGTGTCTGTGTGGGTTGTGCCCTTCAGTGTCCTTGCCAACACTCTCCCTCAGATATATGCCTCTTGGGCGTCCCTATCCTCCTGCCCTTGCTCAAGGCCCAGGAATGGCCACTGTAGGAGACCAGAATATGCCACCCGGAAATAGGCCTCTTTGCCATAAAGATTATTTTGAGCTGATTATTTTGAGAAATAGCAGACACAGAAGCTCTGAAAACAGAGCAGAAGTTCCCCTTTTATAAGGGAAAATTACTTTTATTAAAAAATCTCCATTTGCAAGGGTTCCCCACCCCCTTCTGCTCTATACCTGGAAGAGAAGGATGACTCCAAATCACAAGAGACTCATCCATGGAGACAGCACTGACTTAAATCTGCCTAACAAACCTTACCCTTATTTATAGTACTTTTCCTGGTCCCCTTCCCACAACTGGTATCTTCCACACCCCTCTTCATTTTAGCTGAAGATGGTGTTCAAGCTCAAGTTCTAAGCCACCTCTTGAAGTTTTCCCATTCTTGAGTTTCTCCCAGGTATATATGAGATGTTAATAAATATCTGTCTGCTTTTCTCCTGCTAATCTGTCTTTTCTTACAGGCGCCCTAGCTGAGAACCTAGAAGAGTTGAAAAAAAGATTTTTTTTCTCCTCTACACCAACCTCATCCACGGGGTCTGTGCCTGCTCCAAGGGTGACCACTGGTGTCCCTTGCTGTCCATTCTGGTCTGTCAGCCAAAGAGGCAAGCCAACCAAGGAAGTTCTGCAGCCCCCAGACCACCCAGGAGCTATGCAACATCCTTCTCTGATGTCTTACAGGATGTTGTTGTTCACAAGTTACATTTGGCTTTTCTCTAGAGGAAAATGACAAATACCAGAATTCTAATGGGAGAATTTTAAGGAAGTTGACAGGTCAGCCAGCCAGGAAGGAGTACAGAAAATAAAACTTCCTTGCGAAAGTCTCCAGTCTATCTTCAGTAAACTTTCTCCCCAACTCAAAGGCCCGTACACCTGAAGTGACAGGAGACTTCACTGACATCTCTTAGGAGAGAAGTACATATAATTTTCTCTATATTTTGTCATGTAGACTTGGAATATAAGAGGAAAAAAAATCTTACCCTTAAAAAAAAAGGTGGCAGAAGGGGAATCAAAGAGCCTATAATTCAATAAACACTCTGATGTGTTCCTGTGGTTTGTGACCAGCGCCTGGAGATTCTAGATTATAAGGTGTTATGGGGCCACACAAGCTCCCACAGTCCTTATGACCATCTCCCAAGCAGAAGTGGACTTAACTGACCTTCAGCTCCAGAACCTTCATTAGCATGGGCTCCTCTCATGGCCTGACCTGTGTATTTGACCTCACAGAACCCAGAGGCCCTGTACTAGGGGCCTCTCCCACCTTCTCCCTTGGGGAGTGAAGCCCTACCACTCTGGAGCTGGTCTTCCAGATGCCTCCTTCCCATGGATGCAAATTCTTCCTGGTATCAGACTGAAGTCACTTTGGAAGCCACTGAAGCCCATGTACGTTGTTAAAAGCAACACTGGAGGAACATGTAACACAAATTATGTAAATGACTCCATTTGGTAATCCAAGTGCAGGCAAATTTTAGCCTTTTGTCTGCTGGTAAAATCTGTTCAAAACAACATAGATTTCTGACTAAGAGAACATTTAATTTGTTACCCCCATCCTACCAATCTTTTTTTGGTAGGTAACCCACTTTTGGTAGATAACCCACTTCCCAAAATACAGGCTCATTCTCTTCAAAATCAGGACTCCCAGAGGTGCCCCTGCTCCTCCATGTTCTTCTCTGCCATCCTGGAGACGGTGAGCTGGCTTTTCATGGTTGAAATAACTGTTCTAGCCCCTTAAATTGGACAGATGCGTAATGGCTTTCCTCCTAAAGTCCTTTAACAAAAATTCAATTTCAATCTTCTGCTTTATTTATTACCATTTCTCAGAAATCGGATTTACAAATATGGACCTCAAAACGTATCTCAATTTAAGCACCACAGTGGTGAGAACCTCTAAATATCCGGATTCTATTGCCAGTGGATGCAAGTCATTTCTCTTAATACAAGATGAGGAATTAAAATAAAGCTTGGTAAAATGACATGTGATTCAGAGAAGGAAAGAAATGCATACATATTGAAAATGTGTATTCACAGCCTGATTTATTGAGCATGGAAGGTGTGTCGGGAGGGCTTTTTCCTTTTCTTTTAATTTTTGTGGTTGTTGCTGATGTGTTTGAAAGAATAATGTTGGGGGGCGGGGAACAAATAATATCAGGTCTATGTTCTTACCCGTTTAAAATTTAGCCCGGCCTTGCGACCCAGCCTGATAGCATGCTACTGTCAGAGAGGACCTGGGGTTCTTCGTTAGGAAAAAAGCCCAAAGCAGCCTCAATCATGCACTTTTAGGTCGTTCTGCCCCTGTCCTCCCCCAACTCCTTTGCCTTTCCCTATTTCCCTACCACTTAGGACTTTCCTATGTGGGCCTCCCCTCACTCCTGTTTCTGTCCTTCCATTTCTGCCCTGTTCACAGACTCCTTCCTTTGGACAGTCCCTCCTTTTGCAAGAGCAGCTCCAACTAAGTAGGTATGAAGCATTTATCCCTCTGTATTCCCAGCCTGATGCTTTCAACTTGTAATAATTTACCTTCTTTGGTCATTCAATTCAATACCATCTACATGTTTACTAAGACCAGAGCTCAGAGCTAAATGCTGCCAGGGATCTAAAGATAATTTAGATGTACATCTTACGCACAGTCTTTGCTCTTTTCTCAAAACTTAAAATTAGAATTCCAGGAAAGTGTTGAAGATTGCTTTAAAACCTTGGTGTGGAAGCAGCCAGAAGGGGGGTGGGTGCTAACACTGCGTTCATTCCCCTCTCTATGCATCCATGTTCTACTATCATTTAGCCTGCAATTTTGCCTAGGACAAAAGAGGAGCTGGTAGGAGGCAATTAGAGCTAAATTATGCTTCACCATAGGAGGAAAGTGAATTATATTTAATTCTGTGTCTTTAACACCAAAGGTGTTAAGCCAGAGCTTTGAGAGCAAGTATAGCGATCTGGAAGGAGCCTGGAATGTCCATATGCTTCAAAGAGCATCCTATCACCATGGTTCAAAACATCCTCGAAGGGTGTCCTTGCTCTTTCTGAGCTCCATCACTGAAACCAACCTGGTCTGGGCTAAATGAAAGGCCTTACCAATGACCACTCCCAAAAATCTACAGAAGGGGACAGCAGGTACAGGGTTGCCTGCCTTTTGGGACCAGGATGAGGAAGAGGCCAGGACTGACCAGCTTGCCATAGCTCCACCAGATGAAAGAGCCCATCCTTATTAGCTC
This sequence comes from Eumetopias jubatus, assembly GCF_037043125.1. Classification (NCBI taxonomy): domain Eukaryota; kingdom Metazoa; phylum Chordata; class Mammalia; order Carnivora; family Otariidae; genus Eumetopias; species Eumetopias jubatus. Next base: position 97,244,178 of record NW_028274818.1, read on the forward strand.
TCATATAATAAGGAGTTCCCATTCATTATAGCACAGTCAGTAGGGCATATGGTGTGCATGGGAGGGGCAAGTTGGAGAGAATGACCCAATAACCTCAGGGAGAGCTAGGGTAACTGATGCTGGGGCAAGGGACACAGACCTCACCATTGGAGCACCATGAGTCCTTATGTGCACATTTGGCTTTTGCCCAAGGCACAGACCTGTGATTGGATGTTGGCTCCCTCATGGCTGACCCTGTCCTGCCTGGTTGGACAGACCCTTGGCCCTCTTGTCCTACCCCAGGTGGTCAGGCCTGCGCATTTCCTAGGGTGCACCTGCTGTAAAGTGGTGTCCAGTGTTCACAGAGGCTCAGAGAGTAAGGACAGCCACTTAAGAGAAACTCAGATGGACCCTGAGCACCACCTGGGAGTCCACGGTGACCTGAGGTTGGTTCTCCAGAGGCTGTGACCACAGACACCTCCCGGGAGGTGCAGACAGGGCAGCGCTGGCAGTGAGATGCTGTGGGGTTCCAGGACCCTGGCAGGAAGCCAGCCTGTTGTCAACAGGGGATGAAAGAAGTCATCACTCATGCTCTTCCTCTATCCCATAGGAGTGGGATGAATGGGGCCTATTGGGTCTCCAACCTCTCTCCCCATCCCTGTCACCATCTACAAATAGCAGCTTTGGGTGTTCCTAGAGGGACAGCATCACAAACACACTGGCCTTCTTGGTAGGGGATCGTGAGGAAGCACAGTCTGGGTGTAGGAAGGCTTCTAGCCCTCTCTCTGCTTCTCCTGCAGCTGAGATGAGAAGTGTAACCAACTTCCTTCCCCTGTGAACTGGGAGCCATATTAATAAATGGACACACACTCAAGTTCCCAGGCTCAGCCAAGAAAAAGAGAGAGAGATAACTAGCAGTTAAATTTAAACAGAAGATGAATCCGCCTCCCACTCCACTTGAAAGATAAAGACACCGAGTCCCTTACAGGCAGCCGATTAGTTAGCAAGAAGGTTCGTGGCTGAGGCTGCTGATGTGTTGGGAGTAGGCGTGGTCCTGCCTTCCTGAGCTGGGTCACCCATGGCTTCCTCCAAGGCTGGAGGCTCGCCAGAGTCCTTCCAATGATTCCATAGCAGTTCCTTTCTGTTTGCATAAACTGCTAGGAGTATCAAGTCGTTTTTAAAATGTTGGACTAATAATTGGGTTAGAAGCCTCAGATGTCAGGGAAATGTGAGGTTTCCGAAGCTGATGATGAGCTGTAAGTCAGGAAAGGATGGAGCGTTGGGGCCCAGTAGTTCGGGGACAAAATGGCTGATCCCGTAGTTACTGATAGTTAGTGTGGAGCTGGGGGAGTGGACTTAGGGACGAGGAAGCTGCCACCACAGTAGAGTCTGAAGACCAGAAATTACATGCCTTTATGCCATTCAGTGATCTTGGGGATGTTGGGTGATTTATAGCCGAGGAAAGACAAACACAGATCTGGTTCGCTTGGGTCTCGGCACAAAATGAAACTCAACCATTAGATGTCCCTCCTCAGTGCACCTGGGCCTGTAGCTTAGTGGCTTGCTGCCTGATGGGTTACAACACCAGTAGATTTCACAATCTTTCCAACTTTTAGGACTCTGAGCAGGAAAGAATTCTAACAACTGGAGGGGACTCTCATAGACTGAGAAAATGATGGCTCTCAGTCCTTTTTACTGAATTTCAACTTCTGTTTGGGTCCCTAGAAGGAGCACGGAATCATGCAATGCTGTACTTGAGCCTGTAACCATCCGCTGACAGACCTAACCCCAACAGGACATCACCCAGGGGAAAGATCTGGGCAACTTCTACCAGTGTAGACTCGTTCTTACCAGTGTGTGCGAGCCGGGAGAGGCATGTTACCCAAGGCCTCACATAATTGCTACTCCCTCTCTCCCATGGCACGGGGACCTCGGAAGCCACCTGCTGAAGGAGTGAGAGCCACATGTGGAAGAAGCCAAGGTCCCGGAATGACCACGAGGAAGGTTACCTGCTAACCACAAACATCCACAATGGGTTTTTATAAAAATCTCAAGTAAGCCACTGAGATTTGGAGGTTTGTTTTGTTCCAGTGGCCAGAGTTACTTGCCCCAGATACTCCCTATCCCCTATTTTGACTTGTGAGTGTACAGAATTTTAAGATGCATACAGGAATCCCATGCTTTGAATGGATTAGATGTCCTGAAGCAGGCAGCCTCACTGAGGGCCCCTCCGATCTGCTAATTTTATTTGTTTCTCTCCCAGAAAACAATCTATTCCTCAGCTTCTGTGGAAGCTGGATATTGTACAGGGATATTGAAAATGTCACTGATTTGCCCTCTTCCATTCTACTCTCTGTTCTGCTTGGGGCCAGTTTCACATTCTGGAAATTGCTGGAATAATAGCCCACAGTGCAGCTGATAAAGGGAAAGGTTCTTTTAAATTTTTAAACAGTTCTTTCTGGTGCTGCTTTGTTCTTGCTCTCCTAACACTGTGTCCAGCATATCTGCTAGGCCTGAGGTCTATTTGAACAATTCTAAAACGTCATCTCCTACCTGCTGACTTCTGCTGCTGTAAGCCGTGAGTGGCCCAGCTCCCACTGAACCCACAAGGCATAATGTGTGTGCGCACTACCCGTTCACAGAAACCTGGGTCAAAAAGAAAGCCGACTTGACTCAAATATGTCTATCCACTCTGGCTCAGAGAAAACACAGGGATGATGCTGTATTCTCTTGAATTTTTTTCTGTAAAAAAAAAAAATTCTTTTTCCTTTTGTAAAGATGTGGGGGTGGGGTGGGGTGGGGTTTTGATACTTCTTACATAGAGTGCCACTGAATAGCATTGATCTTGAACCATCAGCTCAGCGTGTCTTTAGGGGCCATCCCAGCCTTTTGTGCTGGAGAATTTGAAGCACAATCCATCCTGAGATTGAAGTTCTCCATGTCTGACATTCCCAACTGATGCCATGGGTCCCTGCATTTTCTTGGCACCCCTGGGTCCTATGAGGAGTACTCAAGGAGTAGGAAGAAATCATGTCTGTTAGGGGTTGAACTCTATCCCCCCCGACCTCATTCGTATGTTGAGGTCCAAAGAATGTGACTGTACTTGGGGAGAAGGTCTTTAAAGAGAGTTGAATGAGGTCACGAGGTGGGTCCTAATCCAATACGACTGGAGCCCATATAAGAAGAGGAGATTAGGACACAGACGTACGCGCAGGGAAGACCTTGCGAAGACACGGAGAAAAGATGGCGTCAATAAGCCCAGAAGAAAGGCGTGAGGAGATGCCTTGATCTCAGACTTGCAGCCTCCAGAAGTGTGAGAAAACGAATCTCTGTGGTCGGGCCCACCCTCACTGTGGTGTTTTGTTATGGCAGCCTGAGCGCACTAATACAGTATCGCTCCTATGTTTACCCTGGATTTATGACAGGGCATGGCCCTGGGTGAACCCACGGAAGACGGGCCCCTAGAAGGTTCTGGAAAATCTAGAAGAAAGTCTGTAAAAGAAAACTTTGCTTCAAAGCATGTGATCTTGAAAGACTTGGAAGCATTCAGCTGCCCATGAAACCATAGCACCTTCTGTTATTAGCTTGGAGGCCCACTTTGGGAAACCATTTAAAAACCTTTCTCAGAAGAGATTTGTTCAAAGTCCCTCCATAGAGAGGAAAAATAGCTTCTGGCCCCCAGATGGGAAGGGGCTTCTTTGCAAAATGAGATGCTTGGTTTCCTGCACCAAGATGGGGGTAGCCAGGAGTGACACAGGACTCTCATGACCATGCAAGGGGCATCAGCAGACAGCCCCAGACTCCTGGTGACATGTCAGCCCCATCCCGTAGGAGTAGGGGACAGCTGAGCTGGCAGGAGCCCCCCTAACTCAGCAGCACTGTAACCGCCAGGAGAAATGCCCCACCAAGCTTCGGAAGCCAGGTCTTGCTGTCACTCTATAATCACTGCTTCCCTCAGAGTTGCCAGCCTGCAAACCAGAATGTCATCAGCATCACCAAAAACAATGACAGCCGACTTGCGACGTGTCAGTCTCCTGCAAAGTGCTGTATGCTCACCAGCATTTTCCTCCTTTCTCATAGCAAGCCTGTGTTATAGATGAGGAAACTGAGGCTCAGAGAGGATAGTGACCATGCCCCAGGCACACACTTCTGGAATGAGAGACCTAAATGCAAACTGGGGTCCCCCATGCATATTTCCAGAAGTGAACAAGACCCTGTCTCTCTGTGATGGCCCCTCCCTAGTGCCACCAACCCCCACTTCTGAGGTCCTGGTTATTTGGGATACAGATGCTCTAAGTCAGAGGCCTCTAAATAACAGCCCTCTGATCTGGGCTGGCTGCATCCTCATCATCTGGGGAGCTTTTGAAAGACACCCATGTCCAGGTCCCAGGCCCTGAGCTGCTGATTTAGCAGGCTTTGGGAAGGGCCTGGCATCGGCATTTTCACGAGCTTAGAGAATCCACTTGTCTGGAGCTGTGCAGAGATCCTAAAACCTTTGTGCCAGGGACACCTGTGCAGTCTGGCTCAGCCTCCACAGCCCTTCCCAGAATAAAAATGCCTCAATAAAGCAAAATGCACAGAAATACAAAGGAAACCAATTACCTGGAAATACCATTTTCAAATTTTTAAAAAGCCTTGAGATAGTAACCCATATGCTTCTTTAACACATTCAGTAACAAGATCTAGTGTGGGTTTAACAATGATCATAAATCTGAATGCAGACAGGAGGATACCTAAGTATTTCAAGACGTCCATAAAAACTGGGATGTAATATGCTCAGATCTGTGATTAGCCCTGGAAACAAAAGCCCAGGTATGGCTCACGGCATATCGAACTGTAGCCTCCATTCATCATTGAGATGATCGCTAATGCCAGGTGGAGATTAGTGGACACAAAGATGTATTTTAGGGGCACCTGGGGGAGGCTCTGTCGGTTAAGCGTCTGACTCTTGGATTTCAGCTCAGGCCATGATCTCAGGGTCGTGAGATCGAGCCTTTCATTGGCCTCCACTCTCAGCTTGGAGTCTGCTTGAGATTCTCTCTCTCTCCTCTCCCTCTGCCCTTCCCCCAACTCACACGCTCCCTCTCTCTCCCCCTCTCAAATAAATAAATAAATCTTAAAAAAAAAAAACCCTATGTGTTTTATATTCCTGACCAAATTTACACACCCGTTGATTTTATCACAAGACTCCATGGAGATGTGTGGACCCCAGACTAAACACTCTTGTTCTGGGGCTCGGGCCAGCTATAAAATCTGAAACACTTAGAATATGAATGTCAAGAGCTATCTCTCCACAAACACGGGTTTTACAAGAGGCAAAATCAAGCCAAAAAGGCACTTGATTTTCATTGGCAATGCGAGGTCTGCCTGGATATTCTGATCTTTTCTTCCTTGCAAGGGACTGTATTAAATGATTGATATAAAAATTAATGATCACCCGTGGAACAGCAACCACAAGAAATCACATTCATGCAAATCTCACAGGGGAAAATGTTGCAGGATTTATCTTGTTGTCAGCGTTCTTGTATTCTAAGATGAAAGTTATTCCCCCCCCCGACTCCTTGCTTTGTTTTGCACTTATCCTAATTTTCTAAATAACATGGTTTCCAGATTGCGAGACATGATTATCCTTATTCAGAGCAAATGGTGCCGGAGATATATTCATGGAAAGGGCTGTGTTCTTCCCGTAATCAGCCACCCTCTCTTTCGCCTTGTCAGAGTGCAGCCCCCTCTGATGAGATTACCTGAAGGTTCAACTGGATAAAGCAATAACGAAAAGCTCCACGTTGCAACTAGGAACAATGCTTTATGAGCACCAGAAAGTTTGCTGTGCGTAGCTTTTCCACAGATACTGGGGATAATAGGATTTTGTGCATGCTCACAAAGCCTTTAATAGCTTAAAGCATCTCTTGCTTGCTGCTCTCAGTTGTGTGCTGCAGTCTAGTGTTTCCAGGCTGCTCACAATTATTCATCTCCTTGGCAGAGGTAACAGGGAGTTCACTTTCACCTGCCACGGTGAGCTGAGCCGTCCCCACGGACCTCCCTGTGCAACTTACTCTGCGTCAGAGCCTCTGAGGGCGGAACAGGCACCAGCCCACAGAGGAGGGTGGACAGCTGTCCATCGGGACACCAGTGGGCATCTCCGGGACACCTGCGGGCTCAGCCCAGCTCAGCCGGGAGGAGAAGGGGAGCCTTCTTCCCAGATGTGTGCGTGGTGATGGGAGCATGGCCATGGAGACACGGCTTCATCCTCCGGACGGTCTCAGCAAACTGCCCTGTGTCATCCAAGCCTACGCAAATGGTTTTTCTGTGGACTCCTTTTGAAGCAATATTCTCCTCTCCCACAATGCCACAGGCCTAGGTCCTCAGCATCCAGACTTCGAGGCCTCACTATACGCTGACGTCAGGTACCCAGACCGGAATCTCAAAAGGTCCGTCTCACCATCTCCATCTGTTGCCGTGGCCCAAGCCTACACTTTCAGACTCACCTCCTCCGCTGTCCCCGTGACATGTCGCCGCATGTTCCCCCATCCATTCTCACCTCAGTGACGGCCCACCCTGTGCCCATACCAGGGCCTCCCTCTCCTGCCCTCTCCGCCCATCCAAATCCCGCTCACCTTCCGAGGCCCAGGGACCCTTCCCGAGAGAGCACCGTCCTACCCCTCCAAGGGAGGGACGGCCCCCTTTCTTCATTTGAACACACTGTGTTTGTGCTACTCTTTCACAGATGGAGCAGATGGTCTAAAATGCAGGCTATGCACAGGGACACTGTGTGTGATTCGAGTTCGTGAGCTGCATAGCGAACCAGTGCTGAAAAACGTCCCAAGCTCCCTATCTCCACCGGCCTTCCCCCTCCCCAGCAATCCCCTGCCCCCACGGTGACACCCTGGCTGCATTCAGAATGACCCACTCTGACCTCAGGCTTTTTTTTCCTTCTCTTCCAGTTTTCTCTCTCACTTTCTCCCACTAAACTTGCTCAGAAAGGAGGGCCTCAGGCCACATGGTGCCTGTAATAATAAAATAACAATAGCAAAGTAATGAGAGCTAACACTTAACTGTGTTTTAAGCACTTTACATTTACTAACTCATTACTAACTCGATCACGTAATAACACGACGAGGTATGTGTTATTATGCTCCTCATTTTAGAAACAAAGAAACTGAGGCAAAGAGAGTTAAGGCAAATTGCCCAATGATATCCAGGGTCTCAACTGCGTTTTCTTAGATTCTGTATCATTTGGTGTCCCCTGATCACAGAGCCAAACGAACAGCCCAGATTACTGACATCTCCACTGCGAACCAGAGCCCATACTCTGAACCACATTCTTGTCTGACTCCCACACCGGGCCAGTGTTCCCCCTGCCCTCAGTCTCCCAGGGCCAGGTACCAGGCAACCAGGGACAGTCCCTCTGCCCCAAGGCTGGCCTGAGTCATTCAAACTAGGCCGTCCTAAGCTGTTTGTCCTGCCTTGTCCCCCATGGAAACCCAGTCGCCCATCTCTCTGCCTCCTGAGCAAACCTGGTGCTTCCCCCCCATGGCCCTGAGTGGAGTGGAAAACCTCTCATTTCTGGGGAACTATGAATAACTTAGACTTTTCTCCCAGTGGCACTGACCTCTCCGAATCATCGTGCCTCCACCTTGATAAATTAAGATGCAGGTACGAACTGCCACGCTCCGTAGTAGCTGAGCTGGGGGCTGCACCCTGGCGGTCTGCCCACACTGTGCCTCCTACTTGGGCTATCCCTGGCTCTTCCTTTCCTCTTCAGCTCACGATCCCCTCTGTCACTTCCAAGGCTCTCTCGTGCCCCTCTCTTGTTACTTCTGCACCACGGCCCTTCTGCATTCTCTTGGCAAAGCCACAATCGTGGATTGGACCAACAGTCTGCATTTTCTGGACCGATACCTAAACCACTAAATACTATTGGAGGAAAATCATGTAAGCACTGGTTGTCACCACAAATGGATGGGCTCGACCCTCAAGAGGACCCCGGATGCTGCCAGAGGAGCTAAGCCTCACTGGGAGCTCCCTCTTTGGTCCTTGCTGCTGCAGTTTCGAGCTTCCCCATTTGCTCTCAAACCTCCAACCCTCCCTCACTTTCGGCTGATGACATCACCTGCATTTCCCCGGTAAACAGAAGCCAGCAGGTGGGAAGCCGCTCCGCCCTCTGTCACCAAATTATTTCGCCTCCAGCCTTGCCAGACACCCCCCTTCCTCCTGTTATGGGGGGATGCAGCCTTCACGTGGGCATGCCACCCGCCCCCCCCCCCCCCCCCCGCCAGCCTTCTTCTTCCTGCAGGGCTTTATTCCGCTGGCTCTGTCCTCTACCTGCAGTCTCTCCTTCCCTCTCCTGGTTCTTTCTGATCAGCGCGAAATGTGCCAAGTCTCTGCCTCCCTAAAAGCAGTGCAAAGCAAACACAATACCACAACCATACAGTCAGACCTCAGAGAGCTGTCTACACTTGCTGTCTTTACTCCCCTGTCACCTCACGCCCGAGCCCAGTGCAGTTTAGCCTTTGTCTCCCCTCTACTCCTCAATTCACTCTCCCCAGCATGATGGATGGTGCCCTGGGCTGAATCCAAGGGCACTCTTAACCCCTGACCTGACTGTGGTGCTCAGCCCGATTTCATTCATTCATCTATGGAGCTCCTGCTATGTGTCAGGCACCGGAGGAAAGAGCGCACGGGTCCCTGCTCTGTGGAGCTGACATTTCAGCAAGGGCAGAGAGACACTAAATGATACATATCCTAAGGAAGTAAATTAGGTAGCACACTGGAAGGTGGTAAGCCTATGGAGGAAGAAGGAAAGCCGGGTAGAGGACTCAGCAGAGCTGGGTTATGGGCAGGGAGAGGGAGAGACTGTAGCACAAAGAGGATGAGAGATATTTGTGGGAAGAGCATTCCAGACAGTAGGAACAGCTAGAGCAAAGGTCCTGTGGCAGAGGCTCAAGGAAGAGCAAGGAGGTCAGTGGGGCTGAAGGAGGGTCTGTAGGGAACGGAAAGGACTTCAGCTTTTCTTTCAAGTGAAACAGGGAGCCACTGAAGTTTTGGAGCAGAGGCGTGCAGTGATCTGATGTAAGTACTAAGAGCATCACTCTGAGTGCTGTGTTAGGATGGACTGTGGGGGGCGGGGCGGAGGCAGAGCGACCAGGGAGGAGGCTCCACCAGTGATCCAGATGGGAGGGAGCCAAGAAGGGAGCAGGGAGGTGGTCAGAGGTGGCCAGCTTCTTGGAACTCTCCCCTTCCTCGGCTGCTCTGGGACCACTCCCCCTTGGTTCTTTCTGCCATGCTTCCTGCTCTTTCTCATCCTCCTTGGAGGGCATCTCCCCTGGACTTTACGGGTTGGGGCTCCCCCAGGGCCGCTCTCCCTAGCTCTCTGTGGTCAGTGGCTGTCTGTAGGCTGCTGACACCAAGTCCCCAGCTTGAATTTCTCTGCTGAGCTTCTGACCTATAGATCTGACGGTCGACTCATCCCTCTGCCTGGATGGGCCACAGAGTTCAGAAACCTATTCCAAAGTCACCATAAATGTGCTCATCCCATCTCAGTGAATGGCACCCAGGGACTCACCCCGTTGTCCAAAGAAGAAACTTATCACCAGGATCTGGTGATCTTCCCTCCAAAACAGCTTCTGAAAACACCTGCTTCTTTCTACCCCTGCCACCTGCTGCGTCTCTGATCACCATCTTCCCGGGAGGACAGTGGGGCCTCCTGAGTGGTCTCGCTGTGTCTCTGTCACCCCACGCCTCCGCCAGGAAGACCTTTCTAATGTGCAAACCGTGCCTCGGCACCCCCATCTTCCGTCTGTCCTGCGGCTCCACATGGCCCTTAGGAGAAGGTCTAAATTATACCCACGAGGCCTGGGAGAACGCGTCTCTGCGGGTCTGCTCCCATCTACAGGTCTCTCCTGCTCCAGCCACAGCACGAGTGTGTCAGTCCCGGCCACAATTCTGTCTGGCCCATGGCCCTGCCATCTGCAACACCACATGGCCACAACCCTTCTCCTCCACCCTCCACCTCTCCCACTCATCCTCGGATCCGATCTCAACGTCACTTTCTCTAGAAGCTTCCCTAGCCCTTGACTGGGGCTACCTGCCCCACGTCTCTAGCCCGTGGCATCTCCATTCTGCTTGCTGTCCACTTGTTTAAGTCCCCATCATGCTGTCAAGTACCGAGCGCTGGCACCCGCCTCTCTGATCCCTTGTCAGAATCCCAGCACAGAGTGATGTCTCAGGCATCACGGACATTTGCCCGATAACAAAACATCAACCGGTGGGGTTAAGATTCTCAGGGAATCTGGTCTCTGAATGTAAAGACGGCTCCTAGAGTCAATTCTACAATCTGTGAGGCCCACACTGCCAAGAAGCGCCACTGGAACATTTATTATATGGACATTACAATCGTCTGAAACACCAACATTCCATCTCCAACGTGCAAGGCCCCAGACTAGGCATGTTATAGGTTATTTCACTTAATTCCCATGATTCAGTAAGATCAGTTTTATAATTTTCATTTTACAATGAAAACCCAAAGCTGTGAGAAGTTCAGTAACTTTTGCTTCATAGTGCAAGGGTGGCCGGAAGGGGCTTGCGATTCTGGATTTGGGTGTTCTCATTAGCCTCCGTGATGTAGGCCCCAAAACATGGGGGAAATAACAATCCTTGTTTTTCTAATAATGATCTGTTGTCCTCCTACCCCTCAAGTCGCTCAACCCCCTTCTTGAACACGTTTCGTCTCTGGCTTGTACAGCTTAATGTTCCACGGTCTACACAGCACAGTGCAAGGATCTGCCTGATGTGTCTTCTAGCTCCTCTGTCCTTACCGTACTGCAGGAGGGTGGTCACGTGGTGGGTAGTCCTTGTGAGGCCTCCTAGGGCCTGGCGCCACCTGCCCCGCCCCAGCCCTGGTCTCCTGAGGGGTTTCCCACTCCTGAGTGGGAGTGCAGGTCTCTATCAGCGGCTCCTTCACAGGTTCTCCTCTAGGCCTGCCCACCCTTGGCCCATTTCACAGAAAGTGACCCAAAATGGGCACCAGAAAGAGCCAGGCTGGCCCGTGGGCTTCTGACCCCCGGAGTTGTAGCCTCAGGACAGAGAGCAGGCCTGCACCTCACCTCCCCACCCCAGGGATGGCAGCCAGGCTGCCCCATAGGGCAGCAACAGACCCTGTTGGAAAGAGCATTTGAGGCACAAAACAGAATTTAATAAAATGATGCTCCCTGTTGAGAAGTGGCCACCGAGCACTGGAGGCCTGAAGACAACTCAGCCTGACTGCCTTGGCCTGATCCTTGCCGACCGTACCCACAACATTCTTCCAGAGAAAGCACGGAGAGGAAATGCCCCAGAATCAAAGACATCTGCGAACGATCCCCTGGCCTAGAAAATGTAAGGAGGCACCAAAGCTGAGAGAGAAACCAAAGGGGCCAGAGGTCTGAGGAGGGCACTGCAGAAAACTCAGGGGCCAGCACCTGGGTGCTCAGGGAAGACCCTGTCCAAACCGCCCCGTTCCTAAGGTCCCCTCGCCCACTGCCCCAGGGAGCTGGTCCTCTCTCGGGTCCTCTGTTGAAACGTGCTCCCTGGAGGGGTGGGGGTGGTACGGGGCTTCTCGTGGGGGGCTCCAGTGTGAGGCAGGTGCCCCTCTAAGCGGGGGCTGGGCCCTCCGCACAAGCTTCCCCTCTTTTGTCTCAGCCTTGCCCAGGGCGGCTGCCCTCACAATTCCTGATGCAGCTGAGCCTCTGGCTGCAAACGGGAAGTAAAAATGGGCTTTTTCCTTTGGTCCCCACCTGCAAATGCCAATTATGCCCTGGATTTGCCATCCGCTGCCTTGCCTCTAAAACGAATCACTTCCTCCCTGGTATTTCCAGGCGACCAATTAATGAGCAACAAGAAACAGGACTTCAAGAACAAATTCAGCCCAACAAATGTTACGAGAAACCTCTCCGGGCCTTCAGAGGGCAATGAGGTATGCTATATGAAGATTAGCAGAGAGAGCAGCCCATCTCCCTAAATAAATAAATAATGAGGAGGCCGACACCAACAGCTGCTTTCATTTCCTGGGCCACATTCCCCACGAACATTCCCTGTTGGGTGAAGGAACTTTGCACCTGTTTTGGATTCTGTGGGAGCCCTCCCCAAATCAGGTGACTAGAGGGGTATCCTGGCCTCAGTCTGCCCCTCTGTAAGGTGTTGGGGTAGATGGGCCATGATTTGTAAGGCCTCCTTCTATGATTTTATGGGGCAAACCTCCTGTATCGCCCTAGATGCTGCAGATCGGGAAATGTGCCCACTCCCAGAGCAGAGCTGGGTCTGGGGTCAGGCAGGCGAGGCTCTCTCCATACACAGCATGGAAGGGGTGCCATAAAAACCCAGAAGTCAAGATAGATAATATTTTGATGCCGCATTCTAAAAATTGAAAAAAATGCAAAAAATCCATGAAGAGCTCCTACGCGGCCACACACATGTGCACAACTCCCCTCGCACACCAGCTCCAGGGGGCTTGTCCACCGACCTGACCGTGGTACCTTTGGCATCCCCACCACTCCTCCCATGCCACGCACCCCCACCCCTGCCAGGTTTTCAGCGTCTAGCAAGGCGCCAGGTCCTCTCCTCACGCCCAGTCCCATGTCCACACACACCCCCAGATCCATCCAGCGTGGTTAACGGTGCTGGGCTCTCAAGGTTGACCTCAGCGACCTCAGCGGCCACTCTCTTCACCCCCAGCCTGCATGGGAGCTCCTCTCGGCGTACCTGCACCCTCTCAGACCCACCCAGCACTGTCGGCCCTCTCTGAGGGCTGGGGCTGGATCTCATTCAATATTCGAGCCCCATACATATCAGTGTCATTAATGAACGAATGCACGGGTGACTCTGATTTGGGGTGGTGCCCAGTGCCCATAGCATCCCAGCAGGGGGGCCCTTGGGGCCTCACTTCTAGGGATGGGGCCTCACATCACCCAAGCAGCCTGATCGGCGGGGAGCGCATGGCTGGACAGAAGCCCCTCCTCCTCTCCAGCCATAACTGTAGTCCTCTTTGTAAGGGCATCTGTGAGGTATCTGAAGGGCTCCGGACCTCTGTCCTTTTTCTTTCTGTCTTTAGGCTAAACATCTCCAGATCCTTTAATGGATCTCCATTTGACATGCCTCCTGGACCCCCACAGAGGGTGTTAGGGTGGGGTTACTTCAGGTCCTCAAAGTCTTAGGCTGGTTGCGGGCTATTTTTTCTCTTCCCTGAAGTCTGTCATCAGTTTCGAGCACCTCCACACTAGCCCATGTGAATTGAAGCCACCTGGTGATCTCTCACCTGGATCACTCCCACCTTCCCTGCCTAACAAGGCCCTTTGTTCCTGCTCTTGCTCCACAGTAGTAGAATCCCCATAGAGCAACAAGGGATCCTTTTAGAACATAAACCAACCTTACTCAGAGTACAGAGCAAAACTCTAACGATGGATTATGGTCTTCCTCTTCTGCTCTGCCATCTCCTCTCGCTCACACCCTTGCTCATGCTACTCCAGCCACACTGACCTTCTGCTGCTGCTCAACTGGGCCAAGCTTGTTCTTGCCACAGGGCCTTTGCACTTGCTGTTCCTTCAGCATGGGCTATTCTTCCCCTAGAAATCCACATGACTTGTCCCTTTACCTCATTCGGGTCTACTACTTAAATACTCCCTCATCCCTGAAACATTCCCTGCCTACATTATTCAAAACAGTCTCTCCCCAACCCCCCAACCTCTGTCCCTTTATTCCATATTATATATTTGCTTATCGTCTGCTCCATGAGGACTATGTCTGTTTTGCCCACTGCTGCATTCCCAATGCCAAAGTGGGGCCTGGACACAGTAGGTGCTCAATGAATACCTGTTGAATAAAGAAACGAGTCCAAGAGCCTGCAGCTGAGCCTATGGTCTCAGCAAGTATTCTGGGTATGAGCCCACTGGTGTGACCCACAGCAGATTTGCTTCATTTCTTTACACCCAAAATGGCACCTCTCCCCTGAGTCCTCATTCCCAACCTCCATGATTTCTGGATTGTATTGGAAGAGCCAAACGTTTCATCCTTGCCATTTTCAGTTCTTGCTGAGTTGAGTCCCTGGCCTGCCTTTTCAGTGTTGCCCCGGTATTTTTAGAAGAGTACTTCTTGTGTGTTTGTGAGGGCCAATTATCCCAGCTGCCTCTCTGGGTACATTTCCACTTGCTAGTTCATTTTTTTTTTTTTCAATCTGTACCAACACTGATGAAATTGCCCACTAACTGTGTGCCAATCCTAAAACCATAGTGACAGTCTGGTCCTGAGTGGCCTCTGCCACCATAGCTCATGCAGCGGAAAGTGCACAAAAGGGATCCAAATGCAGAGTTGGCCTCACCCAGGGAGAGCGTCAGGAAAAGGAGAACCAGACTGCCCTTTGGGGGGGCGGGTGGGATGGTGTTGCCAGCCAGCATGTTGGGAGAACACCAAGCCCTTCGTCCTCACGGGATGTCTTGTGTTTACCCTCTGTTCCTCTGGCATGGATGCTCCGCCAATGGAAGGGTTTGGCTTTACCCCCAGATCTCTGGGACCTGGGCTAATCTCTGGATGGTGCCTGTTCCATGTGAACCTGGCAGGCCTGACAGAACTGCAGTCAGCACAGAGTTGGGATCTTCAGACACAGGCTGTGGGAATGAACGAGCTCACCTCCAGAGGGGGTGATCCAGAGGGATCAACTCAACTGTCTGCATCCAGCTCTGAATCTGGAGACTTTGATGGACCTATGGGATGGCAAAACCATCCTCCCAGATTGTTCATACAACGTCTTCAGTTTGTTCCGTCTTCACGGAGGGGGCCCATGGGTGCCATCAGAATCTCAAAATGGCCGCTTGGTTAGAGCAGGGTGTTGAATGCAGCCCATAGAGCTATGGGTCCAGTTCCTGCTTGGGACAGTGTGCTCTGCCTTCCTCCCTGGCCTCCCCTCCTCCTCAGGCTCCCTCCCTCTGCTAGAGCCATACCTTGCCATCTGTCTTCACAGGGGCCACAAGCTTCCTCCTTGGTGCCTTTGTTCAGGCTGTACTTTCTGCTAAAACACTCTTCCTTCCCCAAGAGCCAACTCCTGCTGGTCCTTCTAGACCTTTCAGGGATGCCCTCCCTGAGGCCTGTCCTGAGCACCTCTGCTTCTCTCCCACCCCAGCATCGCGAGATCAGGGCTACCCAAAGTGAGGCCCACACTGCCTGTCCGTGAATTGTCTGCAAAACAAGCTTGGGATGAAAATCGTGAGTAAGCTTCAAAAGCATTTACAGCAATTCAACTGAGTAATTTTATGTTGGTGGAACCTAATAATAAAAACTTGGGCCTTGTGTTTGCTTCTTTTTTTTCTTCAGCTTATTTTTCTAGTCATTCATTTTTATTGCATTTTATTAAAATCTCAGTTTGTGATCAACTGGAAGTAAGATGAGATCTGGTCTTTTATGATACATCAGTGTTTCTCAACCTTCTTTTCATTATTGCCCCCCCGCCATGGAGCACTTGTAGGTCATTTTCCTTTCCCTGCCAGCCTCCCACTCTGTTCCCATCATGAAATTTTAATACCACAGACCTTCTGTCTATCTGTTTGCATGCTGTAAGTTTGTGATTTACACATAAAAAGAGCAATACTCTTTTGCATCCCCTCCAAGAACCAATTTTCACCCTGTTGGGGACTATGTCACTCTCAGTAAGAAGGCATGCCACAGATGGTTTGAGAAGCACTACTGTAGTCCTGGGTGAAGTAGGTGCTGCCCCCAGCGGGGGATCTGGAAATCTGGGCGGGGCGGTTCTTGACAGCTAGTAGTTGGGCTGGAGTGTTGAAATATACACATTCTTGCAAATCACCTTTCACTTCCCTTGAACATTACAGTGAGGGTATCTACTGAACTTTTTTTAACTATGGACTTTGGTAGGTTTCCTTATCTATAAACTACCTGTTGGGTCTTATGATTCTTTGGCAGATGAGGAGGAGGAAGAGGCCACGGTCATGCATCCGGTTGGTCGTGTCCAATATTCTTGCTCCTCTGTCATTTACCCTGTGACCATTCACTGCTCATCATCTGGACATCTCAGGGCAGCCATGCGGCGCCCTACAGACCATCTGGAGAGGCTGCTCCTGGAATGTGCAGCAAGCTGGTCTGCAGAAAACACCAGTCTGAGAAATGGTCCTCTCTGATATACCTGCAGCACACTCAGTGTTGTAAAGAGCTGGGGAGCCATGTCCATTCGGTAGTGAACCCCACTTCTTCATTTTTTTGAGTAATCTCTACACCCAACATGGGGCTCAAACTCACAACCCTGAGATCAAGAGTTGCATGCACCTTGCCGCCTGAGTCAGCCAGGTGCCCCAGAAGCCCACTTACTGCTATTCAAGGCAGAATCTTTGGACTCTATTACTTTTACTTACACAGAGCTACTTTGATTTTGCAGGATACCTACGATGACCCATGGAACTAGCATTCCAAGGAACACACTTTGGAAAAAACGGAGCCCAAGGTTTTATTAAGACACGTTCCTTTTCCCCAAGGCCACAGGTCTTCGGAAGTCAATGAGTAAAAATCAGAACGTCTTCTTCATCGGGGTTAATGCAGATAGGCTGGTGGTTCCTTCAGCCCCCCTCTGAAACCCTGCCCATAACTGTCCCTATAGCAAGTGTGAGGAACATCATGGCTCCTGTGGGCATTCTCTCTTCCCAAGGCTTAGCACAAGACTTGACAGACACTGAAGACTCAAATTCATTTCCTGACTTCTCTTCAACCAAAGGTAGATTCATTCTACCTTGAAAATGCCTATCCTGTCTCACCCTCTCTCCACCTGGGAGACAAGCCAAATACAGGAGCATCACAGACACACTGAGGGCCCAGGTCCCCTGAGCACTCTCTGGAGCTGCTCACATGGTGTACTTCTTCAGAAAAATCTTTAGCTTATGTCCTTCAACAGTGGTCATTCCTCCTTCCCCTCCACCCCAGGAATTGTTCTGAATTCAGAGAATTCAGTCCGAGTTCAAAACAATAGTCTGTAGAAAGTTGGACACAGGCTTAGGGAACATCACGGATGGTGCATTAGTGGGCAAGGGCTGCCATAACAAAGTACCACACACTGGGCTGTTTAAACAACAAAAATGATTTTTCTCACAGTTCTGGAGGCTGGAAGTCCAAGATCAAGGTGTCAGCAGGTTGGGTTTCTTCTGAGACCTCTTTCTCAGCATATTTGTGTCCTAATCTCTTCTTCATATAAGGGCCCCAGTCAGATTGGATTAGGGCCCACCCTAATGACTGCATTTGAACTTAGTTACTACTTTAAAGATCCTGTCTCCAAATACAGTCACTTTATGAGGCACTGGGAGTTAAGGCTTCAACTTATGAATGTTGGGGGGAAATGAAACCAGATCTTAAAAGAAATCCACTGGAAGGGAAAAATGGCATAAAGAAGAATGGAGGACAATGACTGATGATTTCATTAGTAAACTTCATCCACTGTCTAGAGCACTTGTTCTCAAACTTTTTGGTTTAGGCACCCCTTCACAATCTTAAAAGTTATGGTAGACCACCCCGGAGGGTTTTTGCTTATGTATCGCCTATCTATCCATTTTTACTATGCTAGAAATTAAAGTGGATATTTTAAAATGTATCTCTTAAATCATTCTAAACAACAACATACATAACACATGTTTACGAAAAATAAGTGTATTTTCCAAAACAAACCAAACAATTAGGAGAGTGGCATTTTTCCACCGTGTTACAGATCTCTTGATGTCTAGAGTACTAGACAACAGGCTGGCAGCTCCCTAGCTCCCCAGTGCTTGCCTCATTAGCCTCTGATGAGCCCCGTGCCATGTGGATGGGTACAAACATGGGACATCAGCACCTCACTGCTGACCTGGACAGCAGAGAGAGAGACAGTGGCCAACATCACAGAGCCATTAAGAAATGCCCTGGGTGGCTCTGTCCTCCCTCCATCTGGGACAGGCCCCCATCTTTTTGGGTCTGAGCAACCCAGAGTTTTTGTCCTTCTTTTTGCCACCGCCTGGCAGTGGGAGAAGTGGGGAGGGAGACAGTGGAAGTGAGGTTGAGAGGTAAGAGGTCGCACACACACAGGCTCACTGAGTGCATGTTTCCCAAGAACCTTTGCGCCAGGAGTTTCTACTGCTAATAGTAGTGACAAGAGCTGACACTGACTGAGGGCTTCCGCCATGCCAGACACATCTGATTCATCTGCATGTGTTTATTTACTTAGACCTTGCAACCCTGGGAAGAAGGTGCTATTGCTCACCTCATTTTGCTGGTGAGGGAAAGGAAGGCACAGAGAGATTAAGTAATGTGCTCAAGGTCACACAGCTAATCAGCTGCAGAGGAAGGGTTTACACTCAGGAAGCCTTGCGCCAGAGTCTGTGCTTTTTCACACTATATTGTAGACAGAGAACATGATGTGATACCCTTTTCCAGGGAGGCAAGGAGCTCCCAGTCTGAAAGGAAGAAGGAGGTCCAGATCCAGGAAGACAGGAAGGGGCAGATGAATGGTGCAGGTCAAATATACTCACTTAGAGGGAGAACCTGGCCTTGAAGAGGCCTACATGCAGGTGGGAGGAGATGTGTCTTGGAATCACGGGAGAATCCACATTTACTAAAGAGTCTGCAACTGGCCTCAGTCCTTCAACCTCCTCCTGCCTCCAGCCAGACCCAAAGGGCACTCTCCCAGCCTATGAACAGCAGTGAGGAAGCCCACACTGGACACAGTCGGGTCAGCTTCTGAGAGATGCCACACCCAGAAAGTGTCAGATCCTGAAGTGACATGGAGAGAAACTTCGAACTGTACGGGAGCCAGGCGGCAGTCAGGGCGAGCGGAGGCATTCGAGAATAAAGCTTAGTAAAGCTAAGAGAGACACAGGTGGGAGTGGGAGCAGGCCCACGGTGTGCTGTAAACAAAGGCCACTCATTCTGGGGACAAGAGGACTTCTTCTGAAGCCCCAGGGCTCTAGCTGCTCTCAGTAAGTCTTAACGGCTGCTGTGTCCAGTGTTTGAACTGATGCTTCTACCACTTGCGAAAGCATGCTCTCATGTTCTGTTTCAGTGTATAGTAAAACCATCAGGTTGCGCTCAGAGAGCCCCAGGAAAAGAATGCCTAGAACAGTCTGATGAAGAGACAGAGCAGTCTTTTGTTAGCCTGTGAAACAGGACATCTACCTGCCGAACAGCAGAGTTGTCATGGTGCATGCTCCAGGCGCTCCATTCAGCTGGATTCTGTGCTGGGTTCCCATTCCCCTGTATGACGTACTCTGAAGCTATGCAGCCTATGGTCCTGCCCATCAGGCTCTTTGGCTGTAGGACCAACACTCTCAAGTACTGAGTATTAGAAAATTCCTCTGTGGCAAAAATGAACTATTGGGACTGCATCAAGATAAAAAGCTTTGACACAGCAAAGGACAAAAACAAACGACAGCCTACAGAACGGGAGAAGATATTTGCAAATGTCTTATCAGATAAAAGGCTAGTATCCAAAATCCATCAAGAAATGGGAAAAAGACATGAACAGACATTTCTCCAAAGAAGACATACACATGGCCAACAGACACACGAGAAAATGTTCCACATCACTCGGCATCAGGGAAATACAAATCAAAACCACAAGGAGATACCATCTCACACCAGTCAGAATGGCTAAAATTAACAACTCAGGAAACAACAGATGTTGGCAAGAATGCAGAGAAAGGGGAACCCTCTTACACTGTTGGTGGGAATGCATGCTGGTGCAGCCACTCTGGAAAATAGTATGGAGTTTCCTCAAAAAGTTAAAAATAGAGCTACCCTATGATGCAGCAATTGCACTACTAAGTATTTACCCAAAAGATACAAATGTAATGATCTGAAGGGGCACCTGCACCCCAATGTTTATAGCAGCAATGTCCACAATAGCCAAACAATGGAAAGAGCCCAGATATCCATCGACAGATGAATGGATAAAGACGTGGTATATATATATATATATATACACAATGGAGTACTACTCACCCAACAGAAAAAGAAATCTTACCACTTGCAACAACGTGGATGGAACTAGAAGGTATTATGCTAAGCGAAATAAGTCATTCAGAGAAAGACAATTATCATATGATTTCACTCATATGTGGAACTTAAGAAACAAAACAGAAGATCATAAGGGAAGGGAGGGGAAAATAAAATAAGATGGAATCAGAGAGGGAGACAAACCATAAGAGACTCTTAGCTGTAGGAATCAAACTGAGGGTTGCTGGAGGGAGGTGGGTGGGGGGATGGGGTAACTGGGTGATGGGCATTAAGGAGGGCACGTGATGGAATGAGCACTGGGTGTTACATACAACTGATGAATCACTGAACTGTACTTCTGAAACTAATAATACACTACATGTTAACTAAATTTAAATAAAATTAAATAAAATTAAAAAAAAAAAAAAGAAAATCCCTTTGCAGCAAAGGAGCTGGGAGGACAAGCACTTGGGGTCTACTGGTCCCTCATCTCCAAGAAGTGAAAAACGAACAGGCACTTAGAACAGTCTGTTTTTCTTGTTGACATATTTAAAAAAATGAACCTCAGAGACCATGATCAAAGAAAAGATATTTTACTAAAGTTCTAAAGAAAGAGGGTAAGAGCCCTTTCCTAGGACACAGTATGTGGCCAATCTGGAAGAGTCGCCAAGAGAACACTTTAATGCATAACGAAGAAGGTTCTATTTCCATTTTAGGGTGCTATGATCTTATCATGGTTTTCAAAAATAGAAGACAGGAAAAATACATTTTTATCCATTTTCCATCTGTCCATCCACCCATGCATCTGTTGATCCATCTATCCACTCATCCATCCATCCCTCCATCTAACCATCTGTCTGTCCATTCATCCACCCATCTGTCCATCCATCCATCCCTCCATTCATCCATCCACCCATCCATCCTACAAATGTATTTTTTTTAATAAATGTTTTTTTAAGGCCTACAACATGTCAGGTACCATCCTAGGTTAGTCATGGGGTGTACTGATAATTAAAATAGATATAGACCGTTTTCAGAGTTTGCCATCTAACAGATGAGGATGCTGACGAAGCTATTACAAGTATTTCAAGTACGGTGAGAAGAAAAGATGTTCAGGGTGCTACAAGAGCAAGGAGGTAAGGCAAAGGAAAAAAAAAAAAAAAGCCAGGCATTAAAATGAAAGTGTGTTCACACAGAGATATTCACACTGAATTAATACGTGGCTTAAAATCTCTTTACCTAAAGATCCAATTAAAATGTGGGAATGTGGTATGTCTCATACCTGCATTTCAATATATGACCTAAGCATATAATTAAGCTGTGTTTTTAAAAAATGCAACCCAGTGAAATCTCAGACCCAAATCCTGTCTCTTGGGCTATTTACTAAATCCCCAATTAGCAATCAGACAAAGGCCATTGTCTCAAAAGCAGTAATTTGGTCTTCAGTGTGATCTGAATTTGCAAGCTTATGTGAATTGAGAATCAGAACTGAACCTGATATTTATCCAAAGTGGGGGGAAATGCTTTCTGATGCCAGAAAAGAGTGACAACCAAGAATAGCTGAAGAGGTCGGCAGAAACTTGACACTGAAAAGGCTTTTGTGCTTCTGACAATTATTCCTTTTCTGTCAAAAAGGTTTGGTGCCTTTCCCTATCAATTCCCTCCACTTTATTTCAAAATTACTCTTTGAATGAGATGATGAATGGTCTCAAAAAACTTTCAGAAACTGTGAAAAATGAGCAATGTATTGATGAAAGGGGGAAGCCAAAAGATTCACATTTCCCCACATAGAACAGCAGAAGCAAAGTGAAGGGACCTATGTCATTTCACACTTCCAACCAATTTTCAGGGGAAAGGGCTGATTCCCTCCTTTGGAATCTCATTCATAATGATGACAGATAAGGAGCATGACCAGGGCCCCTTCAGGCCGCATGTGGGTGTCCCTGGGCAGAAGTGGTTGGAGACCTAGTGTTTTCTTGGTGGACAGAGGCAACCTCCCACACCCACTCTCCAGAGAGAGACTTGTGGCCGAATACAAGCTTTAAGCACCTGGCCCATGGATGCAGTCTCCACCCACAGTGAAGTCTACCGGGCAGGGCGTTAGCCGTCCCTCATCCCCTTGGCCCCGGAGCATGGAAAACTATGACTCTAGTGTATAGACCGTCTGTGAAGAGACTCCAAGGCTACCCTGAGTCTATGAGGCCAGTGTTCTGCACATAGCAGAGAAGGCACCCCTCCATCCAGTCCCCAATCAAGGGGGTCAAGAGAATGTTGAAGATGGAGGACGTATCTAGGGTGACCAATGTTTGATTGGCTACATGGGAGGAATAGAATTCCCATTCTTAAAGGGGGGCATGTCCTCTTTTTTTCCCCCAAGGAAAACCTACATCTTCTTGTTTCCTGACTTTTAACTGCCTATCACACAAGTTCAAGAATAGGTCATCTTCTTTAAACTAATGGAGAAGGATGATTAAGTCAAGTTACATTTTGGCTGTTTGAACTAAAAAGCCGATTCCTTCAGGGAAGGAGGAGTATGATGGTGTGTGATGATGGCAGGGGAGATCAGAGAGGAGGAAAAGGCCAGCGTGGCTCAGTAGGGTGAAAACTCAAAATGTTCAAAGTCTCTGGTTATTGGAGACTTTGAACATTTTGAGAAAGCAGTTCTAGACGAGTCATCCAGGGGAGACAGACAGAGGAACGCTGAAGGAAGTGTGGTGCTATAAGGGGATCACCTTTCATTTCCGGGAGCTTGGGAGAGGAACAGGAAGAGAGAAAACTACAGCTTGGAGGGGAGGAGACTGGTCAGTTTAAAAGGAGAGGGCAGGGTTGAAGAAAGGAGGACAAGAGAAGCCATCAAGTTCTGAGGAGATGAGAGGATAAGGAATCTTGGATTTGGAGGACTTTAAGCTTCTCCAGAGGTACCACTGTGAACTGCCCATCTCAGGATCCACAAACAGGCCCAGGTTCTAGTCAGAGCATCATTCTCATCTGTTTGAGGTAGAGGCTGGGAGATCACCTTCTGGGCACACATGTGCAGACCTTAATAGTTCACATGGTACTGCCATATGTATTATCTCAGGGCCCATCCCATCCACCTGTGAGGTTGGCGGGACAGGCACCTGCACCATTTGACAGAGGCACAGTCTTGCCCATCAAAACACCACCTTCAGAACTGGGACCTAGGTTTCAGACTCCAAGCTCAGGGTTCTTCCTGCTGCCTTGTGCTGCACCTGCCCTTGTCAGAGGTTGGAGAGCTGAGCGCGACACCTCCTCCCCCTGGAATCATTGGAGAAATGATGCTTTCCTCCTGTCAAGCCAAGGGGATGCCGTGCCTCTTCTCATGGCCTCTTTCATTCAGAGTCCACTGGAGACAAAAGTTGATGTAGAGTAAAGGAATAAGAGAGCAGAAACACTTTGCTTCTACAGAGCAGACAGAAGAGGGAGCCAGAATGCTTTCATCTACTCCAGGGGCTGGAAAAGCCACACCTGGGGCCAACAATGTAGGTGACCTGGTCGGGGCTGGCCCGTGAGTGGATGGAGGGCTGGGAAAGTAACAGAGTCACAGACCCTAGGACAGGGGGGCAGAGTAGGCTACTGGGTTGGAAGCTAGTCTGGATAAGGTCCTGATTGAACAATTACACCTAGAATTAAATATGACAAACAGCTTGTTCAGTTACACGAAGCACTGGCAATGAGATAAGCTTCTCCAAGCTCTCTGCTGATGCTCTTGTTTCATCATACCCCCAGTACCTTCTCTCCCAGGGCAATGATCCTCCCCACCAGATACTACCTCACTAGATCCTACTATGGTGGTACCAGAAGATTCGTGCCAGTCACACTGGTCTTGAAACAGGATGTCTTGGCATCAGTAATCTATTTCCTCCTTAAGGAAGACTAGCAGTGTGAGGTCAGAAAGGCCTCCAGAAGTCATCTCTTGGCCCTTCCAGAAGAAAACTTGGGATTGGCCCAACATAATACGTACATTCCCTCACACACACACACACACGCGCACACACACACACGCACACACTGGAAATTATGGGATTCTTTGTTTTGAAATACTAATTTTGATGGTGATGAGGTTGGATGGTTTTATTTTAAAATCATGAACTAAGAGGAATAAAATAAAATTAGTCGCAACTCCCAACAAACACCCAGAGAAGTTCAGTGACTTTGCTCAGGTCCAAAAGCGAAAAAAATCCGGGTTCTTGACTTTCAGTTTTATGATTCTTCTGAAATTATGTGTCCTGGAGCCAAACAAGATAGAGAAGGTTGCTAAAAATACCCAGACATAACCACTGAATCAGGGGAGGGGAAGGCACGCAACGATCTGGAACGCCTCTTCAAGCTCTTGGTCCTTATTGGTCCTCCAAGAAAGCAGGGACCGCTCACAGAAGGACAGATGCTTATTTGGCTGATGCACCTGCAGAATGACACTGCTTCCCAGGGCTGGTTAATGTAGACCCTTTGGCATTTTCGCCTTTGATTTCCTTAATGTGATCGCTCTGTTTCCTTGCTGTCTGACAAAGGTCAATTTCTATTTGTCCTCTAATAAGTGGGCTGCTTAATGCTGGAGGAAAAAAAATGAGCAACAGGAAACCCTCACTGCCATCTACAAATGACTATAAAGTAAATCATTTACTACGGTTTCGTCTTTGAACTTAAAAATTTTTATCACATACAAATGTACCATCATTAGCCTTCCCTGGCAGCAGCATCCAGCCCTTTATGGAGTAACTGCCTCTCCAAAATGATCATGCTTTTCTGAACATGCTGTATTTTTGGCTGCAGCCTTGAATTGCTGGGAATGCAATTGCTTTTTAATTGGAACCAACAACCAATGCTGGCTTGGATTCAGAGCTGAGCTTCCCTGCATCAAAGATGTCTGCTAGAACCTTGAGATCAGCGAGAGGGTGGCCAAGTCACCCACATTCAGGGTTATGACTCCCCAGGGAAGCTCTGTTTGTATCTGGGGACTCTGCTGGCTCCAAAGACAGAATTTCTACTCTCTGACCAGAAAAAGAAGTACCTGGCACTCAGGGGAACTGGCAAATAGAAACTGGTAGGAGTCTTCTCCTTGCCCAGTTGATGTCTGCAAATGTGTGAATAAACCAGGAGCTCAGAAGAAAGGAAACAAAAGAATCACCAAGGAAATTTTTAGTGTTCTCTGTCAGTATGCCAGGACCAAACGTCCCTCCCTTTTCCCAAGGGAAACGATTGCAGGAATGGGTCCTCTTGCCTTCTGTGAGGGGAATAATCAGCACTCCAGAAAGGAACCCATTGCTTCAGGTTCTCATTCTATCAAGCAATTATTTAGAATTTACAGCTTATTAATACAACAGCACATCTCATTGACACAGCATGCTAAAAAGCTTCTACTAAATCAGATATCAGCACAATGGCTTGCTAAACACAGTCTCTTTTTCACGCATTCCTTTAACTAATTTTAATGGAACACATGAAGGGCATGAGCCGAAGGCCAGTCGTCCACACCGAAATGCAGGCAGAGGAATTATGCACAATATAAAGTGACTAATTCTAAGCGTCTAAAGGGCTATTTCCACAGGCGCAGCCCTTAGAATGGGGTGTGTGTTGTAGCAGGCTTAGCCTCTGTGCTGTGTGGGATGAAAACCAACACAGAAAAACCCAAAGAATTCAGTACAATTCTCTCTTCTCCCATTCACAAGCACTCAAGCCTGACTCTAAATTCCTTCATTCTCTTAGTCAAGTTTGCAAACAGTAGACAAAGCCTTCTACATTGGAGTGTGTGTGTGTGGGGGGGGGGGGGGGGAGGCATTCCGTTTGAACTTATAGACATTGCTGAACAAGGTTTCTAAGAGCATGTGAAACCCTACCTTGGTCTAAAGGATGCCAACTGCTTCCATCACTGATGCTTTAGAGATAGGGGATTCAGCCCACTTGCCCCACACAGGGGCTGGGTGGTGGCTGTGGGAACTGTCCAAACTCATGTCCTGTGCTCCTCATCAGGGACTGTCCCCTCAGCTAAGGCAGCCCCTCTGCTGTCACACTTCCTCCCTCCCTCTGCTTTGGATCATATTCCTCCAGCCAGAAATTCCAGGCCATGAGCTCCTTCACTGTTCTAAGGTTTTCCCTCTGCAAAGTCAGCAACATACTAGGGCACCCTGGGTTATTCTAGGCCGTGGTCCTCTTTCTCTAAATTCCTGTAGCACTTTCCCGGCCCTGGGTAATACAGAGTTTCCCCCTTTCCCCAAGAGTCTGACATATTAACACCAACAGGAGTCAATGCCTTTTGAATGCCTACAGCGGCTCTAAGACCTGAAGTGTTTTTTGTCATCTCACAAGTATTTGTCTTGTATTTCTGTATTGAGAGCACTGTGCTAGGGCACAGTGAGGAAGACCAGGGACCAAGCAATTCAGGGAGGTAGTAGGACATGGGAAAGAAGCTTATAAGCTCCTGGGGGAAAAAAAAAAAAGACAAGTCAACAGTTGTGGGTTTGTCTACAATATACCACTTTCACAGCCACCATGAGCAAGGTGGGGAGGGCTGGCTGGAATGAAGGATTACTTGTAAGTAGCGGTCAGCTGGCCCTTGAGCTGGGATCTTGAAATCCAGTGCCTCGGACTGGGGTCCTCTGTGCAAGGGGCCTTGAGTGCCTGCCCGTAGAGGACAGATTTCAATCTGGCAGCAGTAGGGATCCAGCAAATGTGCCTCACAGGGAGAACAGCAGGCCCTTATCTGTTTTAGAAAGAGGAGATTGCTGGAAAATCCCACACGGGTGGAAATAACGGCCTGAGTGAGAGTAGGCAATGGGCACAGAGAGTAGGTGTTGCTGGCAGACAACCTGAGGGTGTTCAGAGGGAACCTCTGGATGAACTGGGTGCAGGGCAAAGTAAAAGGGCAGAGACAGAAGTATTTCTGATTCCCCCAGGACCACACGTGATTACGACGACTACAGTAAAAGCTGTCAACTTACCTTTGAGACTTTCCTTTAGCAACATTCCTTGGGTTCTGACAAGTACTATTTTCACTTGTATTATATTTTAGCAGCTTTTAAGGATTTTCTGGGTATTCTCCTTTGACCAACAATGCTGTATTTGGGAGCATCTTTCAAAGCCCAAGACTCCCCACAGTGGTCTTTTGATTAATCCTATACTATCAATTTCAGGTCTTATATTGTGATCAGAAAAAAAGATCTGAAAATTTTCTGCTTTTTAAGATCAGTGACAATTTTGCAGGCTAGGATACAATCAGTTTTTGTGACTGATTCACGGGCACTGGAAAAGAAGTTACATTCTCCTTCTGGGACGTATTCGAGTTCTAAAAATATTTACCTTTATAATTATGTGTGTTCATTCACTCATTAATCATATAATTGATGAATAAATGTTTGTTAAATATGATTAAGTCTAACTAATTATACCTTTCACATCAGCTATATAATTCCTTTGTTTTTTCCCCCTCAGTTTGCCAGATATGCTGTATGTTATAGCAGATAATGGTGGACTAACTATTTCTACTTTGTGTCACACCCCCGATTCACCTGCTACTCTGGGCTTGCTTCCTTCTTTGTCTCCACCGTGGCTGAGGTGGTTTGCTCTCTTATTCAGAAGGCACTCGCTACTCACAAAGGGCCATTCGTGACCCCAGTCCTGCTTCTGACCTGTTCGTACCTGACCACTCCTCAACGGCTCACTCATTCTGCATCCATAATATCCTCAGGAAAGCCCAGGCAAAAGATTCAGAGCAAAAGAACGATGCCAGGGAAATGGAAGAAGACATATTGTTCAGTGTAGATGCTGACTTGTTGATGAAGGCTCTGGGTGGGAGGAGTTAGACAGGTGGCTTTGATCAGGGAGAAGAAAGGTTGTCAGAGGACTACATGTATAGTTGGGTCAGAAAATGAGATGGTGTTTGGTGTGGACCTAGGTGGGAGGGGGTGTAAAAAACCAGGCAGAGTTTGGGTCCCTTCCGTGGTTATAACAGATGAGCTAAAATTATATGACTGTACTTGGAAACTTCATTATTTTGATACTGCCTGTATCTGTCTCGCTATTTTCCTTTAATGTCGGATTTTACTAAGGTTATTATGACAGTGATATTTACTGCTCATTGACTATCCATGTGCTCGCTTCCATGTCCTGGCCTCCCCCTAGAGAGATGAAAAATAAATCACTGCAATCCAATGAGTGGTTGGTGGAAATAACGGGCGTCACACCTGGGCATTTAGGACCAAAATTGGCACATGAGTCTCCAGTTTCTCTTTTCCCTGCTGCAGTGACCTGGAAGCCAGTTCCAGATGGTGGAACAATGAGATGCCTACCTAACTTACACACTTGCGCGTCCATTTCGGGGAGTGAAAGAGGCACTTGCTGTAGGCCTGCCGGGACAACAGTACTGTGGGTGCCCTATGGTAAGCAAGTTGGAAGCGGACTGCATCCCTGAATGACCACTTGAAGGCCACTGCCCTGGACAGTCCCAAAGCTCTCACTGGACTTTGTGGGAGACAAAATTTTTGTGTGTAAGCAACTGAAAATTCAGGGTGAAGTTGTTACCACAGCAGTGCTTATCTTGCCCTGACTAACATGGTTCTTTGGGAAGTATCAGTGTGGCTCTCGATGTGCTGACCATCAACAAGGAATGAAGGGGCTCTGCTTTGCATTTGGTTGGCTCTGTTGAGAAAGCACCAGAGGAAGAGCGGGAATTCTTCCTCTGAGTGGAAAGAAGAGAGATTCTTCTCTCTCTCTTTTCCTCTGGGGACTTTATTTTTTTCTCTTTTTCTTTGGGAACTCCTATTCTTCACTGATTATACTTCTGTGTTTTATTACCATGTCAGTCATCTTTTCCCACATTCCTTGAGAAACATTTCTTGTTTATTTGTTTATCTTCTTTAGGGTCAGTTTTAATTTTTAGTGCAACCAAAAAAAATAGTACATAGTTTCTTATGGTTTTAATTCTACTTTCCTTTTTCAAAGATGTATTTATTTATTTATTTGAGAGAGAGAGAGAAAGAGAGCATGAGTTGGGGGAGGGGGGAGAAGAAGACTTCCCACTGAGCAGGGAGCCCGATGCGCAACTCGATCCCAGGACCCTGGGATCACGACCTGAGCAGAAGGCAGACGTTTTAACCGACTGAGCCACCCAGGAGTCCTGAATTCCACTTTCTTATGTGCCACTCTGTTTATGATTAATAGATATAAATACCCCCTCTATCTTATTGAGAATGTGTAATAACTGCTTCCTAACTTTTTCATGGGTTGCAAGTAAGAAATAATTCAGGTGCACCTTTAAGCTCCTGATGACTTTATTCTTTTGTGCTACAAAATGTTTCCATGGGCTTTTGATGTTTTTCCTGTGTGTTCACACACTTCCTTGAGTTTGATGAATTGATGATAAAACTCTTTTATTCCTCAGGCAGTACTAGAAGCATTTTTTAAAAAGATTTTATTTATTTATTTATTTATTTGCGAGCCTACGTGTGTGAGCATCTATGTGCGTGTGATTTGGGGGAGGGGCAGAGGGAGAGAGAGAATCTCCAGCAGATTCCCCACTGAGCACGGAGTCTGACACAGGGCTTGATCTCACGATCCTGAGAGATCATGACCTGAGCTGAAACCAAGAGTTGGATGCTTAACCAACTGAGTCACCCAGGTGCCCCATACTGGAAGCATTTTTAAATAGCTTCTCATCCTATCACCATCTTGGATGATATCAACTTGTATTTTAAGAAGCCATCCAGTTGAGGAGCATGCCCTGTACGTATGGGCCATTTATTTCTGACCACCAAGTAATTTTATACTTTGCCTCCCCCCGCATCTCTTTCAGGTTCACTATACTCTCCAATAATCCTGCTCGTGGCTTCTTGAGTGTTATCAGTCTATCTCTCCCTGCTTTAGAGACCTGTGATCCAAGATTATGAGCAAGATAAGTCAAGATGGGATTTCCCCGTGTGTGTGTGTGTGTGTGTGTGTGTGTGTGTACAAGTGAGTGTGAATGAGTGTTATAATCATGGCTAAAGCTAACTGAAGTAAACTCAGCAAAACCAAGAGTCTCCTGAGAAATATTCACCAACCCTAGGACCATTTACATAAAGGCAGGGCAGGGAACGATGAGGGTGGGTATAAGGCCAACTGAGAGACAAGACACTATAATCAGACTGCTGGGATACCATACGTACCCCTTCAGATACTCTATGAAAGTAGAGATGTCTGGCTGTTGCCATGAGATGAAATGAGAGGCTATAAAGATCAATAAAAAGAGGATATCCCTAAGGAGGAAGGAGACAAAAGAAAGGACAATGTCTCAAAAAGATAACACTGCCGAGAGCTGTGGAGTCTCCTTCGCTCTCTTCGTATCAAGTGCTGGCCACCTGAGCCCACTGGCCCAAAGTGGAGAGAGGTTTGGGTGAGTAACATCTGCAGGAGTGTCTACCATGAGTTGAATGCCACTGATTTCTGTGCATTGATTTTATATCCTGCTACTTTACTGAATTCCTGGATGAGTTCTAGCCGTTTTGGGGTGGAGTCTTTTGGGTTTTCCACATACAGTATCATATCATCTGCAAAGCCACACCAACTACCCTTAATGAGTTGTAGTCCACAAACATTTATATTGGGAAGCTCTTCCAATATGATTTATATTACCGTGCCTCCCTTGATCTTGGAGCGTTTCCCTTAGGCTGAAGGGATTTCTCCTTCCTCTGCACCTGTCCTTTCCTTCTGGAACACCATGACTCATAGGTGCCTTTCAAGGTGCTGTCAGAAGTGCTTCCAGACGACCCAGTCCTGGAGTTCTCTCCCATAATCCCAGCATCTCCTGTATTATTGTGCTCATCAGGCATTATTATAACTATGAGTTTCTTCTTTTTCTTCCCTGAAAACAGGACCTAGGACTTCTTCATGTTTGTATCTTTTGGTATTCCTCCTCTCTGTGGGTATCGAGCACATGAATGGGTGAGAGAATGAATAAACAGAACGTTGATACCAAGGGGAGTCTTCCTGAAGTTTACATACACAGTGTTGAAGACTGGGTCAAGTTTGAGGGTGGAGCTTGGGGACAGCTTTCTAGGTATCCCAAATCCACGTCTTGTCAATGTAGCGTCAGTGATTCCTTTGGAAGGGAATCCCCCCAAACAGGTCTTTGTCTGTGGGAAACCAGGTGGGTTTATCCACTCTGTATCCACAGCATGATGTGATCTTAGGCTTTAGGCATAATTTCTAGAATAAGGAGCTGGCCGGGCTCTTTGCCCCCCATCCTGCTCTTTGCCATATCAGAAGGAAGAGTCAGGTTCTTCTCTGGGCAAAGCAAGAAGAGAAGATCCCAGACGGTAGGAGCTTCAAGCATGAGATTAGAAGAACCAGGGAGGAGAAACTAGGTATGTTTATCCCACAGAAGAAAAGACTAAAGGGGAAGACCGGCTGTTTCCGTTACATAAACGTTTAGGTCCCTCCCAACAGAACTGTACAGTGAATCCGAGAGCCTGAAAATGACCTGGTGGGACACCTCCCCTGCGATGTGGTTGCAGCTGCTCCGGACCCCCAACAGCTGCAGTGAAAGAGGCTGGAGCTGGATGGAATAGTCTGTGTGCAAAAACTATTTTGGAGAGAACACCATGTAGAGTCAATTATCATAATTCCATTCCTAATTTGAAATGCTCCAATTACTCTATGTTACCACCACTTTTCCAAGTTCAAACATCCAAGATGCAGCTTCTACTGCCTTCCGAGGTCACCACTGATGACCAAAGGAGGGTAAGTCTGTTTGGGGGTATGCCCTGGGGGCTCGGAGCTGCCTCCCCAGCAATGGGACCTGAAAGCTGGAACCTAAAACCCTTTCTTCTCAGCACAGATGGAGGATAAAAGAGCTAAGATTCCAACTCTGAGAAGAGAGCAATATTTGCCAAAAAAAAAAAAAAAAAGGCATGAAATAGTGTTATTTCTCTGTGTAGATATATAGCTTGGGTGGAAAATACTCCATGCATTTTTTTTTTTTTAATCAGGGATGCTCACAAAATTTCTTTCCTAAAGATCATGAACTCAGGACAAGAAAGAACTCAGTTTGAGACATGCCCCAGAGGGAAGTCAGGAGGCATACTGATTTACTTGGCAAGTGTGACAGGACATGGCAAAGGCCAGCCTTGCGTGGGTCAGTTGGAAAGAATCCATTTGCAGCTGCTCCAAAGCCACAATTCCGCCACTAAGGTGGAGAGAGAGAAGGCAGAAGAACTGCGAGAAGGCTGTATTGAGGACTGCACTGAACTCTGAGGTTGATTCCCTACATGCCTGTTGGACTCAAGGCTCCCTCCCTCCCTCCTCTGGTCTAATCTCTCAGTTTCTCATTTTCTCCCTACTCCCTCCCTGCTGTCTTGCCTCCTTCCTCCCTCTGCTCCCTTCCCGGCCTCCTGTTGCCCTCTGGTCCCCCAAGTTCCCTGAAAGCCCCTCTGATGGGCTCTTTGGGTCATGCTCCTCCACCCACAGGACGGTCCTGCCCCACCGCGGTAGAGGGCATGGTCTCTGGACACTGGCTGTTTATTGTGAATCTACGTGAATCTGCGTGTGCCTCGGTTTCCCACCAGGGCACTACTGTGCACATTCAGAACCACGTGACCCCATGCCTGGCACGCGGTCAGCGATTACTGTTTAGCTATTGCTGTGATGATCACTTGACCCTTCCCACTGTGCCCTCTGCTTCCCCATTTTGATTTCCTGTCCCATAGCCTCCCAGAGAAACTGCCCCTCACTTGGTCTAGATCAGTGTTTCTCAGCTTTGTCTTTTATGATCGCCCTCCCAAGAAGCCTTTTTTGGGGTTCTTCCTCCCCCATGCGATTTTAATACATGGATATATCTGTTCGTGTACCGTGGCCCTTGGAGGGCGATCAACCATTGTAACATCCAAGATTTTCACTCCTCAAGAACCATTATTTTTACCCACCCCCCACAAGGAGCATATTACCGCACTGGGAAGGCATGGTCTACATCAGTGGTTCTCCACCAAGGGCCGACTGTGTTTCCTTCCCCTCCCCCACCCCCGGGACATTTGGTGACACCTGTTTTTAGTCATCAGAACTTGGTGGAGGTTGCAGGCACCACAGGCATCTGGTGGGTAGAGGCCAGGGATGCTGCTACACATCCTAAAACACAAGGACAGCCCTTCCCCCACAGCAAGGAATGGCCCAGCCCCACATGTCACTGGTGTCCAGGTGAGAACTTCTGCTCTAATGGATGACCCTAGGAGACTGCTCAGGCAGAAGAGCTATCCTAGGTTTAAGCTTCTGCTGGCCTCTGGCTGGCTCTCATAGAGGGAAGGGCCTTTCTTAGGATTCCACACCGTGACGTGGTGACAGCACAAGGCTCCCTGGAGGTACTGGCTAAGACCACACTTCCACAGCCTATGAGGCTCCCAGGCCCCGGGGAGCCCCAAATTCTGGTCGCTCCTGCCCAAACCTGTGGCTCTCAGAGACTCACAGAGTCCAACTGCCACAGAGAGGCACTGACCTTTTAAATAAAAGAAAGCAAAACTCCTAAGAACATGTTGCCCCAGCTTTCCGGATGCGGTCAGACCAGCCTGCCTCCTCTCAGCCCTGTCTCTACCCAAGTCTGTTACAGGTCATGTGGTTCTTCCTTCACTGACTTCTCATTAACTCAGGAAAAAGTGCCCAGTGTGCCAGGGGGCCTACGAGGCCACACAAGATCTGACCCCTTCCTGCTTTTCTGAACTTGCCCCTCTCAGCCTGATCTTCCTGCTCAGCCATACAGGCCTTCCCCAGGGCCTGGAACCCCAGGAACCTCCATTTGTCTCTGTAGCTGGAGGCACTATCTGGCCTGCTCTCTGTCTGGAACACTCTTGGCTGCTCTCTGCTCTCCTCTTTTCCCCTTTAGGTCAGGCTTCAATCTTACTCCTGAGAGCTGTCCTCCCTGACCACAAATGTCTCCTGCCCACCACCTAACCCCCTGTTCTTTCTCACAGCACTCAACCCTCTTCCTTCACGTAATTTATCCCAATGCATTACTGTCCACTTGTGTGTGTTTAGTTACTTAACGCCCAATCCCTCAACCAGACCGTCAACTCTACAATGTAGGAGACCTCTCAATACCCCAGGCCAGCATACAGTAGACACTTAGTATTTGTTAGACTGACTGAACTCTAGGCATTTCCATAGGATCCTGTTCACTTCTAATTGCATGCTAAAATATTCCTAGAAAGTTGGTTGAGGCACCTCACTTCTGCAGATGTATCTCCTAGGATTTTCTGCCTTAAATCTACTAAATTAAAAAAAAGAATAAAAAGCCTCCAAACAAATCTGAAAGTCCCACTGGAAATAAAAAATTACCACCCACTACAGATAAGAGAAATGATAAACACAGCTGTTGTGACTTCACATGTGTGAGATCAACACGCACATTCCGTGTTATCCATATCCCTGCCCACCAAGAAAAGCCAGTTGTCAAATGCAGTCCATGAAGGACACACTCTGCTGCTTCTGAGGGAGTCAGCTGGTATTTCTCAGAGAGACAAGCCTCTTCCAGAATGTGGATTTGTTCCTGCCTTCTGAAGTACAGAACTACATCTCCCTCAGAGTAAGAAACGAAGCCGTGATGCTGTGCATAGGGGACCATGAGGAAAGATGAGTCTAGGCCAAGCACAAAGGGGGCTGGGGGCAGAAGACCCACAAGGCATTCCTGCAGCACTTGTTCCTGCAATGGAGACAATCTTTACTATGTCTGCCAGGAAACCACTTCTGGTCTCCTCGTTTCCACAACGCTCTGCTTCCACATGGTGGACAGCAGAAAATCACATCTGGCCTTAGCGCAATGTCTGTTGTCATAGTCCATCACTGTGACTTCTCTAGGCCCCAGCAACCTCCTTCTCTGCAGACATAGGGGTTGACACAACACTTAGCTCACTTTCTTGCACACAGGACTCAGAACATGTTTACTGGACAGAATTTAATTCCTTCTCTGGTGGGGGACTAGACCATGGTTGCAAGGACTGAACGCGGCAGTGAAGACAACCCATAAAGGAAGAAAGCCCATTAAGGAGATGGCAGAATAGAAAGGTGAAGGGAGGGAGGAGAGACGGTCCCTGTCCCCTGCCCTTGGATGGGGATGGCTAATCTACCCAAGCTGGGGGGTAGATTCTGGAACATTTTCCAATGTGCAGATTGTATTTTCCTCAAATTGCTGTAATTATCTTTCCCATTCTACCTGTGCTTCTGTAATGTGACCCTGACATCCTGCCTATCAAGAAGTGGGGTCTATGTCTCCTCTTCCTGAACCCAGGGTTTCCCTTGAATTGTGACTATGGTAGAAATGACACTGTGACTTCAGTGACAAGGTCAAAAGTGACACGTTGATCCAACTTCCACCTGGCTCTTTAAAGATGCTCTTGGAACCCAGCCAACATGATGTCAAACTGCCCAAATTAGCCCATCCAGGAGACCACCTGGAGAGGGCACATGGAGCTGTTCTACTTGGGAGCCAAGTTCAGGTTCCAGCTGACAGCCAGTATCAGCTGTCAGACATGTTAGTGAACATTCCAGAGGATTCCAACATTCCAACTCCCACCCTTTAAGTCTTTCCAGCTGATGCCCCAAACATCATGGAACAGAGACCAACTATCCCCCCCTCCCCCATATTAGTTTCCTCAGCTTGCCATAACAAAGACCTCAAACTGGGGGCTGAAAACAACAGGCATGTACTGACTCACAGGTTGGGAGAATAAAGTCCAAAATCAAGGTGTTGGCAGGGCCTTGCTCTCTCTGAAACCTGCAGGGGAGAATCCTTCCTTGCTTCATGGCAGCTTCTGGTGGTGGCCATCAACCCTTGGTGCTCCTTGGCATTCCTTGGTTTGTAGCTGCACCACTCCAGACTCTTCCTGTGTCATCACATGGTATTTCCCCTGTGTGCCTATGTGTTCCCTTTTTTCAGAACAGTAATCATACTGGATTGGGACAGGCCCTAATGAACTTATCTGCACCTGATTACATCTGCAAAGACCCGACTCCCACATAAGATCACATTCACAGGTCCTGGGAGTTAGGACCTCAACCTATCTTTGTGTGTGTGGGGGGGGGTCGGCTTAGTGGGGGGGGACACAATTCATCTCCTAACACACCATACTCTGTCTGAATTCCAGATGCACAGAAGAGATAATAAAATGACCGTTACTGTTTTAAGGCATTCATTTGGGGGTTATTTGTCATACACCTAGAATCTGAACATCAACCAATTCCCTCGAACCCATCTATCTACCTCTTCTGTTATCTGGTTCTCAAGAAATTGTGCCTTCCACTTTTCTGCCTGCGTGCAGACCTCTTCCTGTCTTATATCCTTTCCCACAGTCTACCATAGCTGCTGGTTCTTTAGGTAGCCTGAGCATCTTCGGAGTGCATCCCCACCCCGCAGAGCAAGCTTTGAACCTGCCCCTGTGCTCTCGGACTCTGGCAGGCCACCCTAATTTGTCCCAGACCCACAGCATGCCTCTGGGATGACTCTTCCTTGAGAACTTCCCCAAAAAAGAGCTCCAAATTTATCATAACCATTCCAAGCCCAAAGAACTGGCTGGTTTTCTGGGTGAGAAAAAGAGGAGAACTTCGCAGGAGAAAAAGAGAAAACGATAGCTTGTCAATGAATGTGCGTATTCCTTTGGCCTCTTTTACATCAACAGAATGGACCTTTATAATTTCCTACATGGTTGTTCTTGTAGGGGAATGGAATGTGAATGTGCCTCAGAAAGGTTTAAAAGAGTCTAAATGCAAGTTTTGGAAAATATGTGAGGTTTTCATTCTTTCTATTCCGGTCACATAGAGGAAACATGGAGTTGCATTTCTAAGCTTGAGTATTTTAAAATTTATGAAGTTGTCAAATGCACAATATAGTTCCCATTTAGAATTCTGAAAGAAGAGAGAATTAATTACAAAATAGGCAAATGGGAAGCCGTTTCATACTCTGTGAAGCAGACAGTGGTTACATGAGGCCTTCAACCGGAAGAAGGGTCCATACATGGCATTCTGCATACGGAGGGACAGTGGCTTCAAAGTTGAGAGTCGCCATTGACAAATCCATCTGCCATATTTCCACTTAGACTTCTTTTCCCCAAACTAAGTCGTTTAAATAAGAGCCTCCATAATAATACAGGTCATTTGCAAAAACAGTTTTCTTGCTGAGTCAGACTGGTGTGTAATACTTTGGAAATGACCTTCCAGGACAAATGGTTTCAATTAGGGAGAGCGCCCCAGCACAAACCTTCCAGATTCAGAATATGATAAAGAGAGGGAGGGCAGAGGTGCTTTCATGCTTGAAGGTGGATTCCTTAGTGGGGACTACAGCCAAGGGATGAGTCCTTTAAGTGCAGCCAGCCCACCCAAGCACCATGCTGTGGAATGCATGGAAAAGCCAAGCCCAGGGCCCCAGACCCCACCTGCCTCAGGTTCTCCTCTGCATCACTTGCCCCATCAGCCATCATCTCTCCCTCTGGTCTTCTTGGAACTCCAGTTCTCTGGCTATACCCTCCAGCCCTGATTTCTGTTCCTGTTCCCTACCTCCTCGTTTTAGTGATTATTCAGGTTCTCTTCCCACTACCCACTTCCCTGGCCATTGGAAGCATCCAGATTTCCAGGCCCAAACAGTCTCAGTCCCATAGGGACCAAGCCACTGACAAAAGGATGCCCCCCCTTGGCATCTTACCAAGGGAAAAAGGGATAAAACACTGACGTTTCCCAGACAGACTCTTATCCAATAAGCCAAAGGATGGACGCCAAAGATGGATAAGGTGGGTCTGCCCTACAGGCTATCCACAGGACAGCAAATATCTGAAAGGCCCCCCAAAATGTTCGACCGCTTTCCTGTCGAAGCTCTGAAATGTAAGCATTTGCAAGGGTGGTCTCTCAAAGCTGAGCATATCATGGTGCCTGTGCATTTGCAGATATCCCAACTACGGGATCCAGAGCCGAACGGAGCGGCTCAGGACCCTGAGGGCTGTCCCTTGTGGCGTGGCATTCGATAAGTCCGCATGGAACAGGGAACAAAACAGTGACATCCTAAACAGAATAGGGACAGGTTGATTCCCACCCTCTTTCCTGGGGAAGTAATGGAAAATGGCAACAAACACATTGGGCCAGGATGCCACTTTCTAGTCCCCTGCCCCAGAGACAC
Source organism: Eumetopias jubatus (assembly GCF_037043125.1). Lineage (NCBI taxonomy): Eukaryota > Metazoa > Chordata > Mammalia > Carnivora > Otariidae > Eumetopias > Eumetopias jubatus. The sequence continues at coordinate 97,282,276 of NW_028274818.1, forward strand.
AGAGCTATAAATCACCCACATCACTGTAGTCCCGACTAGAGAGGATGGTGTAAATTCAGGTTCACATTTATAGAGAATCAAATTATTGCTTTATTCCCAGGGAGATGAATGAGAGTGACAGACTTTTTGGAGTTGTAAAAATAGATGGATGCTTCCTATAAAATAACTCACAGACGCCTACAATGATTTACAATAGATCTGGCAGGCTGGGAGCAGGCAAGTGGAATTCCAGACAGCATACCACACCATTTTCCAATGGTAGAGTAAATGGTTTGGCTATTATGATAATACATTTCAACACAGCAAATATATCTCCCCTTAACAGAAATACATTAGACGCCATTTATAAAAATATCAACATCGCGGTTCTGTTTCTTGAACTATAACTTAGACATAAATATAACACAATTTATGGATGAGGAAATCCAATTTCATGCTGTTTCAAACACATTTTTGTTTATTACATAACTACACTTCTCTATATATGAGATAGTGTATTACATGAAATAGATGTATGGGCATGAGATCTATCTGTGTGTCTACATAGGAATTATGAACATCGTCTCGTCTGCTACAAATGGAATTACTCTATGATCTGTATTATATACTAGCAACATCCTGAGCACCTACTATATGATGACATCAGTGCATAATCTGCAGTTTTCACAGCTACCCCGAGGGTGGACAGCTGAGGTGTTCTGGATGAATAAAGACGCCAAGCAGTAGGTGAGCAAAGCCACAGGGAGCTTTAGAGTCAGAGAGATTGGGGTTGAGTCCTGGCTCTTCTATTTATTAGCTCTAAGAACTCGGACAAATTACTTGGCTTCTGCCCATCCCAGTGGCATCTGTAAAATGGAATCAATGATGACTAATTCACAGGACTGTCGTGAGGGCTGAATAATCTGATGTTTATAAAGTGCTTAGCACAGTGTTAGCGCCAATCAACAGTAGATATTATTTTTAAGTGCCTCCCTCTCTTGTGTCAATTTAATGACATTGTGGGAACCCATTCTCAAACTCATTATCCACTTGCTTCTCTTCTTGAGCACCGAATATAGACTGACTCTGGTACCCAAAAGTACCACACAATGAAGGATACAGACAAGGCCTGTGAGCTCTTCTCCCTTCTGTTCTCTGCTCCCTCCACTCACTCATGACAGTGATGCTCTCTCCCCACTTTTTAGAGTTCTGGGGGGGCCCTGTTTGAACCCCTCTATGGGCTATTTCTCCTCTCTGGCTTAGCTTTGGTATGTGAGAATTTAATTGAGCTTTGACAATGAATAAGATGCTTTGGGGGACGGAGGTGTTCAGTGTTATTCTTATGCCTGGCAGTTCTTAAATTTTTTCCCAATGCTCTAGCAATAATAACAACAACAACAGCAACAACAACAACAACAATAATAATTACAGAGCCTCCACCTAATCAGATCCAGAAGCTCAGCCACGACGAAGGGTTGTGAGATGGAGCCCCGCAGAGGGCTCAGTGTTCAGTGTGAGTCTGCTCATGCCTCTCCCTCTCCCTTCTTGCACTCTTTCTCTCTCAAATACATAAGATCTTTTCCGGGGGATGGGTATTAAGGAGGGCATGTGTTGTGATGCGCTCCAGGTGTTATACACAACTAATGAATCACTGAACACTACATCAAAAACTAATGATGTACTGTATGTTGGGTAATTGAACATAATAATTAAAATAAAATAAAAAAGGAGGTCAGAAGGAGACAAAAAAAAGTGTTTGGTGCACATTGTTATGACATACAGAACTGCCCAAATTTCCCATGGATGTTTAGAGCAGTTTTATTCATAACTGTCAAAACTTGGAGGCAACCAAGAGGTGTTTCAGTAGGTAAATGAATAAGTAAATTGTGGTACATCCAGACAATGGACTATTATTCAACTGTAAAAATAAATGAGCTATGAAGCCATATAAAGACATGTAAGAAAGCCTAAATGCGTATTACTAAGTGAAAGACGCCAGTCTGAAAAGGCTCTATATTGCACAATTCCAACCCATATGACATTCTGAAAAAGGAGAAACTACGGACAAAGTAAAAAGATCAGTGGTTGCTAGGGGTTGAGGACAAGAGAATGAATAGGCAGAGCAGAGAGGATTTTCAGGGCAGTGAAAATACTCTGTATGATGCTGAATGATGGACGCATGTCATTATACATTTGTTGAAACCCATAAGACGTACATCAAAAGTAAACAGTAATATAAACAGTGAACTTTGGGCAATAGTGACATATCAGTATAGGTTCATCAAATGTAACAAATGTACCACTCTGGTTAAGGATACTGATAATGGAAGAGGCTAGGCATGTGTGGGGGCAGTGGGTATATGGAAAATCTCTGTACTTTTCTGTCAATTTTACTCTGAACCTAAAACTGCTCTAAGAAACTTTTTAAAGCCAAAACTTTAGGTCACATGATTTTAATCACCTGACTTGTAAACTCTAAAAGAGAAAAGAAAGTGAATTTCATTGTCCATTGCCACATAGTTCTAACATCCTATATCAAGAAGGTGATATAACCACACAGAGAAAATTACTTAAAATAACTTTAAATCATAGAACACTGACTACATATCCCCAGTGGAATACATCTTAAGGATAAAACAAACCACGAAGAAGTATTCAATTTCATTCAATTAACTAGGTAGTTGGCATTCTTATTTTGAAACCATTATTTACACAGTTGTAGATCATGCAAATAAGAAATTACATCAACAGGGACCAAGTCTTTCAGAAAAAGATAAGTATAAAATCAAAGAAGTAAAAATCCTGTAATCACAAACTCAAATCAGAAATATTAGTGTGAAATAATGATCTACATTTCTCTGCCTACAAAACTCAATATGATATAGCTTTAAAAACCAACACAGTGATGATCCAATAGCAATGGGCAAGACTTTGGTCTCTAAAGTCTTACTGTTTCCCATTAGAAGGCACTAGGGCTTCCTGGAGAAATCGCTGATTCTAGGTCGGGATAGGAAATATACAACACGAGACCAAAACCTCTTATGCCAGAAAGCAAGAAAGCTCTGCAAAGTGGATGTTCAAATCTCTTACTATTTTTTACTCTTGATTTTTAGGATTTATCATATATAATCTGGATAAAATTCCTTTGTCAGATATACATACACACTGTGAATATTTTCCCCAGTGTGTTGATTTGCTTATACATTTTTAATGGTACCCTTTGATTAGCTGATTTTAATTTTGGTTAAGTCTCATTTATCACTTACAAAAATTGTTAGTATTTTTTTGTGTCCAGTCTAAAACAGTAATGCCTACCTCAATATATTCTCTTCTGTTTTCTTCAGGGGCTTTATGGATCAAAGACCTAAATGTAAAAGCTAGAACCATAAAGCTTCTGAAGAAAACAGAAGAAAATGGATAGACAAACCACAGACTGGAGGAAAATATTCACAGTACTTATATATGAAAATAGTATCCAGTATACATATAAATCACACAATATTGTAAAAAATGGGGAAAAGAATATTAAGGAGGTCACATGATATGATGAGCACTGGGTGTTATATGCAACTGATAAACTGTTGAACTCTACATCTGAAACTAATGATGTACTAGAAGTTGGCTAGTTGCATGTAAATAAAAAAGATACACAGATTATCCAAAATACAAGAAAAGGTGCTCAGTGTCTCAGCCATGAAGGAAATGTAAATTAAAACGACACTAAGGCACCACTTCAAACCTATTAGATTTGTTAAAAGAAATATTGACAACCCCAAATACACTAAAGATGCCAAACTCCTGGAACTCTTATATGGTGCTGGTGTGAGTGGAAAATGATACTTTGGAGACCCGTCTGGCAGTTTCTTAAAAAGTTAAACCAACGCTTTCCCTATGTTCTAGCTATTCAATCTTGAGGTCTTTTTACCCAAGAGAAACCAAAACATATGCCCAAAAATGACTTTTCCATGAATACTCCTAACAGTTGCAAATTGGAAACCACCCAACTATTCCTTCAGCAGGAAAATGAATGAACAAATTCATCATATATTCACACAGTAGCATACTTCTCGGCAATAAGAAAGAAGGAGTTGCTGACACATACAACAACGAGGAGGAATGTAAAACATATTACTTGTGTTGAAAGAGTAAAGTATCTGAGATATGATTCCGTTTATGTGAAGTTCTAAGAAACAAGTCATCAGAAATCAGAAAATGGTTGCCTGGAAGGGGTGGGGTGGGGTAGTGGCGGGAAATGATAGCAAAGGGGCGAAGAGGGATTTTTCAGGCAGCGGAAATGCTCAAATCGTGTTTTGGGAGGTGATTATAGGGATGTATATAACTGTGAAATCCATCACACTGAAGACTAATAATCTGTGTACTTTGTTGTATTAAAGAATATCTCAACAAAAACACATATAGAACAGGCAAACAAATCAATAATGACTGTAATGGGTTTAGACACATAAAATACATATTAAAAAAACAACTATGAGTCCATAATATTACTGGGGGAGAAAGAGCCCATTGGTCATCTTTGGAGGTTGCTATGGCACCAATTTATTACTCTAAAAATGTTTAAATGACAGGAAAGAATTAAGCATTTATCCTGCCTTTCCTGTTTGAACTGTATTTCAGAGTATCCAAATAGTTGGTGAGGGAAAGTTCCTTTTCAATAGGAGAGATCCAGCTTATAAATGCAGAATTAATGTAGAGTTTAAAAATCACCATTTCGTAGGCCTTAATGAAATAATGGATCTAGGCAATGATCATTAGTGGCTGCTCAAACCTTTAGGCGAAAGGTTGATGAGGAACATCTATAATGGACGAGTCAGGCAGACAACACATGAACCCACTGTTGAAACTTAACGTCACAAAGTATGAAACAACCAGATGTTATATATCTCCTGATGTGATGTGATAGGAAGTTTACAGCATTACTTGATGTATTCTTACTGGGAAGGAAAGAAGGGAGGGAGGGAAGGAAGAAGGAAGGAAGCCAAGTCTAGTAAACTTTCTAGGTCTAATTACAGTGGTTCTCCCTTATCCACAGGGGATATATTCCAAGATCCTCAGTGGATGCCTGAAATTGCAGATTGTACTGAACCCTAGATATACTGTTTTTGTTCTATGCAAACATACATAATGAGGAAGTTTAATTTATAAATTAGGCACAGTAAGAGATTAACAAGAATAACTACTAATAAAATTTAAGAATTATATACACTGTAATAAAAGTTATGTGAGGGGGGGCCTGGGTGGCTCAGTCGTTAAGCGTCTGCCTTCAGCTCAGGTCATGATCCCAGGATCCCAGGATCGAGCCCTGCATCGGGCTCCCTGCTCAGCAGGGAGGCTGCTTCTCCCTCTCCCACTCCCCCTGCTTGCGTTCCCTCTCTCGCTGTGTCCCTCTCTGTCAAATAAATAAAATCTTTAATAAAAAAATAAAAATAAAAGCTATGTGAATATGGTCTCTCTCTCTCTCTCAAAATATCTGACTGTCCTGCACTCATCCTTCCTTCTTGTGTTGATGTGGGATGATAAAATCCCTATGTGATGAGATGAAGTGAGACGAGTGACACACGACATCGTGACGTAGCATCAGGCTACTACTAAAGCTAGTAGTAGTCAGGAGGATCACCTGCTTCCAGACCACAGTTGACCATGAGTAATTGAATCCATAGGAAGTGAAACTGCAGATAAGGGGGGACTTCAACACAGCTCAGAGAACATGGAGATTAGAAGGAATATGGGGTTTTTTTTTTTTGGTTTTGTTTTGTTTTTTAAAGATTTTTATTTATTTATTGAGAGAGAAAGAGAATGGTAGAGAGAGAGCACGAGAGGGAAGAAGGTCAGAGGGAGAAGCAGACTCCCTGCTGAGCAGGGAGCCCGATGCGGGACTCGATCCCGGGACTCCAGGATCATGACCTGAGCCGAAGGCAGCTGCTTAACCAACTGAGCCACCCAGGCACCCTAGAAGGAATATGTTAAAGACATCAAGAAGCATCAATCTGCTCAGAATCCAGATTGTGCAAAACTTTACTGGACAAATGACTTGGGGTTTTCAACAAATGAATAGTATGAGAATAATAAAGGTGAGGGGAATGTTACAGATTAAAAGACATTTAAAGAAACCTATCAACCAAATACAGTGTGTGGATCTTGTTTGGATCCTTGTTTGAACAAAGCAACTGTGTGTGTGTATATGTGTGTGTGCGTGCATGCGCGCGCCCTTGTGCACACAAGTATGGACAGAGAGATCTCAAAGAATTTTGAGAAATGTTTTTGAGAAACATGGTCTGGGTATTGAATTTTACTAAGTGTAAGTTTATGTTGAGCCTATGCTGAAAAAAGTCTTTATATGTTAGCAATGCCCTCTGAAGTTTTTATAGTTGGGATGGTAGGATGTCTGGGGATTTGCTTTCAAAAAGCTGAGGGGCAGTAGCTGAAAAACACATAGCAAAATGTTGATATTTGTTGAAACTGAATGATTAGTACATTTGGATTCATTAGACTGTTCTATTTTTGTGTATGTTTAAACTTTCCATAATAAAATGTTGAATTAAAATAAAAGAAATTAACATAAAACGTAATGACTGAATTCTTCATTCTCCAATTTGTTCTGAGGGGAAAAAATAGCAAGAGACAAAATAATCAAACCCCTCATCCACTCGGTAGAATTCCCAGCCCATACAAAATTAGCATTAAAGAATTTCAGAAACTCTATGGAGGCCATTTTATTCTACAACTGACATCACATTGCCGGCTGTCCTTCGGAAGGTCTCTTGAGGAAGATTTTTTGGTGTGGGGGTCTCTCTGTGTGTGTGTGTGTGTGTGTGTATGCACACATGTGTGTGTTTTTTCAGCTTTCTACATATATGAGCTTATTTTGTCTTCTTTAAGGGGATGGCAATACATTTTAATAAAGATAGCAAAATGGCCCCGCTATCTAATGCCATAAACTGTTTAAATTAACTTCCTCTTGCTCTTACCATGTCCTATAAAGCACTCTTCTGCACCATGGTAAGAGCTAGAAGAGCAAGGTGTCACGACAGGTTTTAAATCTTTACAGATAGGTGGCTCATCAGCTGTTGTTCCGATGGGGAGTTTGTGGGGACCTCACCCTCTCCTTTTGGGAAGTGTCATAGAAACAAAGAGGCGAACACAGTGGGACTGGATGAGCAGCTAGGAAACTCACATATTTGCATGAAACTGAAGCATGGAGCAGAGATATGAAAATTCTAAACATCTTTAAAAAAACTAAAATCTTTTCCCAAAAATAGGCAGAAAAAGAGATGAAGAGTTCTTAGTTAAAAAAATCTTTTCATGTGTCTGTTGGCCATCTGTAAGTCTTCTTTGGAAAAATGTCTATTCAGGTCCTCTGCCCATTTTTAATCAGATTATTTGCTTTTTTGGTATTGAGTTGTCTAAGTTCTTTATATACTTTGGATATTAGCCTCTTACTGGATATATCATTGGAAAATATCTTCTGCCATTCAATAGGTTCTTGCCATTTGCAACAACATGGATAACTAGATGGTAGAATGCTAAGTGAAATAAGTCAGTCAGAGAAAGACATATACCATATGATTTCATGCATATGGAGAACTTATGCAACAAAACAAACAAAAATAAAAAAGAGACAAACAAAAAACAAGACTGTTAAATAGAGAAAACAAACTGGTGGTTGCCAGAGAGGAGGTAGGTGGAGGGACGAGTGAAATAGACATGGGATCAAGAGTACTCTTACCATGATGAGCACTGAGTAACATACAGAATTGTTGAATCATTATATACCTGAGATTAATAAGCACTGTATGTTAATTATATTTCAATAAAACAATAATGACAATAATGCTATTTTCCTAACTCTTCCATAGGCCACAGGCTCTAACCATAAAAGGGGTCACCATGCCCTAGCTCCTTTAAGTCACTCCAAGTCCACAGCACCACAGTCCAGCAGACCCCCGAGCAGGACAGTGCCCTTGCACTGGAACCTTCTACCTGCTCACACTCCTGGCCGGGGCTCCATCCCACGCCTACGTTCCCTTTGACATCTCACTGCCAGGTCACAGGGAACCGCTACGCCTCAAACCCAACGTTTTTAAAATGGAACTCCTCAAGTTCCCACCTACAGACCTTCCTCTGTGCCAGTGTTCACTAAGTGAGTCTACCCCGTAGCTGGGAAGGATGGGAAGCACCCTCCACATTCACTTCTCATTCATTCTTCATGTTCAGTCACCAACCAGGCGCTGTTACTCATACCTCCCGGATGGCACTCGTCTCCACCTCCTCCTTTCCATGCCTCCTGAAGGACCAACTTTGCGAACCCACACATGCTCTTCTCTCAGCTGCCATAAGCTCACTCTCTTGGTTTTTCTCTTATTCTGGCCCATGTCTTCTCAGTCTCCTTTCCAGTTGCTCTTTTCACGCCTTAAATGTTGTTTTCTGGACTTCTGTCTTGTCCTTTCTTCTCCTTTCTCTACACAACCTCCTCCCTCTCACGACTTCAAATATGATCTATGGACCAAAATGCCCAAGGCTACTCCAGGCCTAGGCCTCTCCTTAGCTTAAGCCCTATACAGCCAACTGCCTGCTGGATAAACTCGGGTGTTTCAGAGACTCAACAGAAAGCACTGCCTTTCTGCCTTCTCCCAAACCTCCTCCAATGTTGTTCCTTATCTCAGTAGCACCAGCATTTCCCAGTTGCTAGAGCTAGGAATGTGGGAGCTGGCCTTGACCCTCCCCCCCAACTTCCCGCCATTCCCTTCATACACTCAGTCTTCCTCTTATACTGTCTCTTCTACTTTCTGAATTTGTTCATGCCTCTCCCAGTGCCCCAACCATACTCCACATTCCCTCACTGAGGCTTCCTTCCTCTGAGTCTACTCAGCTTTATAATCCATTTTCCACGTGGCAGTCATAATGATCATTAAAAAAAAAAAGAAAAAGTCAGATGACCTCACTTCCCTTAAATCCCTTCCAAGGAGCTGGGTGATGGGTACATGGGACTACACACACACGTGTATATATATATCTTTTTTATTTTTTCAAAAATTTTTTTTCAAAATGTGCACAGCGGCCCTTAAAGAAAAGCCAAATTCTTGTTTACAAGTCCCCATAAGCCAAGCCCCACCCAGACTGTTGTCACCACACCCAACATGTTTCCTTCTTCCTTTCTCTGCTCCAGACATCTGGAACTCCCGCAGTTTCTAGAATATTTCCCTGTCAGAATTCCAAACCTTTGCACATACTATTCTCTCTGCCTGAAATATTATTTTTCTCTGTTGTAACACCTTATTGAGGCATGACTGACATACAAAAAGTTGTCCTTATTTAATGTATACACCTTGATGAGTTTGAAGATATGTATACACCTGTGGAACCATCAACACAATCTATGCTATAACATATCTATCACCTCCAAAAGTTTCCTCCCACACTCTTTACTTATTATTATTACTATTAGTATCATTATTATTTTGTGACAAAAACACTTAAATCATAAGATCCTCTCAAGAGATGCAGAAAAGCATTTGACAAAATTCAACATCTGTTTATGATAAAAAAAACTAAACAAATTAGGTATAGAAGAAATGCACCTCAACATAATAAAGCCCATATATGATAACCCCAGAGCTAATATCATACTCAATAGTGAAATGCTGAAATCTTTTCTTCTAAGATCAGAAATAAGGCAAGTGTGTTCACTTTCACCACTCCTATTCAACCACTGAAAGTCCTTGCCAGAGCAATCAGTCAGGAAAAAGAAATAAAAGGCATCAAAACTGAAAAGGAAGTCGTAAAATTTTCTCTATTTGCAGATGACATGATTTTACATAAAGAAAATGTAAAGACTTCACCAAAAAACTGTTAGATCTAATCAATGAATTCAGTAAAGTTCCAGGATACAAAATTAACATACAAAAATCAGCAGTATTGCTATATACTAACAATGAATTGTCTGAAAAAAGAAATAAAGAAAATGATCCCATTTACAATAGCATCAAAAACAACAAAATACTTGGGAATAAACTTATCCAAGGTGGTGAAAGATCTCTACTCTGAAAACTATGAGACAATGATGAAAGAAATTGATGAAGACACAAATAAGTGAAAATATATCCCATGTTCATGGATTGAAAGAATTAGTATTGTTAAAATGTTCATACTACCAAAAGCCATCTATAGATGCAATACAATCCCTATCAAGATTCCAATGGCATTTTTTGCAGAAGTACAAAAAAAATCCTAAAATTTATATGAAACTACAGAAGACCCCCAAATAGCCAAAGCAATCCGGAGAAGAAAGTACAGAGCGAGAAGCATCACAATTTCTAATTTCAAGCTATACTATAAAACTATAGCAATCAAAATGTGTGATAGAGGCATAAAAACAGACAGACAGAGCTACAGAATAGATTGAGAGCCCAGAAATAAATGCCAACATATATGAACAACTAATATTTGACAAGGGAGCCAAGGGTACTCAAAAGAGAAAAGACAGTCTCTTAAATAAATGGTGCTGGGAAAACTGGATACTCACACATAATAGAAAGAAACAAGACCCCTATTTTACACCACTCACAAAAATTAACGTAAAATGGATTAAAGACTTAAATGTAAGACCTGCAACCATGAAACTTCTAGAAGAAAACAGAAAAGAAGTTCCTTGGCATGGGTCTTGGAAAAGATTTCTTGGATATGACACCCAAAGCACCAGCAACACAATAGAAAAGAAACAAGTGGGACTAGATCAACCTAAAAAGCTTCTGCTCAGCAAAATAAGCAATCAACAGAGTGAAAAGACAACTTACGAAACAGGAAAAATATTTGCAAACTATATATCTGATAAGGGGTTAACATCCAAAATGTATAAATAACTCATACAACTCAGAAGAAAAAAGTCAATAAATGGGCAAAAGACCTGAATAGACATTTTTCCAAGGAAGACATATGAAAGGCCAACAGGTACATGAAGTTATGATCAACATCACTAGTCATCACAGAAATGCAAATCAAACCACAACAAGCTAGCACCTCATGCCTGTTAGACTGGTCATCAGCACGATGACAAGATAAAGGGATCCCTTCTGCACTGTTGGTAGGAATATAAATCAGTGCACCCAGTATGGAAAAGTAGGGAGGATCCTCAAAAAATTTAAGACTAGAACTACCATAAGACCCAGCGATTCCACTTTGGGGAATATATCCTAATGAAATGAAAAGGCTAACTTTAAGAGATGTAGGCGCTTCCATGCTCATTAGCAGCATTATTTACAGTAGCCAAGACATGGAAACAACCTAAGTACTCATCAACAGATAAATAAAGAAATTTATTATATATTTTATTTATTATTATACATAATATCTGTATTATTTATATATTTATAAATTTATATGTTTATAAATTTATTATATATATAATAGAATATTATTCAGGCATAAAAAATGAGGAAATCCTCCCATTTGTGACAACATGAAAGCATTATGTACCTTGAGAGAGCATTATGCTACATGACTTAAGTCAGACAGAGAAGACAAATACTGCATGATCTCACTTACATGCAAAAATCTAAAAAAAAGCAAGCAAACTCTTAGAAAAAAAAGATCAGATTTGTGGTTACCAGAGGCAGGGGGTAGGGGGAAGGGGAAAGGTAGTCAAAAGATACAAACTTCCAATGGCAAGATAAATACGTACCAGGGATGTCATGTACAGCACGATGACTTAGCACTGTTCTACGATTTACATGAAAGTTGTTAAGGGAGTAAATCCCAAGAGTTCTCATCACAAGGAATTTTTTTTTTTGTCTTCTCTTTTTATTGTACCTATATAAGAGGCTAAATAAACTTACTGCAGTAAACATGTCACAAAATATATAATTCAAACCATCATGCTGTACAACTTAAACTTATACAGTGACATACGTCAATTATATCTCAATAAAATAAATTAATATAAAAAACCCACAACATCTACCCTCTTAGCAAATGCTGAAGTACACCATGCAGGCATTATGATGTCCAGGGAGTCTCTAGGACTTACTCATCTCACCTAACTGAAACTGCCTGGAATATTCTTACTCCCACACTCCACACCCACTCCTTCTTTGCCTATTTAAATTCACCTTATTTTTGAAGTCTTAAACATCATTCCCTCAGGGAGGCTCTTCCCAACTCCCTAGACTAAGTTATATTCCCTTGCTAGATTCTCCCATACCATCCTCCAGCCTGTCTTTTCATACTGAACACACTGGAAGTTATTAAATGAATGGTTTTTCTGCCTGACCATAAATTTCATGGAAGTCGAAACCATGTCAATCACTGCGGTACCCCCAGTGACATCCTGCTAGAGCACAGAAGGCACTCAACATGGCTCCTTTCTATTCAAAAGCGTGCCATTGAACTGCTGTTCACCTAAAACATATGCATCTTGATTAAAGGCCAGTGCAGGAAACCCCAAGGCCAACCCTATCCCCAAATGACCAGGAGCTTCACCCTGAATTTTATCACAGATATACTCTAATCCTGCACAAGGAAGACATTCACATAGCCAGACATGACCAATGCCAGCAGGGAAGGGAGAACCAAAGACTCAAACAATCTAAGGAGGAGGAAAACTGAACAGAGCTGATGGTCTGGTCCCCCTCCCCACAGGAGTGACCATTATCCAAATCACAACATTCACTAGATGTGGTAACTTGAGCCCAAGAGTTCTAAATCGAAGACGAAAGTCACAGGAGGCTTCTAGACATCAGGGCTCTGGATGGGTCTCAGAGAGGGCAGGGGGAGTTTTGATGGTGAAGAGGGGTGCTGGATTAGGAGTCCCAAATGGATGGAGTAGTGGCTGGGATGGGGATCATGGCACCAGTCAGAGCTGGTCTCATGTTCCTGCTTGACCTAAGACATTCATTTTCTCCTGCCCTCAGATGTTATCACTCCTGGTCCTCACACTTTCAGACTCCACCTGGGACTATATGTACATCAGCCCCCCGGTTCTCAGGCCTTCAGAGTTGGGTTGAATTATACCACCAGCTTCACAGAGACAAGAGACAAGGTGGGAAGCAAAACTGTGAGCAAGAGACCAGTGTGAATGGGATATTCCATGTTCACTTGGGGGCCTGGGGCTTCGGCCACCCCAGACAGCCTATAATTGCTAAATGACCACTTTGAAGGAGGCAATCCTTCAAATCTGCTGCCATTGTTACCCTAATTGGCTCAGGAACTATGACAGCCAGCGCCTGGGGGTAACCCTGCAGGTCTTCAGTGTCTTGAACTCAAATGGCCTGGGCTGGGCAAGATGGCAGGGATGCCACCCTTGGGCCCACTTGGGTCATGAGAATGGCATCCAAATGCCTTAGGAAAATGGTGTGGCCCGGGGACACCATGCACTGTGAAGCCAGCAGCTGCAGCAGCCAGATCAAACTCTGTCATTTAAGCACATTATTGTCACTCTGAGCAAATTCAAATACACACATCCTTTGCCCATCACTCACCATGGCATGAGTCTGAATCTTAGTAGCCACTGTTGGGGAGCCTCCGGTGAAAGCTGCACCAAAGGGAAAGCCCTGGGGCTCGAGTGGGCCAGGTGAGAAGGTTATCACACCTCTGCCTCCCCATACCCTCTAGTTTACTGACCTGCATCACGAATCACTGGTCTCACAAATATTTACCAAAATGTACACATACAGTCCTTGAGGTTCCCGGTCAAGCAAAGATGTTTTTCTGAGAGTCTGAGGATCTGATAACGTCTTTTCTCTTGTCCTTCTTTAGGAATGGCTGCCCGACAGGATTCAGGAGACTCAGGTGTCACCCTTTTCTACAAGGCTTCAGAATAAGATAGTACCTTTTCTTCCCAGAGAAGTCTGATAGATTGGAGAAATCTAAAAGCATCTGATTTTACACCACTTAAAAGTAATCTATCTGGTCCTGCTCTCCTTGGAGAATTTTTTTTTCTCTCTTCCCATTTAGACATGTTACAATAATATGCCTTGTTAATAGTTTCTGATTAACGTTACTCAGAACAAGATGAAACCTTTCATTTCTAATCTCATTTATTTTCTCAGTCCTGAAAAGCTCCCCCTACCCTTCCTTGTAGTGATTGTTTTGGTCACAGGCAAGCTGCCTTTCACCTAAGCAACAGCCTTAGAGTCAACCCTGCTGGGTGTTTTTCCCTGAACCACAGTAAGACTCTACGTTTTTATCCTTGTGATACATCTTTACTTACTGAGGATGGAATTAAAAAGTAACAAAAAATTTTAAAGAAGAGTTAGAAAGACTGCAGATGGACTTATTTCTTGGTGAAAAAAAATCACAAAGAAAGATAGTGCTCTCATATTAAAATTTTCCTACTTAACTGAAGCATAAGATTCAGGGTCATTTCTTTTTTTTAAAAAAAAGATTTTATTTATTCATTTGAGAGAAACCAGTGAGCAAAGCAAGAGAGAGAACATGAATGCGGGGCAGGGCAGAGGGAGAGGGAGAAGCAGACTTCCCGCTGAGCAGGGAGCCCGACACACAGGGCTCGATCCCAGAACCCTGGGATCATGACCCGAGCTGAAAGCAGACGCTTGACTAACTGAGCCACCCAGGCGCCCCTATTTTGCATCATTTCTTATAGGTTAGTTTGTATAATTGTGTATGTGTGTGCTATATGAAAATTATATATGTGTATGGGTCCATTTGTGTATATTAAACAAAGCTCTGATGTTTTCTCAAGCAATGGGGATGGCTTTCTTAACAATGTATTTATTATTCATTTCATGTGTGTTCTGAGTGGCATAAAACAGCACGAAATGAAAGGGAATGAATATAGTTTGTAAAACACAGATTACTTCATGTAAAAAATCAGAAATCCCACAGTCTCCTGGTCCAAACACCTGCCCGTGAATTTCATGAGGAAGTGAGTGCTGATACCCAAGGGGGCCCAGGCTGTGTGGGCTGGGGGACAGGGAGAGCGGTGGCTGTGAGCAACAGCCAGAGGAAGGCCCTGAAAGACATGGATCCTTACCTGAGCTGCTTTCTGAGGAGAGGTATGTATTTGCCAGGAAGCAGGCTAAGGCTGGGGTGTTGACCAGTGGCTCTCTAACTTGGGTGTGTAACAGAATCAGTTGGCAGGCTTGTTAAAATACAGGTTGCTGAACCACTGCCCAGAGTGTCTGATACAGTAGGTGGGACACGGGGCCCAGGAATCTGCATTTGTAACAAGTTCCCAGATGAGGTCGATGTAGCTGGTCAGGGACCACCCCATGAGAACCACAGAATACTGTGTAGACAGCAGCTACGTGGACCCTGAGCGCCGGCTGTGGTCTTGATGGCACCAACAGCACTCAACTCCTGCTTTAAGAACTGGCAGAAAACCAAGGCTTCTATAGAGTCGGCCCACAGCTCGCAGGACGACATGATCCACGGGCAATAAGGCATAAACATTCCCACATCTCCAGCGTGGATGCTGGATATGCCTGGGTACACAGTAAGAGCCAGGTGATCACACAGGAGGGTGGCGTCCATGCTCCGATCCATCTGAAGCTCTCATAAAGACGTGCAGAGAACAGCCAGGAGCTGAACTGAAGTGAAGCCAAGGCTGGGAGCCGGCTCCGTGAACTGCTCACTGCAGCCTGTTCATAAGGAGCATGTGGAGTAGAACTCATTGGCCCCTGAGCTGGTTGGTGGTACATAGGCTTTGGTAAACGGGGCTCTGCTTCAGGATGGAAACCGGTGAGCCCCCTGGACCCCTGGCCCCCTTCATGGAGGGGGCCAGCCCCACAGGACCATCACCACCATCACCACTGAGCCTGGCAGAGCCCCACACACAGACCTTTGCAAGGTCCAAGTCACTGCAAAGCAAATGCTTTTGCAAGTGTGGGTAGACAAACATCTTAGCGAGCCTTAGCACTGAATTCTGCTGTCACAGCTTCGGTTTTCCCCAGAACACAGTGGGCAGTGGCAATCGAATCTGGGAGTCCCTCCTGTCCTCAGAAACCCCCCCACCTGTGCCCCTGGCTCCAATGGGGCAGTGCTTCACCCATAATCTGGTTCTCCCCTCTGTGGGTGATGTCTTACTTTTCATGGGCTTCCTTCTAACAGCATAGAGAGACCTCCAAATCTCTCTGCTCTTAAAAAAAAAAACAAAAAAAAAACAAAACCTTCACTCTCTCAATGTGGGGCTTCTGTCAGCTCATTTCTTTCACGGACAGGTACCTGCAACAAGTTATCACAGATTCCTAACACTCACTCAGACGTGGATCTAATGGACACCTATGGAGCCATGTGCCGAGCACGGTTCTAGGTGCTTGGGACACAAAGGGGAGCACATCAAAGATCTGGACCCCATAAAGCTTGCAATCTAGTGAGGGCAAGGTCGAGAAAAACAATACTCATAATAAATAAGAAAATTCTATGGCATGCTAGAGGTCAGCGAGAACTTAAAAAAAAAAAAAAGCAGAACAGCACAAGGAGAGAGGAGAAGGCGAGAGCAAGATGGCGGTCTAAGTTGCAGGCCAAGTTCAACATGCTGGGTCCAGATCTTTTCCTTCCGTTAAATTCCAAATGGATGAATGACAAGTATATTTACTATAATAACATATGCACGGGCTTTTTAATTGCGGGGCTTTACAGAGAAACCCTATGCAAATTCCATCAAGGAAAGAACCCAGCCTGACATTGAGAGCAAGAGGAAGTCTTCGAAAGGGAGTGGTCTGAGGAGGCAGGGAACGTCCTCACCATCCCCTTTCACAGATGGCCATTACATCATGAGGGCACGACGCCTTTCATTTCCACAAAGGGGGATCGAGGGTCGATGAGGGGCTGATGGAAGGTATAGAGCAGTGAGGGATACACGAGTGAGACAGGATGCAAAGAGCAGGCGTTGACTAGGGCAGGAGATCTGTCCTGGGTGTTGTTGCCTGGTAGAACAAAAATGAGAATGTGGTGGAGAGAGGCAAAAGAGATTCAGTGAATTTTAAATCTTACAATTGTGTCCTGAGTGGTTTCCAACAAGCCTCCTTCCCAGGGGCTCAGGTATGCAAAGGTTCAGGACAAAGGGCAGTGGACACAGAGGCCCCAGCTGGGGGTCTCCCCAGCACCCGCTCTTTGTGGTATGGATGAAGACATACTAGTTAAGTGGTTACTGTGTCTCAAGGAACCTCCCCGCCCCCGCTCCAACTCCTGGCTGGGGTTCATTTATCTTAACTCCACAACAAAGAGGTCGGAATGCATCAATGTGGCCACCTTGCATTTTTTCGACCCTGGAATTCATTTTTTCAAACAAAATCTCAAGCAGAACACAGCACAACTGACCCTTGGAAAACATGGGGGCTTAGGGCGCTGACCACCTGTGTGCGTGCAGCCAAAAATCCATGCGTAACTCTTGACTTTCCAGAAACTTAACTACTCCTAGCCCACTGTTGTTGACCAGAAGCCTCACCACTACCATAAACAGCCGATGAACGCATACTTGGTGTGTTATGTGTATTATGTACTATGTTATGTACAGAAAAAATCTGATTAAGAAGATCATGAGGCAGGGAAAATACATTTACAATACTTTACCGTATTTATCGAAAAAGACTGCATATGAGTGAACCCGTGCAGTTCAAACCCGGGTTAAGGGTCAACCACGTACAAGTTATCTAACAGTGAGGCTGATGGGGGCTGGGGGCCCAGCAAGAGGACCATTCTGCCTCTTTGTCATTCCCCTTCCCCATCCTCCTCCTTAGAAGCATTTCTAAGGAAAGGAAAGGTGCCAGGGAACACGGTCCTTCTCTTTTCTAGCCTCTTAACGATTCTCTGATGTACACAAATTGTCAAAATGCATCCAATGGAAATACTCACTAAGGAGATAACCTAATTTTAAGAACAAGTTAAGGAAAGAAGAAAAACTGGATGGAAGTGGGAACCAAATTCTCCGGCTCATGTCCAGAGTGGGTCACCAAAGCATGAAACGCTGGTCAACCTTTGGAGAAGGGAAAGCCCAGGGTCCCCCTGCCTAAAGAGGGTGACAACCCGCTGGCACAGTCTCAAGAGCGGGGATGGGTGAATTGCTCCTGCCACTCACCAGTGAAAGAAGCTTTAAATACACATTAAGGATGACCAGGCAGCTCTGCTCACAAACATGAATGAATCATGCACAAACCTTGATTCCAAGTTCGATATTTTCTCCCCCATACACGTCCATCCCAGGGTCAAGAAGACCGATTTCACCGAAGAACTTCCTGTTGACCACGAAGGAGCAGCCAATCATGGCTGGCGTCCTGCAGGAGCGAGAAAGAAGTCAGAATCAGCTGACATATATATGATTCAGCCACGAGAAAGAAGGAAATCCTGCCATTTGCAACACCCGTGGACCTTGCAGGCATTAGGCTGAGAGAAGTCAGAGAAAGACAAATACTGTATGTTCTCACTTATATGTGGCATCTAAAAAAGCCGAATTCATAGAAACAGAGTAGAATGGTGGTTACTGGGGGTTAGGGGCTGGGGGAATCGGGGAGATGCTGGTCAAAGGGTCTAAACGTGCAGTTCGAAGATGAGTATGTTCTGGAGATCGCATGCACAGCATTGTGATTATTGTCAAGAATACTGCACCCCATTCTTCAAAGTTGCTAAGAGACTAGATCTTAAATGTTTTCACTACAAGGTGAAAGAAAATTATGTGATGCGAAGGAGGTGTTAGCTAATGCTTTGGGGGTGATCATACTGCCATATATAGCGTACCAAATCAATAGATTATACCCAATGTTAGATGTCAATTATATCTCAATTTAAAAAAAAAAAAGGAGGAGCTAAAGCCATTAAGGTGACATATCAGAAACCCCTCTGCAGGCACCGTCCTGACAGGTGCTGGGTTTCACTCTGGCAAATCGAGAAACTTCCCTGAAGTTCTCATTTCCCACACTCACACTTTCCATGAAGCTCTGTTTTAGCTTCAGACAAATTAGGGTACCCAGAGCATCCAGCGGCGACCCGGCTTCTGGGTAGCTCACACAGGACGGTCTCACATGACCCATGGGGTCTGCAAGCATGAGGATGGTTCTCATGGCACATCTGGTAACAGCTATGTGACAGGATGAGCATCCCAGGGCAGTCACAGAGAAGCTCAGAGGTAAGGACCGAGAAGAGAGAAGACTCATCCAGGAGACCACTGGTGCCCAGGGAGAGGCCACCTCAGCCTGCTGGGAAGAGTGCCCGGGAAGAAAGATGAAAAGTATTGGCAGGGTGGCCTGTGACCATAAAGTCTGGAAACAAAGATCTGTACTTTGTTTTTGAATATATTAATCCCCTTGATTATTTCTTCTAGCATGGGCCACAGGCTAATGAGGGACAGCACACCAAGTCAGAGCTGAGGCCCAGGGAGATCTGGTGCCCTGAGTCACCGGGTGGGTGGGGCTCAGGACCCACCCAATCTTAAAGTCCACTCTACTCTCCAGAAAAGGCTCCAAGGAGGAGTGGGCAAATCCCTGAGCTGCCAAAGGCCAGAAATGCTGTTAAGATGCTTTCCGGAGGAAAAGAGACAGGAAGGCCAGTGAAACTCCCCTGGGGCCACCAGGAAGCTGTTCATGAGGTGGAATTCTCTCGAGCTGAACCGTAAACCTCCACGTCAGATCCTCATTTGCTCCTGATTTTGAGCTTGACTTTCACCTTAATATCCAGATTTCCGACCCCATGGAACACCTCTTAGAACCCACGTGGTAGAGCAGTGGAGGGGCACACCAGAAGAATCAGTGCTCAGCGCTGAGTGGAGTAGTTTGAACGCTGATGTTACCACTGAGACCCACACTTGTGTGATGTTAATGGAATGTTCTGGATCCCAGTTAAGTCCCTATGGAGTATCGCTCTGCAAAGAGATGCAACGTTCACAAAGGAGGGGTTCAGTGAAGATTGTTCCTCTGCCCTCTCATTGGGAAGCCCACCCATAATGTTTTCTCCAGAAATCCCATACCAATCACAGCCCTGTACATGGGGTGTGGCCTTCCACAGGTGCCACGCGGGCCACACCAGGGAGAGGAGGTGCTTCACTTGTTGATCCTCTCCTCCCAGCCCTGCGCCCCTCAGAGACAGGCAGCTGACCCCAAACATGGAAAAGTACCGTGTGAGCCCGACCCCTGGCATCAGTCAACTGAACCAGGAATGAGCACCAAACCCAAACTGGGTCAATCAAATCATGTTTTTCCTGAGGAAAAATTTGGAGTCAGGAGGGTTCTGGAAGTGAGAACCACATGGTCTCTTTCATCTGTAGGACTCAGGGTGCCATTTTGGGACGGCTGCATTGGCCTCCGTGTGCACGTGCATGATTGTGCAGAGGAAGGAAGCAGATGCATGCTGGAGGTGTGAGGCCGTGGTGAGGGACAACCTGGTGACTTTGGCCTCCCATCAGCTGACAGGCCTGGCTCTGCCCTCTGACCCCTGGGGTCATGCGAGAGCCCCCCCCACCCCGAGTCTCTGTGTTCTATCTCCTTGACTCAAACCGTGTGGAATAGGTTTCTGTTCTTCCCAACCAATGATGGGAACACATGCTATCTCCTCCTACTCATGATCGTGGGCGGGGGGAGGGAGGATGTTTTATCACGCAGCCACAGGGGAGCAAACTGCAGGGAAGAGTCATTCTGGGGGAGCTAAGCGCCAGGGTCCACCCAAGTGAGAGAGAAATGCCATCAATGGGAGGTGACAGGGGTCTGCAGAGGAGGGGGGGACAGGAGGCCGCAGCAGGAACACCTCAGTTTTCTTGAGGGCAAGTGCTGAGCACATCAAAAAACTCTGGTAAGCTGGAACAATCTCCCCAAAGCCTGTGCTTAGCATCTAGAAATTCCCAACATTAACATACATGCATAATTAAGATCCTGCCCCAAGATGCTGTACTTTCTAGCCCCTCAAGGGTAAGCGAGGCTGTTGAAACCAGATGGCACCGGCACTCAACACACACCCTCAAAGGGGTGGCTTGGGATAAAAGGATGTTTCTCAGAGATTGGCTCGGGGACCCACGTGCACCAGCATCACCAGGATGGTTTTTAGAAAATGCAGACTTGTGAGTGCGGCCCAGAATTGTGCAACCAGGTTTCCAGAGACGGGACTCAGGGACTTGGGTCTGTAGCAGCAGACCCATCCTGTGGAGCCATCTGCTCCTCGATCGGTCAGGTGTCCGGGGGCAGAGAAGTTAGCCCCCTGGTTTCTTATTCCCAGGAGCAGAGCAGGCACCGGCTGGCTACTGGTGAACAAATGAGTGACTATAACACAGCTGGGTGGTCGCCCCTGGTGGGGAAGGGCTCCGTGATGTCTCAGGGGCACAATGGCTGAACTGGCCCAGACCCCAAGGACAGCAGGGAGGCACGCTGTAGCTCGGGCTGACCAGGAGGGGCGTGAAATGGAGGAGGAGATGAGGAGCAGAGATGCAGGGAGGAGGAGGAAGTGGGGGAGGGGTGAAGAGGAGGGAGGGTGGGCTTCGAAGCACAAAGCTTTCACTGTCAAGGAGGGTAGACAGGCTGCTTGTTCCTTCCAGATCCCTCTCGGATCGCCCTTTGGGAAACATCCTTCCCTGTTAAGCAGCGTGATATTTTAGTATAACTGGCTTCATCTGGGTGGTTTTTTTTGCCTGCGGGTGGCGGGGAGAGAAGAATTCACAGGAGCTGCCCTGGGTCCCCTCTCTGCTGGTCACAGCTCTGTTCCGCAGATTCAACTCGGTTCCCTACCAGGAGCCCTAGGGTTCCTCACGACAGAACGGAGAAGTCCCCAAGGGCTTCCTCGTTGGAACCAGGCCTCAGCAGCTGAAAGCAGGCCCTGGTGTGCCTCCTGGGCTGGCCGTCAGAAGCTGAAGGTGAAGGGCGGGGGGGGCGGGGGGGGGGCTGGCCCTAATGAAATGCAGACCTGGGACAAACCATTGACCATTATTGCTGGTGGTGGCCTGCCAAAAGGTATCCTAAAGGCCACGGGGAAAACGTGCCACGGTGTCAAGAAGAGGGAAGGCACCGTTCCATGTCTCGGAAGGTGGTACCTGAGAAAGAGAGGCTGGCACCAGCCTGGACATCAGCCCCCAGGAGGTGGCCTCCCTGCTGAGCCCAGACGCCCCCCCCCCCCGCCCCCGTGTGCAAGGGCAGGGCTCCGCGGCGCAAGGCTCCTGGCAGGTGGCTCGCATAGAGCTGGGAAACATGGAGACTGAAGAATTAAGACACCTGTCCCCATCCCCCGCTAGGCCAGCCAGCATTTCTGGTGAGGTCGGTGGGACAACTGCTTTGCATTCTGGAACTATCCAACTGCACCGATGGTGAGTAGCTGCCTCTCTGCACAGGGAGGAGCAGGTGTCCACCACCACACCATCTCCGGGCCCTGCCTGGGAGCTGCCGCACCAGGGGTGGGGGTGGGGGCAGGGTTGGCCAGACCCGTCCTAAGCCAAGCTTTGCCCCCACTTCCCCTCTGGTCTCCCTGCCACCTGCCCAGCCAACGGCGCCTTGGGGCTGACGAGATCCTGGAACGTGAGCCTACAGCCTCGTTCCTCAAACTCAACTGTGGTTACCATTAGTGCAAACATTTCAATTCAAAATCATTCAAAAACGATAATCATATTAAGGGATCTGCCAAAGTCTAATAGCTCTATTACAGAGGAGAAGAACAGAAATTAAAAATAATCACTTTTATTGTTGCTGTGGTGCAGAATATATGCAACACGCACAACAGCTCCAGCTGGGAGGGAGATGGGGAGGATTTCCACCACATGCAAAAACCTTCTCCGTGTCCACGCTTCTTCTCCTTGTAAGTGCCAAAGGGCCCATCTGGGGTCTAGGTCTTCCCCCCCACCCCAAAACCCTTTATTGCCTCCCTATTCTCTCCTCAGTTAAGGACAGGCTCTTCTTCAGCTGCCCTGTCCTCCTCAGTACCTTCCCAGCCGTTTGCCCCACAGATGCCATGACCTGGCTACTCTGGGCTAGTCATCGTTCAGAAAGCCTGTCCCAATTTATGCCTGTCCCCCCTTCTTCCGAAACGTCTTCCCCGAGACCGCCTCCATCTATGCAAATCCTACCCACCCTTCAAAACACATTTCTATCTGAAAAAAATAATTTTTCATGGTACAAAAAACTAATACCTACCTTATAGAAAATACACCTCGACAAAAATAACACAAATTTCATTGCTTTGTGACTGAGAGCGCTCAAGTCCCGTTACCATCCCCCATCTTTCCGGCTCACCTCCTTGAGCCCGGCGGGCCCACAGTCTTTCTCCCCGCTGGGACCTCCGATCCACTGGCCCTGCGGACCCCTTTCCCACCCAGCCTAAAGCCCCAACAGTTGTTGCAATGGTGCCCTGGTACCCCCCCGTCCCCCACCACCCCCCGCACTTTGTTGTTCTCAGTTGGCAAAACCCTCATGCTGATGAAGGCAACTTGCCACACCTGTAACGCACAGCTCAAGGCAGTTAGAGACGCACGTAACCATGTGGGCTGGTCTTGTTTTAAATTTAGGGCTGTGAGCCTCCAGGGGGTCTCATTGCTGCCCTTCCTTCCTTCACGCTACAGGGCCCTCCTCCCTCACCGTCCTAGAAGCCTCTGCCCCACCTTCTCTTCCCTCCTCAAGCCTCTAATACCTCCTTCTCCCTCACTCCCAACTGACGACCTTGCTTCCTGCTTCCCTGGAAAGGCGGTGAACAAAAGTGAATGTCCCCGCATCCCACATCTACTTGCTTCGTGCTGTCACCCACTTTCCTTCCTTTTGCTATAACTGAACTCTTGGCTCAACCGAACTCATGCTCTTAGCCGACGCCAACCCCTCCACCTGTCCTTTGTTGTTACTCAAGACTCACTCCAGCAATTGCCCCTCCCCTGTATCAAATGTCTTCTCTTTGTCTCTGTATTCTTGAGGCTTTGGCGTCTCGGGCCTTGCCAACTGGGGAGAGACTGCCCTTCCCAGGGCTGGCCAATTCTTAGAGACAGCAGAAGACCCGCTAGGGAGCACTGCCTTTCCTATGCAAACTAACCATCCCAGAGCCCACGCTTAGCCCTTCTCTGGGTCCTATGCTCCAGGAGGCAATATCTCTCTGCTCTGATCATCCCAGAACCAGGAGCCAGATGACGGGGGACAGCCCTTATTCCCCAGAGCTCGCCAAAATTATTCCAACTAGCCAATCCTAAGCCTTACCCTGCCTTGCCCATTCCTTCTTGAAAAAACCACAGCAGAGACAGTCTCTGCTGAGAGTCGCTGCGGTTTCCTGCTTCAACAGTGCTTGGACGGAACCCGGTGCTCGTCCCCCACCCGGGCCGTCCATTCAGAGCCAGCCCTCCGCCATCTCTTCATAGCGCCCTCGGACCGCTCCAGCGCCGTGCAGCCGCCGCCTCTTCTCAGCCGCCACCATGACGACCGCGTCCCCCTCGCAGGGGCGCCAGAACTACCACCAGGACTCGGAGGCCGCCATCAACCGCCAGATCAACCTGGAGCTCTACGCCTCCTACGTCTACCTGTCCATGTCTTACTACTTTGACCGCGATGATGTGGCTTTGAAGAACTTTGCCAAATATTTTCTTCACCAATCTCGTGAGGAGAGGGAACATGCTGAGAAACTGATGAAGCTGCAGAACCAACGAGGTGGCCGAATCTTCCTTCAGAATATCAAGAAACCAGACCGTGATGATTGGGAGAACGGGCTGAATGCAATGGAGTGTGCATTACACTTGGAAAAGAGCGTAAGTCAGTCACTACTGGAACTGCACAAACTGGCCACTGATAAAAGTGACCCCCATTTGTGTGACTTCATTGAGACTCATTACCTGAATGAGCAGGTGAAATCCATCAAAGAATTGGGTGACCACGTAACCAACCTGCGCAAGATGGGGGGCTCCCAAATCTGGCATGGCAGAGTATCTCTTCGACAAGCACACCTTGGGAAACAGTGATAGTGAGAGCGAAGCCTTAGGCTGTCCTCCCATAGCCACAAGGGTGACTTCCCTGGTCACCAAGGCAGTGCATGCATGTTGGGGTTAGCTTTACCTTTTCTATAAGTTGTACCAAAACATCTGCTTAACTTCTTTCATTTGTACCATTCTTCAAATAAAGTAATTTGGTACCCCCCCACCAAAAAAAAAAAAAAGAAAGAAAAAACCACAGCAGAGACTCCTGACTGTGCTTTCCCCTCACTCCTTCTGCCGCCTGACTGACCCAGGTGCTTCCTCATATGGCCTTGCACGGCAGGCCATGCCTCCTCTTGGGAACTTAAAACTATCTTTTCGATGGCATTGACCTCTTGATCTCTTGTCCTCATCAGGCCTGAAAAAGAAAACTCCCAGGTACTTTTTAGAATAATACTGTACATTATTGGCCTACCTCCTGGGTTGGATCATTCCTAGCAGCTTACAGAGACTACAGATCTTCTTCTCCACCCACTTCCCCTACAGCCACCCCCCTCCTCATTTAACATTTCCCCTTACAGCAAAACCCCTTTAAAGCACTGTCTATACCCGTGCCTCTGAATCTTTTCTCTGGTTCTCTCCTAAACCCACTCAACCAGGCTTTCACCCTCACTGCTCCGCCACAGGTGCATTTGTCAAGGTCAGAGATGACTTGTCCTAAATGCCACGTTCAAGGCCCAGTCTTCATCACGGGTGCCCTCCCAGCTGCATCTGACCCAGCGACTCATTCCCTTTCTGTGGAAGCAGGATCTCCCCTGGGCGTCCACAGCACCACACATGCCTAGGTGTCCTCCTGGATGCTCTGATCCATATTCTTTGTTGACTCTTCCTTTTCTCTCTGGTGTTCAAGGCAGGAGGACTCCAGGGCAGAGCCCTTAGATCTCTTATCCAACTATACTCACTCCTTGGTGGGTTTTTTTTTTGTTTTTTTTTTTGTTTTGTTTTTTGACAGAGAGATAGAGAGCGAGCACAAGTAGACAGAGCAGCAGGCAGAGGGAGAGGGAGAAGCAGGCCCCCCGCCCAGCAGGAAGCCCAATGCAGGTCTCAATCCCAGGACCCTGGGATCATGACCTGAGCTAAAGGCAGATGCTTAACCGACTGAGCCACCAAGGCGCCCTCCTTGGTGGTCTTGTTTTTTCTCATGGCTTTCAGCAACATTTATATTTTAATAGCTTCCAAATTTACACTCCAGTCTGAATCCTTCCTCTGGACTCCAGACTGGCAATATCCAATTGCCTATTCAACATCTCCATCGTGTCTAGGAGATCTCTCAAACATGGCCAAAATGGAATTTTTAACCTTCTTCCCACTCAAACCTGCCCCACGCACTGTCTTTCCTATCTCAGGTAATGTCAACTCCATTCTTCCAAAATATTGAGGTAAAAACCTTGGTGTTTGCCTTGGTGCCAATCTGTCAGAAAATCTTTAGGCTCTACCTTTAAGACCTAGCTGAGATCTGATGACTTCACACCACCTTTGCTGCCACCATCTAGGGCAGGCCATCATCATCATATTGCCTGGGTAACTACAATGGCCTCCCAACTGGCTTCTGCTTCCACCCTTGCTCTCCTTTGGTAAACTCTCAACACAGCATCCAGAACAATCTACTAAAATATAAATCAGATCAGGCTAGGCCTTTGCTGCAAACCCTCCAATGATTCCCCATTTCTTTCAGAGCAAAAGCCGGGGTCACTAGGCCCCATCTAGACAGTCCGTGTTCCTGGGGCCTCTCTGACCTCCTCTCTCCTTGCGCTCTCTGCTCCAGCCAGATTCCCAGCTATACACTCAAAATAACTGAAAGCGGGTCTTCCCACACCAACCTGTACGTGCATGTTCACAGCAACATGATTCACAATAGCCACAAGGTTGAAACAACACAAATGTCCATCAATGGATGAATGGGTAAACAAAATGTAGCGTATCCACACAATGGAATATTACTCAGCCATAAAAAGGAATAAAGTACTAATAGTACTGTGCCATGGATGAACCTCAAAAATACTATGCTGAGTGACAAAAACCACACACAAAGAGTCATAGATTATATGATTCCATTTACGTGAAATATCCAGAACAGGCGAATCCAAAGAGGTAGAAAGCAGCTTAGTGGTTGTCTGGGACAGTGGGGAGGGGGAGGGGTAGTAGGGAGTGACTGCTTAATGGGTACAGGGTTTCCATTCGAGGTGATGAAAATGTTCTGGAAGGAGAAAGTGGTGACGGTTGCACAACACTGTGAATGTGCTTAACGCCACTGAGTTGTACACTTCAGATGGTTAACATGGTAAATTTTATATGTATTTTACCGCAATAAAAAATGTGGAGCTGATGATAACAATCCTCAAGCTTGCTTTGATTGTTATGTCACATTATAAACATGAACCCGAAATTTCCAATTGCCATTAGAACAGAAGGTAGGAGACTGGAGGGGTGCTTGGGTGGCTCAGTCAGTTAGGTGTCTGCCTTCAGCTCAGGTCATGATCCTTGGGTCCTGGGATTGAGTCCCGCATCGGGCTCCCTGCTGGGCCGGGGGCCTGCCTCTCCCTCTCCCTCTGTCCTACGCCCCCCCCCCAGGCTCTCTCTCCCACTTTCTTTTGCTCTTGCTCACTCTCTCTCAAATAAATAAATAAAATCTTAAAAAAAAAAAAAGAAGGTGGGAGACTGGAAGAGTGGTTTTATCTCCATTCTTACTCTCTGTTCATGGAGACAGATCTTCTAGCACTCTGGAGAGAAGGTTCCAAAATATTTAATGTTTTAGCCCAAAGACCATATTTTCAATCTGGGATAAATGGTTGTATCATGGTGAGCACCATGGTCCTCACTCTAGAATGGGTGGAAACCCAGGGCCCCAGGGTTCAGGGAAAGCACACTAATTTAAACATCCTGTGGGGCAGTCATCCAACTAGTGGTGACTTGGTTTCTTTATCTATAAACTGGACATGAAACTGCCCTGATAACCTAGTAGGACTGTCGTAAGAATCTGAGAAGATAAAGAAAACAAATGTGCTCTGTGCTCAATACATGTGAGTTATTATGGAGACGTATAAAAGAACAGTAGAAGGATAAAGGACTGAGGGGGAGGGTTTTGGGCAAAGGGGGCAGAAGCTGGTGAGGAAGTATCCTGGCCAATAGTGTCACTCCAAGAAACATTTCAGGTCTAGAGTGAGACAGGCAGAGGAGGTAGTCTGCACTCCAGGAGGAAAGGGAAATGAGAAAGTCTGGTAGAGCATGGCACAGAGGTGTGACGTTTGAGGTTAAGTATTGGGGCAGGGAAGAGATTGGGGCAGTCACAGTGGCCCCAAGAGAAATGCCTGTCCAGCCTGCAATGTCCATCCCATCCTGAGGTCATCTCTCACCTCCACAACTGAGTGCAGAGTCTGTGCCTCTGCATGGAGAGTCCAAGAGAATGTGTGTGCAATCCCACTTCCATGGCTCCTAGCACCTTGAACCATCATGTGAGGGAAGGCTTTCTATTCTGCATACCTTATCAATCACTGTAGAGAAGGGGTCTGAGTAGGGATCATGTTTGTTCACTCCTTCATTCATTTGTTCATCGGGTCAATAAGCATTACGAGGCCATGGAGGACACCTTTGTTAGGCTAGATCCCAAGGACTTGAGGGAATACGAGCACATGTGATTCTGTCCTAGTGAACAAGCAAATATTATTATTTTTTGTTGTTGTTTTTTAACGATTTTTTATGTATTTATTTATTTGACAGAGAGAGAGACAGCGAGAGAAGGAACACAAGCAGAGGGAGTGGGGGAGAGAGAGACGCAGGCCTCCCGCCGAGCAGGGAGCCCGATGCGGGGCTCAATCCCAGGACCCTGGGATCATGACCTGAGCTGAAGGCAGATGCTTAACGACTGAGCCACCCAGACGCCCCCATTTTTTGTTATTGTTGTTTCTTAGTAAAGATGTTTTCTGGTTGAAGTCATGGCGCCGCTTGTTATTACTGGTGAACAAGACCATTGGAGTGGGAAGAGATGCTAGAAAATGGAGACTCTGCTGGTCTGTGGCCTGTGGACTAGATGGTTTGCTGTCTTCAGAAAGAAGCCTGCACTGGGAGGGGTCCTTCCTCTGCTCCTCGCTCTCCTGATCGTCAGTGACTGGGTATGTGCACGTCACTGTGTGGCTAGCTGTCTTGGTCACCAGTGAGGGTACTGGCCCCTTGCTTTGCCCTGCCTGCCTCATACCTCCTGCTGCTTTCATAGGTCCCCGCTGTCTTCTCTCCCCTGTCTCTGGTGGCCATGTCTCCAAATTCATATGAGGCTGATGGTTCATGAGTCAGGGATCCAGGGTTCACCCTGTTTTTCTCTTTTCATGATTCCAGCTGGCCTGCCTCATTGGGACTCACTGCTTCCCTCTGTCCTCAAACTCAGATACCTGCCATTTCTGTTGGCCCCAGCTCTGCTACAGTTAATGTCCAGGCCTGTTTGCTGAGCACCTTCTTTTTTTTTTTTAAGATTTATTTATTTGAGAGAGTTAGAGAGAGAGAGAATATGGGGGGAGGGACAGAGCAAGAGGGAGAGAATCTCAAGTAGACTCCCCTCTGATCATGGAGCCTGACATGGGGCTTGATCCCATGACCCCAAGATCATGACCTGAGCTAAAATCAAGAGCCGGACATCTAACTGACTGAGCCACCCAGGTGCCCCTGCTGAGCACCTCCTAATGCTAAGACCCCATTTGTAGGAAAAGCATATAAAACTCTACACCATCACTGGAGTTATCCTTGAAAGGGTTTCTGCAAGTCCCATTCTCAGGGTACAACCTGCACTGGGTATTTTGGTACTGTCCACTTCCTCAGCATTAGGTAGCTTGTTTACTCAAAATGTACTTATTTCACTGCATTTGCTATAGTAACGTATGCGATGAGCACTTTTACACCATTTCCTAATACACAGAAAGGGTGTCTCATGTGCATGTCACCCTTCTTCAGCCATCCTCTGGCACAGATACTGATGTGCTAAAGGGCCCCAAAGACAGAGCAGGGATGGGGGAGGAGGACCGGGTGGGTGGTGCATCACCCAGGCCAACAACGCCCCATATTGAGAAAACGGATCCATCCAGTGCTGAGTTAGGACAACTCATAGTTATCCCTAATCCTCAAAGCAGCTCTCCTTGGTAGATACTACTAGCCCCATTTTCCAGTGGAGGAATCTGATGTCAGAGGTTAGGTGAACTGGCCAAGGGCAGACACATGGAAGTAAGTGCAGACAACCTGGTGGTGTCTGACCCCACACCCTCCTAGGAATCCCACAGCCTCCTAAACAAGATCATGAAATACAGGCTGCAGCTACGAGCTCTTGCACTGGGTGGAATAAGTGGTCCTGCTTTGAAGATTTCTGGCAACTTGCAGCTGCTAAACACTAAAAATACAACTTGGGGGAAGGAGTTGGCTGGCTTGCATAGAATTCTCAACTGGCGCAGTATAGTAATTTAATACTCAGAGTTCCATTTGCCTCTGCTATACATATAAATACCAAAAGGGTAAGTGCCGCTGCCTTTTTAAAAATCAAACACTATCTCCAGCACACAAACATCTCACAAGAAAATAGGGCCCAAAGGCCGGAGCTTCGTCTGGTAAATGGAGGTAGCACTTTCCGTTTTGTTGCTGAAGAGATCATTCACGCTGAAACCACCACTTCTTCCAGATTGGGAAGGGAACTGTCTGGGTAGGAAGGAGCTCTTCCCTGTGGAAGATAAAGGAAATGCTCATCTCTCCGGAGTGTGATTTTTCACAGATGCAGAAAATGCCAGTGGGGATTGCAGTTGCCAGTCCCAGACGCATTTCCTTGGCTGGCTGATTTTGCCTGCGCTTGTTTTTATTAAAACAAAGACCATATCAAGACTCCCTAGTAAGATATTCCCTACAAGTAATCTTCTCAGCGTAATACTTTTGCTCTTTGCTATTCATATTTTCTGGAGGCTTTGGGAAAATGATTTGCAAATAATCCTTTGAAGACGATTTCTGTAAAAGCACAAAGTTTCTAAAGAAGTGATAACATGTTAAGCCATTATCAGCCATCAACGCCTCATATGTACGTATATTTAAGCGTCTGGTTAGCTATCTCCTGAGATAAAACCTAAGTTGGGTGAATGTTTGGGGAAGAGAAACAGAAGAAAGGTCTAGAACAGGGGTCAGCACACACCACCGCCTGTTTTTGTCCAACCCAAGAGCTAAGAATGCTTTTTATAGATGAACATATTGATTTGAAGATGAGAACACAGCAAAATGTTACCCCTCCCCCAACAAAAATCCCATCACCCACATTAGTAGACATGAAGTCCAAAAAACTGTCCTCATTATTATTATACTTTGGATTTCATCAATAAAATATTTGTGGAAATTGGCCTTTACTCTTGTTTATAGGTATCCACACAACAGCCTTGACTCTGCCTCTTGGATTGTAAAGCCTAAAGTATTTACTATTTGGTCCTTTAGAGAAAAAATTTGCCAAACTCTGTTCTAAAACATGACCCCTAGAGGGGAGCGCAGACTCCATGTGGAGCAACATGGTACCAGTGACAGGCAAAAGGGTAACTTTCAAAAGGGCAGACAAGGGGCCTGGGGAGAGAAAGACTTAGAGGATGGATGAGTGTCCTTCTCATCTGTAAAGGGGGAGTAATAGTTCCTCTCCAGCCTCCAGGGCTGATGTGAGAACAAATCTGGTGAAGGCTTTGGGGATGCACACCCAAAAGTGGCATCAGGCTAGCAACACTCATTGTTCCATAAGGAAAGTGAAGGAGCACAGAATATGCCAGTTCAAAATATGCCTCTTTGCTATAAGGATTATCTTGAACTGGTTATTTTTAAGAAACAGCAGACACAGGAGTAGCCCTGGAAACCTACCCTTTGGAAAGAGAATTTTACATTTATAAGGGGAATCTCCATTTTTTAAACTTTTTTTTTAAGATTTTATTTATATATTTGACAGAGAGAGAGACACAGCGAGAGAGGGAACACAAGCAGGGGGAGTGGGAGAGGGAGAAGCCGGCTTCCTGTGGAGCAGGGAGCCCGATGTGGGGCTCCATCCCAGGACTCCGGGATCATGACCTGAGCCGAAGGCAGACGCTTAACAACTGAGCCACCCAGGCGCCTCTTTAACTTTTTTTAAATTTTATTTTATTATGTTATGTTAGTATCCATAAAATACATCATTAGTTTTTGATGTAGTGATCCACGATTCATTGTTTTCGCATAACACCCAGTGCTCCATGCAGTATGTACCCTCCTTAATACCCAACACCATTTGTAAGGGTGCCTCCCTCTCTGTATCTGGAAGAGAAGTCTCTAGAAACCTTCATCAGTGGAGAAGGCATCCACTTAAATCATCATTAACAAACCTTACCCTTGTTAATTGTGCTTTTCCTGGCCACCCCCTACTGACAGCCTCCTGGTTGTCTTTCTTTTGTCTTTAGCTGAAGATCGTGTTTAGGGTGGTAGCTTGGGCCATTTGGGGGAGTTACTCAGTTTTCCTTGGTCTCTCCCATGTATACAAAAGGTATACATGTTATTAAACTTCTGTTTGTTTTTCTCCTATTAATCTTTTTATTACAGGGAGGAATCTCAGCCAAGAACCTAGAACGGTAAAAGGAAAATTATTTTTCCTCCCCTCCCAAAGGAAGAGTACTGAGATGTGTGAATGGTGGAGAATCTTTCTGAGAAGGTTTGAGGACATCCTATATAAATGCAGGTACCGTGGGATAAAATACAATTAGAAGTAAGTAAATGAGAATAAGCAGGCAGAGGGGAAGTGAGCAGGAGAAGCTGATGCCAAGGGTGAGCTTAGTGCACATAATGTATACTTAGTAAATGTGTGCCACAAATGCAGCAGAGGCTTTCTGGCAGTCACTGCAAACAGAGTTACTGGAATCATCTACAGTGCCCAAAAGATCTTTAAAAGAGAAGTACAAATACTTGGCCTCTAAGACCCAAAAGGTATTTCTCCAGAGTAACTTGGCGAATCGTCTCATCAAAACACTGCTTCAGCAACACAGCAAGCTCCACAAATCTGTTTCCTAAAACCTTCCTCAGCATTGGCTCATAGCATTTACCCAATTATAATAAGATGAGGACAACTGTTTTCAAGGCCAAAATGAGGTCAAAGTAAGAACATAGCTTTCTGATGGCCTTGCTTATTTACGGGTTAGAGGAGTAGTAAAGTAGTTTAAGAAAGTAGTCAAATAAAATATATATTTTGAAATATAGGAGTACGCTTTTCTATTCTGGGTTCACTGTTTCATCCAGAGGCAGTCATAGCTTTGAGATGAGTAAAGACTGTCAGAACTAAGATAAAAAGAAGCAAAGAAGTGTTAATTTTCAGTTGTGACTATAACGCCGACTCTTGAAACTACTGAAATAGTCTTGAAGCCAGGATTTCAAGTACCATAGCCATGCACAGAAGAAAAGCATTTTCTAAATCTGAGCGTCCTTTGAAAAATCAGGCAAAGGCAAGACGAGGTTGTTCCATGGCCATGGTCTCAATGCTGGCTCACTCTGGGATCACCTGGGGAGCTTTGACAAACTACCTGTGCTTGGGATCACTCCCAGACACTCAGATTCAATTGCTCTACATCCATATTTGATTCAAAAGTGCAACCAGAGCCTGGGTGGCTCATTTGGTTAATTTCAGCTCAGGTCATGTCTCTAGGTCACGAGATTGAGCCCCACATCGGGTTCTGCACTTGGTGTGGAGTCTGCCTGGGATTCTCTCTCTCCCTCTGCCCCTCCCCCCACTTGTGAGTGTGTGCTCTCTCTCTCAAATAAAATATTTTAAAAAATAAAATTAAAGCAATAAAAACCCAGCAGATTCAGGAGAAGAACGTTGCCTCCCCCTCAACTGCCTAAATTTACACTGTAAAAGAGAGCCTGTACCAGGATGAGAGGTATTCACAGAGATTCCTTTTTATCTAAAAAATTTTATCTGTATAATAGGGCAACCTTTGTTTTCCAAACATCTCCTCTTACTTTCCTGCTAATGGTCGTCCTCCCTTTGTATCCTCAGACCCCCATGCCTCTCCTTAGCTCATATAAGCCTCATGTTGCCTACTGTCTTTAGAATTTCACGATTGTGTGGATTCCCCGTAAGTACAAAACTAAATTTGATTTTCCTCTGTTAATGTCTCATGTTAATTTGATCCTTAGAGCAGCTGGAAGGATCTTGAAGGGTACAGAAAATTTCTTCCTCCCGAACACTGCCTAGCACTCTTACAGAAGGGAGAATGTCTTGCAGAGTGCCCAGGCAGTGGGGCAGAGATGGTTGAGTGATGTTTAGGCAGGCAGAAGACTTACAATAGTGCTCCCAGTGCCCACAGCTAGCTCTTGGTTTGCAGGAAATCCTGATGTTCCCTCGTTTCCCAGGGGAGTGGTGGCAAAAGGCTAAACAGACTGGATCAAGGGAGTCAGGGGCCTGGAGGGCACAGAATGGGTGGATATTATGCCTGGAGTTCAGGATCAGGACACGAAGGACCTCAGCAGTGAATACATAGGGGGTAAAGCTGAAGATGGCAGGTATGAGGCACGTTAACAGGGGCCAAGAAGGTTACAGAGGACAGCTTACATCCTAGACACCTCTCCCCATCACCACTGTATAATGTCAGCTCCCACTTGCTCCTAGGAGTTCTTCAAGGGGGGAAGCAGGAGAAGAAGATCCTTTGAGGAAAAAGAGCAACCTTTACAGAGAATAGCCTGTGTAATCATGATTTAACTGAGCAACTGACTTCAGAGAAATGGAGTTTTAAATTGGAAGAAACTGAATTCCCTTGAGATGACAAGATTAGTTTTCTTTCTCATCATCAGTGAAAATGGGGGCTAGAGATCAAGTTGAATTCAAATACAGAAAAACAAAGTCAACGTTTCCCACATCTGACTTGCAACTACAATTTAAAACCTGCTACAGGTTTTGGAGTACTTAGAAGAATGAATAGATTCTAAGACACCAACAGAAAACAAGGAGGAGAAAAGAACAAAGGAGTCACAAAAGAAAAACAACTTTTCTAGAAAAGTAATTTGGCAAGATGTCTCATGAATCGTAACAGCGTACAAGTCTTAGACATAGAAATCCCATGCCCACGAATTTATCCTAGATAATAATAATGATTTCTGCCTCTGAGAATGTTGGATTGTGTGATTTGGACAACTTTCCAGCTGAAAACAATGAAAGAAACTGGATTTAAAAATTTTTTTAATCTTAATAAAACCATTAAAGATGAACAAAATTATAAATATAAACTATTGAGTTGAGATCTGGCTGAGATTGGAATAAAGGGAATCCCAGTGCTAGGTTTGCTTCTGCCCAGAGCTATGTACCAGTACAGAGAGGGGGGCTACATTTATGGCAACCTCAAAAGACCAGGAAGCTAAAAGTTAGACTTCAGGGCCCACCATGAAGGGCAACATGATAAACCACCTTCCATTTTTGGCTAGGACAATGAAAGGCTGACCTAAGAGTAACAGTCTACTGGAAATCAACCTGCCCTCCCACAGGATACAAGTCCACTTCATTTCATTTGAGTAGCCCAGGGAACTTCAACTCTTGAATTTTGATTAAAGGGATCAGGGTTACCAGTACTCCCATGCTCCTGACAGGAGTAAACAACAATTCTCCCTAGATGCAGATAATATCATTCTAGGTTTCAAATTCTTTCAGCAAATACTTTTTCAAATACGCTCTCCAACACATAATCAAAGATAATCAGAAGCATCAGACTCAAGATGTCAAAGGTCAGACCCACAGAAAATAGAGATAACAGAAAGGTTTCAAGCAAGCTTACGAATTTCAGCAGGAAGCTGGAAACTATATAAAAAGTGAAACAGCAGGTATTGAAAAAGAAAATGTAGAATTGAAAAGTTAAGTAACTAAAATTAAGAGCTCAATGGATAGTTTAACAGCAGATTAGACACTTAGGCAGTGAGCATTATTAAAGTGGAAGATAGGTCAGAAGAAACGTTCAAGAACAAAGCCCAGAGAGACAAAAAGACGAAAAATACATAAATGAGGGGAGGTTATATAGAGAATACAGTAAAGTCTGACATGGGTTTTTGAGATCCTGGGAGAGAAGAAAAAATGGCAGAGGCAATATTTGAAGAGGTAATGGCTGAGAATGTCTCAAAACTGAGGAAAGACATCAATGTGAAGATTTAAGAAGCTCAACAAATCTCAAGCAGAATACATAAAAAGAAATCCACACCTAGACACATCACAACGAAATTAAAAAAACATAAACAAAAAAGATGTAATCTTATAAAGCAGCCAGATGGGGAAAGAAAAAGAAATAATTAAAGATTTTTCAAAGTTTTTGTGTAAGAATTTTAATCAAAACATTATTTGTCATAGAGAAAAACTAAAAACTTAAATTTCCACCAACAGAGATACAGTTAAACATATTTTGGCATATCCCCGTGATAAAAATATATGGTGCTATTAAAATATCATTTAAAAAAACACTGAATGATGTAGGAGAAGTTTTATTTAAAAATATAACACCAGCAACCATTGTTCTCAATTTTGAATTGGGGCAGGACCCATTTGAGCTAGTAGTTGTTTTGAATATATCACATTCTAATTATTCTATTTTTAAGTATGTTGGATTTTATGCACGTGGACAAGTAAGAGGGCACCTGGGTTGGTTAAGCGACTGCCTTCGGCTCAGGTCATGATCCTGGAGACCCAGGATCAAGTCCTGCATCGGGCTCCCTGCTTAGCAGGGAGGCTGCTTCTCCCTCTGACCCTCCCCCCTCTCATGCTCTGTCTATCTCATTCTCTCTCTCAAATAAATAAATAAAATCTTTAAAAAAAAAAAGACAAGTAAGAGATAGCTTTATATTCAGACATGGTATTAAGTAAGCAGGGTGAGCATATAGCTGAGAAAGTCACATATTCTTTTCCAGATGCTTCTGTGGAGAATCTACCAAGCTTTTCCTCTACACTTCTTTTTCTGTTTTCCCAGAAGACCCATAAGACAGAATGGGATTCTTTTTCCTCCAAAATTCTCCCAGGAGTTTGGCATTTCCCCCATCCCCTCTTGGGCTTGCCATATAACAAGCTGGGATGACAGAAAGGGGCTTTTTTTTTCTAGCACAACTGAAGGAGAAAAAGAAATACTCTTTTGGCATAATAAGATATATTAAATCTTATAACATATTATTACCAGATTTACATTAAGATCCTTTCTCATGGTCATATAGATACTTGGCCAAGAAGCTCATGAAGGACAATCTCCTTCAATCACCTTCTCAACCCACGGGACTAAAAGCCCCTGGAATTCCACTCTGGAGTTAAATCAAGAAAGGATCAGGTGCCCAGAAGGACTGGTAAGTCTGGTCAAGTAGACTTGTAGTGTGGGAACTCATTGGAATAACAGCAAGACCACATGAAACATGAACCTGCCCTCCTGGAAATAATGGCATGAGAAAGGAGTTAAACATGGAGGCCACATGGTTATGAGAGGCCAGAGGCTGCTAAGGGACTTTACGCAGAACTCCCAGAAGCTCAAAAGCAAAGCCATTTCTCACACCCCCTCATTCACTCCCTGGCTCAGAGAAAGAAACAACAAATGCTGTTAGTGACTTCCTTAGAAGGGTGATTAGTTGGATAATTACAAGGAGATGTAACATATGTCATTAAGCAATCCTCCACAAGAACAGGACTTTGGCTGCCTTTTTCCTTAATGACAACATTCCTTGCTAACAGTGTCTATTGTGAGGGAGAAGAGACAGGTCACCTATTCTAGAAGCACAGGTAGACCAGCTGGCTCTGCCTCAGAACATCGTCCAACACCCCAAATGTTTTCTCTCCTAAGGTTCCAAGTACAGAGACTTTCCAAAGGTCATGACCATGCTCAATTTCAGGGCATCTTCAACACCTGCCTGATGAATTCCAAACTTCTAGGCAATACTCATTCAAGGCTCACGGAAATCTGGCCCCTTCTTAGCTTTCCAAATTTCTTTTCTAGAATCCCCTCCCTCTCTGAATCCTTTGCTCCTCACTCAAAGGACAAGATTATTTGTACTTCATCCCCTGTGTTTAGACCATCCCCTGCTATCTCCTATTCAAGTCCTTATATTTTATGGGGTTAGCTTCAGCCCAGCTGCTTCCATGAATCCTTTGACTAGCTCAGCACAGTAGCGCTCAACCTCTAGAGAACCTGTTGTCTGTTGCACTCCTTTGGCAAGTGTATTGTTCTGTTTTTCATTGTCCTGTGTCTCCCCACCCCTACCTCCAGGCCCCAGGACTGGGGAAATGGCCATATTGCTCTTTTCCCAGTTATGGGCATTCGGCAATGGGAGAGCTTGGGCAGCACAAATCAGCAGCAGAGCACGCTTTTAATAGATACGACAACTGCACTGCCTCTCTGCCATCCACACTCACCAAACTGGGTCCAAAAGAGCAGAATAATTCTGTCACTGGGAGATTTGAGAAGCGGCCAGGAGGGAATGGACTACTAAGAACAGCTTTGACTCATGATGCATTGGGAGCAGCTGGGTGGGAGGAGGGAGCTTGGCAGAAGGAAGCCGGGGAGATCAGGCATGAGGCTGGCCTTTTGTACAGGGCTGGGTTATGCCTGGCAGCCCTGCCAGGTTCAGAGTTTAGAAGACAAAGCCCCAAATATTTTCCAGCGAAGAGATCAGAAAATCCAAGTTAAGTCAGAGTCAAATCCAGACCTACAGAGTCACAGAGTGAAAATCAGAGCAGAGGCATGTTTATATAGAACTGACTGGGCAGCTGTGATTTCACCTGGTCTTTATCAGCCCAGAGGTACCTCTCCCCATGTGCCCATTATGAGCAGCCTCTGCTGCCCGGCTTGAGGGGCAGGGACTTCTGAGCCATTAAATTGACAGTTTTGCCACCAACCCCATCATAGTTCAGTTTTACTGAGTGCTTGGTAAGTCCTAGGCACTGTTCTAAGCATTTACATACATTATTTCATTTAATCCTTTCACTTAATCCAACTTATGAGGAGGTACTATTAATATCCCCAACTGAAAGACGGGAAAACTGAGGCACAAAGGAGGTAAATCCTCTTCCCAGCAGCAAATCACCAGTAAGTATGTAGCCAAGATCTGAACCCAGGCTCTCCCAGACAAAGCCCATGGAGCTTCCTTTCCCCCTACCTTCCCCACAGTATGTGTCACCTTTGGGTGGGTCCTGGCCCTGGCCTCAGGGAGAACCGCACTATTGGGAGTGGTCCACAGTACCTACATGGATCTGGTCCTCCCCTGCCACATGCAATCCTTCAAGCAGATTCTTCCTGTTCTTCTAGAATCCAGTACTTGTCTCCAGAGAATGTGTATCTTCCCAGCTCTGGTAGCCTCCAGTCCTCCTGCTTCAGCGAGACCCACTGCCTCCTGTTCTTTCTCTGAGACACTAGCCCTGCTGAGAGTCCTAGCCTGTGTTTTGAGTCTGCGAGGCCAGTGCCCTGGACAGTGGGGTGGATAGGGGAGTCCAGCACAATGTGTTATTCAAGCTGCAGACCTAATGAACATCTGCATGAGGGTGTCCCTAATACCACCCTCAGGTTTGATTACTTACTAGGAAGATTCACAGGACTCAGTATGTGGTCATACTCGTCGCTATGATCTACTACAGCAAAAGGACAGAAGGAAGTCAGCATAGAGAAGGTGCATGGAACACAGTTGGAGAAACCAAGCACAAGCTTTCAAGATCCTCTCCCATTGAGTCAGAAAGGATATCCCCCAGCAAAGAGCTGAGACAACACTGGGAAATGCTGTCTAACAGGAAGGCTCACCAGAGACTCAGTACCCAGGGTTTTTATTGATGATGGGGGTACCTTCTGCCTAGCATGTACCAAAATTCCAGTCTCTCAGAAGGAAGGCAGGTACACAGCATAAACCACATGAAGTGAGCCATTCTTATCAGAGGTCCAAGATGCCAGCCAAGGGCCAACCTTATAAGTGGGCCTTTTAAAGAATAGTTAAGCCTGATATGTTCACTGTTTTCTACACATAATCCAAATAGACAGATAACACCCCAACAGTCATCTTACCTTTCCATTTGTGCCAGATTCCACACTTCCAAAGCATGCCTATTTTATTCTAAACCCTGTACAGGAGGCAGGCAGGAATCAGTCTCTTCACAGATGAGCAGGTCAAGGCTGAGGGAATTCTTGGTTCTAAGTCACCAAGAAAATGATGGGGAAAGCTGAACCCTGAGACCAGGCAGTCTCCTCCACCATGACAAGGGAAGGATGGGTCGTGGCCACAGCACATCCAGGTAGAACCTGGATAAGCCATGTGCACAAAGGCATAAGAAAAGCCTGCTGTTGTTGTTGTCATCTGGGGGTAGAGTGAGACAGGGATGTATCTCCACCATTCAAGAAAACAAAAAGATGAGCAGAACTCCCAGTCTCTATGAACTTCTGACTCTTCCACAGTGCTCTCCATTAAATCAATTGGCAGAATATTAGCATTGGCAGTGTCCTTAAGAAATCACTGTGTACAACTCATTTCTTTATTTGAAAAGTAGGGAAAACAATTAGCTTCAGCCCCTACTGCATATGGTTAATAACCTATTGTTTAGAAAAGACTTGAGAACGGGTAATGAAAGCCATTTTGTGAGAGCTTTTATTGTGTTTCCTTTATTGTTAGAAAATTGCCTTCATTATCAGTGAAAACAGTGATGGTCCCTCCTTCCTCAGCTTTGGGTTTCTCTCCTGCTGCAGGCTCAGGCCAGGGACCCCGTTCTAAGTTTGAGACAGAATTTAAGAAAAATAAAAAGATAAAAAATAAAACCCTCAGCTCTTCTATTGTTCAAGGGCAGACAAATGTACCCAAATGTGGACAAGTGGATCCATGAGAGGGTTTCTGAAGGAAGGATAATGGCCTGACCATGAAGTAGGGAGAGTGCCTCATCCAGCAGTGGGCTGATTCTTTCTGGGTTTGAGTTTCCTTTACCCTTGCAGTGGGGTGATGGAGGACAGCCACCATCGATGGACTGCTTCCTCTATGGCAGGTGTGAGGCCATGAGCTTGACATATATTTGTCATTCCATCTGATTCTCACAGCAATGCTTTTAGATGAGTAATAGTATCTGCTTTTGAGAGTTGGGGACACTGAAGTTCAGAGAATGTGGATGCTTGCTCTGATGCAGCAGAGAACATACTACCCTGGGTCTCTCCAACTCAACCCGGTGATTGTGTAGGCTGTCTACGCTCAGAAAATCTGCTCTAAGCACAAGTTACAGGGGAGACCCGAGGAAACCTGCCTGTCTCCTCTTGAGATTTGGGCATGAAAAAATTGTCCTGAAAATTCATAATAACTTGTCCCTAAGCGGGGTTTCAGATTTTAATTTATGTTGGCTGCATGGTCAGCAAACACCACGCTTAGAGATTTACACGAAACATAGCCCCCAGGTGATGATACCCAGGAGCGACTGGCAAAAGCAGATGCAAAACCTCCCCATGTAGCATTGTGTGTCAACTACACTTCAATTAAAAAGCGA
This sequence comes from Eumetopias jubatus, assembly GCF_037043125.1. Classification (NCBI taxonomy): domain Eukaryota; kingdom Metazoa; phylum Chordata; class Mammalia; order Carnivora; family Otariidae; genus Eumetopias; species Eumetopias jubatus. The sequence goes on from NW_028274818.1 coordinate 97,323,591, forward strand.
AACAAAACAAAGAAACTTCACTGGAGAGATCCACATTCAACCCAGAGCCAGACAACCCAGAAGCTCCACAAAAGGTGAGCTTACAATCTAAAATTACAAACATACGAGGATACAATCCACCATAAGTGAGAGTCAGCAAATACAATATGAATTAGGGTCCCCAAGAACTCGAGATAACAAAACTATCAGAGACCATAAAATAAAAATGTTAAAAACCTTAAAATAGGGCTCAAAACCATAGGAGACCCTATGAAAAATAAACAAGCAGATGTGAAAAATGACACAAAACTTCTAGAAATGAAAAGTATAGACTTTGAAATTTAAAACACAGCAGGCAAGTCAAATAATAAATTAGGTATAGCTGAAAGAGTGAAATGGAGTTAACAAAGGGATAAATGGATGAAATTATCCTTAGTACATACAAAGAGATGGAAAATAGGCAAAAGAGATGAAGAGAGTCGAAAGTTGGATCCTGGCATACAACACTGGCCAGCAAGGTCCTGGAGCCTGGGCAATTTCTCCCTGTGGCCAAGAGTGGAAATTACTAAATGTTTTATATTTGAATAAAGCTTTGTAATTTATAAATAAAGCTTTCAAGGTTAATGCATATAATTCATCTGATCCAAAAAGAATCCATGTAACGGAGATGCATGTATTTAATTGCCCATCTCACAGATGGAGAAATGGAGGTTCGGAGATATGGAAGGGACTTGCACAAGATCACACAGCTCATGGATGAGATCAGAATGCATGGCTGGGTGAGGGTCCTCTTCTTGGTTGCAAATTTCTCTGTATCCTCACAAGGTGAAAGGAGCAAAGGAGCTCTCTCAGACCTCTTTTATAAGGTCATTAATCTCAGCCATGAGGGCTCTGTCTTTATACTTAATCACCTCCCAAAGGGCCACACCTCCTAATACCATCACATTGGACAGGAGGATTTCAACATACGAATTTGGGCTGGTGGGGGGTGGGCGACACACACATTCACACCATGGAAGATGCTAATTGGGATGCTAATGGAGTAAACTTGACAAAATTAACTGAGTCTCCACAGTGTTAACCCAAGGACAACCCCAAGCCAGAACCAGGAAGCAACTTTCCTTCCTTGGCGATGGGGAGAGCGCTCTCTTCCTGCTTAGGCAGAAATAGCCTACAGCTGCAGAGGATAAAAGACAGGACAGGGTTGGCTTGCAAAAAGGGAACTGCTGGCTACAGCTGGTTCTCCGAATGAACTCTTGCCACTCTGGACTTCATCGTTTTTGGTGGGAGGGAGATAATGCATCATTCATCTCCTTCCTATGTTAGGGGAAAATAAACTGGATGGGAACTATGCTAGGGTCAATTTCATAGGCAGGGCACAAAAATGAGAAACATTCCCAACCATGGGCTGAAACCATAACTCAACCATGGTCACTGAAACTCTTTGACCAAAGGACAAGGAAAAATGAAATTCTTTTGGAGCGTGGGCTCTCTTTTTAAAAGGGCAAGCATTCTCCCTCTGGAGACAGTGAAACAAACTGCTCAGACATCTCGTTCCTGAAAACCCCTCCCACCCCAAACAGGCTTGATTTCTCTATTCTGATAGCTTAAATTTATAAGTTATTGGGATTCAACATATCTGCCAGGTGGGATCTTAAATCTGATGAGGCTCTGGATTCGTTAACCTTGGCAGAGGGAGCCTGGGTAAATCTGCTTGCAAAATACCTGCTGTATATTTTAATTCTCAAAAGGGCAAGGAAAGTAGAATGCAGATCTATGTATCCTGCTCCAGCGACATCCTTGACAATCTCAATAACCTTCCCAAGATTATCATTATCTTTTATTAAAGAAGAGTGGCTTCTCCCAGAGATACAGAGCAATCAACAGCAAAGGGAAGTGACGTCTGCAGACTCCAAGCACGCTTTGTTCTTCACTTTTCTTTGGCATTTACGGTTTTCCACCTTACACTGCACTTATTCACCTACATGATCTCCTTCTCCCACTCTCAAAATGTGCTCATGTTTGAGTTCCCCTGTGTATCATCAACAGCAATTAACACAATGTCTTTCATTTAGCAAGTACTCTATAAATTCTTGTTGGGTAGCAAATGAATGCATGGGCTTGATTACCACATTCTTTTCTTCAATAACTCTTCTGCTTAAAGAAGTCTTCTCTGAAAAGGGCCTCCATGTGTATTCATAAGGGAGCAGCCATAATTCAGAAAGAAATGATGTGCAAATCACCAAATGGTCTTATTTATAATTAGGTTGTCCTTCCCGTTCCTGTTTCAGATTTGCAGCTCCGTCACGGTGGGTTCTCAGGAACTATCCATAGAAAGCCGGAACTGCACCTCCTCTCTTCTCACATCATCAGGGGCTGGGTTAAGAGTAAGCCTAGGTCCACAGCACATGGGTAGAAGGGACTATGAATGGGAACTGTGTGGGGCCAGGAGACCCAAGGACTCTCTCGCCATACCACCTGGTGGCGAGTGGCCACTGGTCCTTTAGCACAACTCTGTCCTGTGGCTTCAAGAATCCAGGGCAGAGTGCAGAGTAGGGATTCTAAGCAGGAGACGTGGGCCTTATGATGCAGCAATTGACAGTAATTACCCTTGGGTTAAGAAAGCAAATGGTCCATTGATGAACACTGACTTGAGGGGCAGTTCAAACCTCCTGGTCGTTTGTGAATTATAAACTGTCATGCTCACACGATTGAACAGAACGCTTCTACTTCAGGGAAACTGGCCTAGAAATATACCCAAGTAACAAAATATACATTTAAGGCTATTAACTATTGCATTTGTTGGAATAGAGAATAGAAATAACCAAGTGCCCATAAACAATAGGTCCTGATTAAAATGCTCCACAGGACAGACTCCTATCTGAGTGCACTGCTATAAGCCCAGCCCCTAGAACAGTGCTGGCGCACGGTAGGTACTCAATAAAAAGCCTGAGGCAGACTTAAATTCCAGCGATTGATGTGTCCTTGGTGAATTAAGTACAAAAGCAAGTTGCAGAATAATATGAATGAGGCACTCCAAGTTCGTCACATCTTAAGTGCCACCAAAATATTTGTCGGAAAAAAGTCTGTTGAATGTACTGAATTTTGTAGATGACGTCATGTATGTTTATGAGCATATGCACCTGTACACACATGTGCACGCACACACACACACACGCATACACACGTACACGTATTGGTAAATGCATAAAGCAAAGGGTCCTGAAGTCTATATACCAAACTGTTCAAAGGAGGGCAGTAAAATAAGGGGCTTTTGACTTATGTAATTCTCAATGGGTTGAATTTTTTACAACACACGTTTTTCTATTTTTATAATTCAAATGACATTTAAAAAAAAATTCAGCCTCTGAGAAATCCTCCGAGAAAAAGGGCAGTCAATCGCCAGGGCTAGTCCCACGCTGCTTTCCTACCATGCCTCCAATAAATATTAGGCGAGCAATGAAGGAGAAAGGAGTTTCACGGGCTCAGCTCCAAGCACTTAGGAGCGAAGGAGAGTGTAGAGACCCTTTACAAAGTAAGGGTTAATCTGACAGTGGAGTAGCTATTCCTGCCACTGCATTACCAAAAAAGGGAGGTTGGTAAGGGCGATTGATCATTTCATCTCATCATTTCAAGGGACTGGGAAGATCCTTCATTGGCACTGAACACACTCTCAAGTTTAAAGGCCTTTAAATCAATTTTATTAGGTTAATTGATGATCTTTTCTGTTCACTTGTGCTCTACAATCTGCCATGTCTTTGTCGGGTTGACTGGAAGGCTGAGTGGAGTTCTCAGTCTCTCATCTCTGCCGAAAACTGGAAGCAGAGGGGATGGAGTCCCCTCACTGTGCCGCTGGCCTATGGGCTGAAGGTGTAAGAGGCCCCTTCGTCCTTCATGGAGGAGCACGATGCTTGAAATGGCATCGGTAAGCTCTGGTTTCCAGGGTGTCAACTGGACTCATAAAAACGTGTGCAGAAGACACACCCAGGATTTTCCCTTTTCCCCTGAAATGTCTTTAACCCTTTCAAATGTTCTAAGTACAGAATTATCAATGTTTATTCATTGAACAGCTAAGCCCCGCCTCTGTACCGGTCACTTTGTCTACTAGTTTTCCTAGGGCTGCCATAACAAATCGCCACAAGCTGGGAGGCTTACATCAGAAATGCATCCTTTCAGAATTCCATAGGCCAGAAGTCCAAAATCAAGACATAGGCAGGCTGCACCCCCTCCCAGGGCTCCAGGGGAGAATCTGCCTTTGCCCCTTCCAGCCTCCAGTGGCCCCAGGCATACTTTGTCTTGTGGTTCCATAGCTCCAAACCTGGCCCTTTCCTCTATGTCTGTGTCTTCTCCTCTTGTCTCTTATAAGGACACTTGCCATCCAACCTAGGGCCCACCCTGATAATCCAGGATGGTCTCATCTAGAAATCCCGAACCCAATCACAGGTCCCATGGGTCCTTTTTTTTGGGGGGGGGGCCACCATTCAATCTACCACCCTCTACTAGACACTGAGGACACAAAGATACATAACCCTCAGTTCTCCCCTTTGAAGAGTTCTTAATTTGTTATGTGTAATCAAGTAGCTGTGATACAATGCAATCTGAAATATAAAAGGTGGATGGAAACCACCCTCCTACAGTTGAGAGACTGATCGAGGAGAAAGCTGTATAAAGGAGGAGGTGTTGGGCTGAGCCTTAAAGAATGAATAAGTAATCACCAGGCAGACATGCTGTGAGATGCAAAAGGGCATCCCAGGCTGTAGAAAGATCCTGGCCTCATGGAGGAAGGCGGGAGGTTTGAATGGGCATGGTGTGTTCAGGGCATGCAAAGTAAGCCAAGGAGCCAGGAGCAGAGAGTCCTCCTGTGGGTGTCTCAGAGGAGGAGGAACCTGAAGATGGGGTTGACCATGCGGAGTCAGGACATGAAGGACCTTGTTCTTCCAAGTTCACGTCTTGCCAAACCATTTGCTACTACTCAACCGTTTAAGGGCAGACTCAAAACAACTTCAAGCTTATCTGTACCCATGTACTCCTCATTATACAAGGAGCTCCTCGAGGCTGAAGGCCCGTCTTCTTTGCTCCCACTTGAGCAGCGACCAGTGTCCAGGCCCTGGCTGTGTCCAGGGCTTGGGTCTCCATGCCAAGCTGCCTGGGAAAGGGTGAGGCCCAGATGTAGGAGCCTCCCCAAAGCAGAGAATTGGGTGCAATCCAAAACCGAGGTGAACACATCTACTGATGATGGCTAGCCCTCTTCGGTACCTCTGGGAAAAGGAGTTCAGTGAGAAGAACAGTGACCAAAGTTGGTAAACAATCTCCCTTGCCTTGCACAGTCACTGATGCGTGGTCTTTCATCTTTGATAGCTAAATGCCCAAACAGACTGATTGTTAAGACAGTCAGCTGAGTCATAAAATGAGCTGTTAAACTGAAATCATTGATTTTTATTACTAAACATGGCCTGATAATGGCCTGGCTGGGGCATAATATAGACACGGCTTCAGCATTACGGGACACAGAGTCAGAAATTCCAATTGCTGGAAATTAAATGCATTTATTCTTACAAATTAAATTGCCTCGGGGAAATCCATCTCAGGTGCAGAAGTACTTAATGTTTACCAACTAATATTCCAATTGTTAGTAACCCTCTTGGGTCTTGACACTTGGCCCAGAAATGACATCTATCTTCTTAATAAGATGATAACATGAAATGCCCACGTGACCAAGGGTTTCACACCCACCACTCTTCCTAACACAGACGCTTGCGATGCAAACTCTAGAGACAAAGCCACTGTGGTTATTAAGAGGCCATATGTTGGAAGGAAGCCCCACAGAGCGGATGACTTACTGTTTGTATGATCATCTGTCCTCCCTCAGTGCCAAGCTCACCCTTCTAAACCCTGCCCTGGGATTCTGGGGGCAGGGAGTCCCCAAATGACATTTTCCAGACCCCTTTGCCTAATGATATTCTGATTAGATTCCTGGTTAGGTTCTGATTAAATTAGGTTCTACAGATTATATGCGCCATAAAATTAAATTCTGCCAATGGGAGGCACTGGCAGGAGGCTTGAAGTCAGGAGAAGGAAACAGGATCCATGCCCTGTCTTCAGCCTGGGTCTACATGTGTCAAGAAGTGAAGGAAGACAAAAGCTCCAAACTTCCTGTGAAACCCAGAGTTCCTGGCTCCACACCGAGTCTCCAGCTGACAGAAGCACTTGCCAGTAATACTCTGTTCAAAACTCCCAGCTTGGCTTCTGTGCTCCTAACTGGTCCCTCACCGACCCACTGCCTTTAGGAAACACCCTAGAATTTTGTGAGGTTTAAATGAGCTCAGGTATGCAAAGTACTTAGAATTGTGCTGGCCTGTGGCAAACTTGAAAAGCCCAAGGGTCAAGCCACATACAAATAGTGGCTATTGGGGCGCTGGGTGGCTCAGTCGATTAGGCGTCTGGCTCCTGATTTTTTGGTTCAGGCCATGATCTCAGGGTCCTGGGATCGAGCCCGTGTCGGGCTCCATGCTCAGCAGGGAATCTGCTTGAGGATTCTCTCTCCCCCTTTCCCTCTGTCCCTCCCCCTGCTCATGTGCTCGTGTGCGTGCACTCGAACTCTCTCAAACAAATAACGCTTTAAAACAACAACACAAAACAAATAGTGGCTATTGTTACTACTACCACCGCATCTATCACTGCTGCCAACTTACTATCCAGCTCTGCACCATCCAATACAGTAGCCACTGGCCACATGTGACTATTTAAATTTCAATATAAATTAGTTAAAATAAAATGAAATCAAGAATTCAGTCACTCAAGTGCACTGGCTTCATCTGAAGGGCCTGCTTGGCTCATGTGGCTACCATGTTGGATGGCGTAGATATGGCGCGTTTTCATCATCACAGAAAGCTCTGTTGGACGATGCTGGTCTAGATTATTGCGTGCCTAAGAATCAACTAGAGAGCTGGTTAAAAACACAATTCTTGTGGTCCTACAAAAGATGCTGATTTAGAAGGTTTGTGCAATCAATGTTGGTAACAGGGCCACTCAAGTGCTGCTATGTTTCCAGAGCATACTTTAAGAGGAACTGAAGGAGGGAATGGGGTATTCTCCTAACATTCCTCCTAATAATGTCTTTACGTGTGTGTGTGTGTGTGTGTGTGTGTGTGTGTGTGTGTGTGTGTGTTGCCTAGACAAACACAAATGCCATGAACTGATGATTAACCAGAATTCTAGAAATCAAAATTTTAAAGATGATGCCAGTTCAAAATAAAAGCTCAGTCAACGCAGGAGTCTATTTACTGTGCTGAAGGGACAGCAGGGGCCCTGGACTTGCCACCTTCTCAGTGGAACTCTGTCTTAAGACAACAGTTGACCTGGTAAGGAGGAGAAATAGGTAGCCAAGCATCTTTGCCTGAGTCGCAAGCTCATTAATTATTGTTCCTGTTCACCTTGCTAATCACAGAGCTCATTGTTGAGTACCTGCTTCTCTGTTCGTTATCACAATTAATCTTTATTTTTAAACAAAAGTTTGTTTACATTTTATAGGTAATTATAGTTCAAAAGCTTCCCAAAGAAAAGCCCAAGCGTCAAACTTAACACTTTTGTAACGACGAGTTCTTGATTGTATAATTAGCTTTGCAAATACTAAGGTAAACATAAGTAAAATTCACGGATTATTCACTCCCTAGTTGCGCTGTAACACATACACTCAGCCTTCCCCTCTTACAGAGGAGAGGCACAGGACATGCCTAATCCACCCCTGCGGGTATTATTCTATATGCTGCTCTGCACCGCCTTCACGCAAAAAACCAAGTAACAAAGGCTTCTTGGAGCCCAGAGCTGGGTAAAGGTGTCTCTCGTAACGTATGTGTACAACACTCACCACCACCAAATGAGAGCTAAGTATTCCATCATTTCCTCTTTGCCCTGGTGGCCAGTGGGCTATTTCAATCACTGACGCTTTGTATTTCCTTTCAATATGTAACTTTACATTTTATTTTACACTCAGTGTTTTTTTAATCTTATATCACGTGGCTTAGGTCTTCTACTTCTGTGCTTTTACTGTAAGTCTTCTCACATTTTTTTCTGTAAATAGGTGATTATAAATTCACCTATGCAGCCACCCATCCAGCCAAATCATTCTTCCTTGCTGTGGGAGACAGCTATCATTTGGTAATGAGGTTCACTAGGATTTCTTTTTTTTTTTTAAGATTTTATTTACTTGAGAGAGAGCACGAGCAGGGGGAGCAGCAGAGGGAGAGGGAGAAGTAGGGTCATGACCTGAGCCGAAGGCAGACGTTTAACCAACTGAACCACCCAGGAGCCCCTTCACTAGGATTTCCAATTTTCCCCTGAAGGTAGTGGAATTTTAAAGGGAAATACATTATATTCATTGAAAATAACTGCTCCCCTTCTGCCCGCTCTGACCACGCTTTCCTGGAACTTCCCCACGCTTGGACGTGTCACTTGTTTGGCCCAATGGTGTGTGAATGGAGCTGACACAGACCACGTTCCAACAAGATCTTCAAGGGCTTCTTGTGCCATTTGGCTGTCATTGCTCCTGTCCCCTCCGTAAGAACAGCATGTGGCACATACGTAGTACCCAGAGGTCAGGGTCCCCGAAATGAGAAGACACAATGGACATTCAGTCAACCCACAATCTGGAGAAGGTCACAGGGTTGCCTCGAACCCGCAGAGGGCACGGGACATGAGCAAAAATGACCTCTTGTTGGTGAGGCCATTACGATTTGGAGGTGACCAGTTATGCTGCATAACACAGCAAAAGCATGGTTCTTAATTTCACTGTTGCTGATGCAAAGGGCAAGATGGAGCACTGGCCACAACTCAGGGAGCACTCCCGGCTGGGATCAGCCCAGAAGACACCATAGCTGACACGAGGTCAGAGACACATGTGTGTTACGCTTGTCTAAAACCTTCCCGCAAAGAAAACAGAAGGGTGTGGAACAGAAAGACTGCAGCAGTGAAATCCCAGGACCCCCAATAAACTTATGCCCTGAACTGCAAGGAGAGTTTATGAATCATTTTCAGGCTCTCTACCTATTTTATACCTCTCCTGCAGAGACGTCTTGGGTTTGGCACACTCGCCTTGATTACTTAGTCCCCCCAGACTGAAGGGAATTTTGCTAAAAACCTTGGTTCAACAATCATATTTCAAAAGCAAAGAAAAGATGAATAAATAAGGAAGGGGGTGTGTATGCCAGGGAATGTGTGTGCACATTTGTGTGTGTGTGTGTGCGCGCATGCGCACGTGCACATCCTCACACGCGCCCCCACACACATATGAGATTTAGGGAGAAAATAAAGGTCTCTTCTTATGAAATGCCAAGTTCCCCATCTCGTGCTTTTTTTGCTGTAGACATTTTAAGATTTTGCTACATTTTAAGATTTGCTACAGATGGCAAATATTTATTAACAAACCAACGATAAAATGAGCACAGCAAGAAAAGACAGTTAAAAGTTGACACAAGCCTTGAAGTCAAGAGTAAAATGAGCCTTCAGTGTCAGCCTGGGTAAGACAGGATAATAATCAGGCCAGAAAAGAGGGAAAAAAGGATCTCCCCATGCAGTTGCGACTTTGAAATCTGTAGCCGGGGAGCTCCTTTCAATTACATACCAGGAAACCTAGTGGCATTCTCAGAGGGCTGCTCACATAATCAGGAGTAAAACACTAGTTCTTCACACTTAAACGGTGGTGTTAGGTGATGATTTTATCCTAATTTTTCTCTTCTATGGTTTCGCGTTGCCTAATGACCTATGTGATGGGTTTTTGTAAGATTTTTATATATTGTGCTGAACTATCTTTAGACCTTCCTTCCCTTTTAATATTTTACTGAAGGGACGTTTCCACATATGCTGAATTAACTTCCTTCATTGAGAGTTTGTTGGATATCCCCGTCAATAATCACAACAGCAACAATGGATGGAATGCCTTTTGTGTACCATACATTGTGCTAGATACAGGCTGGACACAAAAATAAACAGGACCAGGGATTCTATCTTAAAATCCTAATAAAAGAATCTAATAGGGCTCAGACACTGACAGAAGGGATAGGGATGTGAAATGTAATAGGTGATAAGGCAAAGAAAATAATCATGGCTGTAAATGAGGTGTGGATGAAGGGGCTGTGGAGAGATTACACCGAGTTTGGAGATGATAGCGTGCTTCATGGAGGAAGGGGCTGAGGCTGCTCCTCTGGGCATCAGTGGACGAGGAGGGCATTTTAACCACATGTGACTGTGTCGGTAAAGCCATGGAAGCAGGGCAGTGTCTGGAAATATTAAGAGCATGGTGTGGTTCCAGTTTGCAAAAGAGTATCTTTCGCATTTCAACACGAAAAGTCTTGCCTGGTCCTCTGAAGAGGCTCAACCAGTTTGTGAGGCATTGGCTGCAGATTTGAGGAAAGATGGGAGTGTTTGAGAGAGAGAAGGAAATCGAAATAACTGAATCGAAATAACTGAGGTCTTCTTTCTATTTCTGGCTCCGTGTGCAAGCTGCAGTCACATAAACTCTTTTTTGAGAAACAAAACAAAACAAAACAAAACAAACCAACATCCCAAGAGAAGCATCAAAACAAAGGAAAAGTGGGAACATTCTGGACTAAAATCATCTAAACAGGTAAGTCTAATCATTATTATAGAGTTGGTCACAAAAGTAAACATAACTGTCAAATCTTATTCTTCAAAGGAAAGTCAGCTAATGGAAAAGTTTAATAAGCTGATAATAATGTAGACCCCAAACCTCAGATTTTATTAAGAGAAAGAAGGAAAGGAGAGAGGGAAAGAGGGAGCAGGAAACATTGAAACGAGTTAAACACTTTGTATTTAGAGAATTCAACCGACAGAGATTTCCTCTTGACTCTGATCATTTGAAAACACAGGATTCACAAGTTTCTAAAAACATAAATAAAAGTATTAGAAGAAAAAGGGAAACGGGCATTCTCTAGATCACCAGAGAAGACAAAACCAAAGACCTATATCAGAGGAAAAGACAGAAAATGAAGGCCAAGGAAGTATGCAAAGAGGAGCTATATCCCAGGACACGAAGTTAGGGCTATGGCGCTATTTCTGACAATAATCACATAGTTCAGAATGTAAAAACAAAACCCATCCACATACTATTCGCAAGCAGCATGCTCAAAACAAAATGACCCAGAAAGGTTAAAAGGTGGGCAAGAGTAAAGCAAAAAAACCAAGGGCAGTGGTACAGATGTCAGAAGGATGAAAGGTAATGCCTGCTGCCCCCACATCAATCGGAGACCTGCACGGATAAGACTCCCATCACTCTTCGTAAGATCGAAACCCAGAAGTTCTACTCTCAGGAACACAATGACTTCACTTTCTGGAACATCCTTCTCCAAGGGCACTCACTGAATATTTTAGGAAATGCATGTGTTACACTGTGGCCATCTGCTCAGCCAGTTGGAGGCTGAGGTCATGTGTGGATTTTGGGTATCGTCGGAGCTCCATGTGCTGGGGACAGCCTGGAGGTCCTGGGTGGTATTATGGTCACATGGATTTGTTGGGCCCCCCCAGGAGTTTCCTAGTTGGTAGGTCTGGCGGGGGTGGAGGCAGATGGACTGACAATCTGTATTTCTAACAAGTTCCCAGGGGATTCTGGTGCTGAGGGTCTAGGGAGCAAGTTTGAGAACATGGGCTTAGATGATGTATTCCCATACTCATCCAAACATCGCCAGTGAAGCAAGAAATGACGCCAGGTGAAACCAGATTCCACCAGGTAGGGGGCCTGAGCTGTGTGACCACCTCTCTGGCCTGAAGAACAGGGCTAGCGGGTGTAGTCTGTCCACACCAGCAGAGACACCCAAAATCATTGGCATCACCTCAGAAAGGGTGTGAGGACAGTCTGAAGCTCAGAGACAGTATTGTGCCAGGAACATATCAACCTTCAGGCTTCTAGCATTTTCTGCCTCTTGTCTCTGAGAGAAGACAAAGCCTAGTTCAGGAGGCCCCACAGCACTATACAAAGAACACTGGACCGAATGTCCAGAGCCCACATTTTATTCTCAGCCTCATCACTAATTACCTCAGTGACCCTGGACAAATCACTTAATGTCACTGGACTTTCGTTTCTTGGCTTGTAAGACGAGACATTTGGATGAGAAGCTTTCCAGGGGCCCTTATGGTCTAATGTTCTAGGACTCCTTCTAGAATCAAAACTTTAGGGGGAGAAAATCTCTGTGATTATGGGATTCCTCACTCAACAGTTACACTTTTAATGCAGACCATCTGTTATAGTTTCAGATGTGACATAAACACAACAATGCCATTAGCTGATAATCTGCATTCTTTCCTTGCAGTATGATTGATGAGATTCAACTTGCCACCAAATGGATCAGGAAGAAACCACTTTCCACACAAGCCAGTGTAATGAGGCATGCTGGGCCCCGAGCCTGGGCATGAGAAGCCCAAGAAGAACAGAGTGGAGCAGGCCCAGAGCTGGGTTCAGCTGCTGTGACCTCATAGAACTACCACCCTCAACCGCTGGGAGCAGAGAAGCTGCCATGTTGGCACCAGAGTTCCAGAGATTTCCATGGAGAAGTTATGGGAAGCAGTGGTTAATACAAAGATGGATTCCCAGGTGGGCCCTGGAAGTCTGTGACCCAGACACTGGGGAAGGGTGAGCAGAGGCTTGAGGAAGTTCTTGGGACAGACGAGCAAGCATGGAGGAAGAAGACAGGCTTTATGTTGGGCAGACCAGCTGTTCTGGCCACCTGGACACAGGTGTGCTAGCCTGGCCTTTGCCCGACTCCCAAGCACATAAACGCACAAATACACAAACGCACACCGGCCCTAGAAGCTGCCTGCAGAAAGACAGAGCTGCCATCTGTCTGAGCACCCACAGTCACAGCTCTGCTGTGCTACAAAGAGGTGTGTGACATTCTGGAATCCCAGCACCCATGACACACATGCACGCGCGCGCACACACACACACACACACACACACCCAGAGTCTTCAGTGGCTCCCCATGGCCCTCAGAAATCTCCCATAGGCAGCTTACCTGAAGGGCAGCATTGCACTATAGAGTACCAGAAGATTGCACACCACTCGGCATAGCTCCATCCAAGCTCCTGTGCGTTGTCTCCAAGTTTCTCTCCTTTTTTTTTTTTTAAGAATTTATTTATTTGAGAGAGAGAGTGTGAGAGAGCACAAGCGAGGGGGGCAGCAGGCAGTGGGAGAGGGCGAAGCAGCTCCCCGCTGAGCAGGGAGCCTGATGCAGGGCTCAATCCCAGGACCCTGGGATCATGACCTGAGCTGAAGGCAGACGCTTAATCGACTGAGCCACCCAGGCGCCCCTCCTCGTCTCTCTTCTTACAGTCCTTTTGCTGGGTCCCCACATCCCTGTCCCCATCCTCTACCACCATGCTTGCTCAGACCTCCTGCTCCCATTTCCTTCCCAAGCATTTTTCTGAGAATCATATCCACTGAGATTAAGGTCCCACCATTTACCTGTCTTTCCCAAACTCTCCTTTAAGTCTGCTTCTGTAGCCTCCACCCACACCCCATCCTGCCTCCTACCTCCCTGTCCTTGCCCATGCTGGTCCCTCTGCCAGGATGTCCCTTTCCACCTGCTCTTACCTGGAATCCCAGCACCGTTTTTTTCAGAAAGAGTCCTTGGAGAGTCCACATAGGATCACAAGCCCCAACGCTAGGTCCCCGAGGGACACCGTGCATAGATCGGCCATAGTCGGCCATAGTCCGACCCTACTGGATAGAACTCTGTATCTAAATATAAGTCTCTTCAAGGGCCAGAACTGAAATCTCACTGATTTCTCAGGGTCTTATACAAAGCCCAGCACATAGTAAGTGCTCCACAGATGCTCACTGAACCAGTGAGTGCTCCTGCCTTCTGCCTGGACAAGAGCCCCATCATGTCTGCCTCTCTCCCCTCCCCACCTGCACCCTGCATTTACACAGTCCTCATGCAAGCCTCCTTAGAATAACTGCTGAGCTCACTTCCAGATCATGCTTCCCCATTTGTCATACTCCCTGAGCCAACATGACTGGTCCCTCCTGGCTTTATTTGTGCCGGAGCCACCCCAACCTGATGCTAACTCTTTAACTTCGAACGCGGAAATATGCCTCCATGGTTCTCAACCATGACTTTGAAGAATCTTTGTGATTTCCTAAAGAGAAAAAGAACAATGTCTTTCTCCTCTCAATGCTCTCCGGAATATCTGGCAGAGAGTATGGCTATAAAATGAATGAATGTGAAAGTAAATGAATGAATTGGCCAATGCTCGCCGATTAAACGATTTCCCTAATCCAAGCAAGACACAGGGGAAAACAGGCCTGGGACTATTTGCTGGAGCACAGAGAATCTTCCAGTTTCTTTCCAGGCAAAGGTTTTAATCTTGTCTGGCAGTCGGCTTTTAGAAATACACGCTGTTCAGAACATCCGTCTTGTCTCCCTCCACCCCAGGGGCAGCGTGAGAGTATTTCCAAATCATGTTTAGGAAAGCTGCAAATTTGGGGAGCTGTACCGCCCTTCTGAAGCCTCCTGGTGACTCACCAAGTGAGGAGGCATTCTGGAAATAACAATCTCAAGCCATATTGATCTGAGAAGCACACGCTGGACTGTGACTCTTAGGTGATTAATGGTATCCCGGTTAAATCTCACAGTGTATCCAGGACTTTCAGAAACACCGTATTCAAAGCAGAGCAGGTGAAGATGCTTTTAACAGATGGCAAACCACCCAACCAGAGTTCCCTGAAGTAAGCAATTTCTGGCTTAGAACTTGGGTCCCAAAGGAAAGGAGAAAGGAAAATGATGACGTGAAGATCACATAATTGTCTTCTTCAGAAATCAGGGGAGACAGGAAATGTGCAGAAGCAACAGAATATAAGAAAGGGAATACATAAGGTGGCAATTGCTGATAAGCACTTCATGGCTATTTTTATAAACTAGATCAGCTCATGCCAAGCCCCTGCTTAAAGCCCTCTCAAGTCTTCTCCTTGAACTAAGAATAAATGCTACATGCTTGCCCCGGCAGAGATGGTCCACCTGATCTGGCTCTGGATGCCTTCTCTTCTCTCCCACTGGCTCGTGCCCACTGCCCATCCTCTCCTTCCCATGAGGGGCCAAGCATTCCCTCCCCCCGAGATCTTTGATGAGCTGCTCCCTCAGAGATGAGAGCTCCTGGTCTCAACCCTTTCTCCACAGCTGGTTCTTCCTCTCCTTCACTGGGGCAGTGCCCACGCTGCTCTCCCGTCCCCCCTGTTCAGTGTCCTACATAACACATATCACAGACTTAGGTTTTCTGTTTTTATTTACTTGAGGACCGACTGGTTTCATGTCTCTCCCTCCTATAGTGTGTACCATGAAAGGAGGGGCCCTCTCCGTACTGTTCACCAATGAAATCCTTGAACCTACAACAGCCCCTGGCATGTAGTTGCAGTTAATAAATATTTTTTTATTAAATAATTGATCTTTATTATCCTATATTTATCTTGACGTCTTATCTATCTGAGGTCTAATCTAATAGGAAAAATCACCACAAAACTAAAAAGAGAATATAAACAAATGGATTGGCTGAAAGGAAGCTCCGAAGTTGTATTATTCCTAAAAAAAAAAAAAAAAAAGCTGCTCATGAAAATCAACCAGATAGGCCAGAGAGCAGGGGAAAGAGTGCTCCCGTCCTGAGGTTTCTGACGTCCCTACATTACTGTCAGCAGCCCCAGGGGTGAGTTCAGGCTCTGGGGAATGGTGACACAGACAGAATATAAATACTGGCCACAATGACACTCATCCCCGGTGGCCCGGGAAGCCCTATGGACCACACTGTGCACTTGGAGCTTGGAGCAACCCGGCATAAGGCTAAAAGGCTGTAGTGGCTTCTAGCTAGGACAGACCTGGCACCTGCAGCCCCAGAGGACAAAAGCCATTCTCCCAGGCAGAAATTGGGCAGAAACAGGGACTCCGCCACCGCAGAAGAGAAGGAAATGCGTGCCAGCCGGAGCAATGGGCCAGGGGGCGGCCCGACCTCGGCTAACTCCAGCACGTCTCCCTTTCCCCAAGGAAGCCCACATGCCCGAGGAGCGTGAGATATACCCTGCACCCCTCTGCTCTCGGAAGGAGGCCCTGGGATCTGGAGCAAGCTACCCAGGAGACAGGCAAGAAGATGAGGAGGGGCTGTTGTTCCAGCCCCTGGATGACCAGAGGTAAAGGAAGGGGTTCTAGACTTGATCCCACGGCCCTGCGAACACACGCTGAGCTCAGCAGCTACATCACTCCTCGGAGACAGTGAGACCCAAGTCCTACACCTTCTCTGCTACTAATCACTGTAGATTCGGAGCAATTACTAAATTCCTCAATTATCAAAATGAGCAGGGTAATAACTCTCCTCTTCCCGTGGGGAAAGCCAGGGAGGAAAAGAGAAGATGAGCCCACATGAAGAGGGTCTGCATTCGTGAACGAGGAGGGAAGAGCGCCACCAGGGACCCGTCAGAGCCTCAGCGAGTGTGCCCAGGAAGCCTGACCTCAGCAGACCCTCCTGGCAGCTCCAATGAAGTCCTTTCTAGACCATGAAGCATGCAAGTGGCAAGTAGGGACATCTGCCCAGGACTGACCCCATCCCTGCTGCATTCTGCTGGCTGGGGTGGGGGTGGGGGGTGGAGATGTCTCCTGACTATAGAAAGCTTTGAGTCCATGCCAATTTCTCTTACCAGAATTCTCCTACATGTTTTTCTCTTTAGGAAGAAATAATAGTCAAGAGGAGACTGACCAATTATCAGTTGATAATTATGGAAGCTGGGTGATAGGTGCACGGAGGTGTGTTATACTGTTCTCCCTACTTTTGCATAAGCCTGAGAGTTTCCATAATAAAGAAATGAAAATAAGCTGAAACTGCCAAGGGAAGAATAAAAGACTTTGAATTCAGGGTTCCTTGCCTCCCAGGGAATGGCTCAGTCCGTAAAAAGACAACTCAGCTTTTAGTTACAACAATCATCCTTGAAAAACAACACAAACAGCCTAATCAACCCGGGAACATAGAGAAGGCTGTTTGTGAAACTTAATTGCCATTTTAATGTGCTTTAATTGCATAGAAATGCTATTTAATGTAGTGTTTCAGTTTCCATTTGCCATTTTGGGAAATCGCAGTGCTCAAAAAGAGGAGACCAGGTTGTAGCTAAAGGAATCTTGGCCCATTAGACAAGAATGAAATATTTCCCTACTTTTGCATAAGCCTGAGAGTTTCCATAATAAAGAAATAAAAATAAGCTGAAACTGCCAAGGGAAGAATAAAAGACTTTGAATTCAGGCTTCCTTGCCTCCCAGGGAGTGGCTCAGTCCGTAATATTTTGGGAAATCGCAGTGCTCAAAAAGAGGAAACCAGGTTGTAGCTAAAGGAATCTTGGCCCATTAGACAAGAATGAAATATTTCCCTTGACAGGGAACCTGGGCCTCGGGCCTGTTTCTCCCCCAAACCCCCCTCCAGCACCCCCCACCTTCCCCACACACAGGGAGCCAGGTGTACGGCTGGCTGTCAGAGGGACGGGGGGAGCAAGGCCTAGGGCGGCACCCGGGCCCAGCCAGGCACGGTGGTGGAGCGGAGAGCCTCAGAAACATGCCCAGTCTCTGACATCTCCCACACCAGTCTCCCAAGGGGCACCAACAACAGGGAAACTGAGGAAGCCCCGAAGCAAAGCTGCCCTCTGAGCAGTTGTACTGAAGCCCCGGGCAAGCATTTTCTCACAGGGCACTGCCCTGAGAGGCCGGTGGAGCGCCTGCAGGCCTTCTGTGAGTCCCCCTCAGCTAGGCTGACCTAGATGCCAAAGACAAGAGGCTGTCCACACACAGAGAGCTAGAAACACCACCAGCCTAAGTGACTTCTCACTGTCATGCCGCCTCTAACACAGCTGGACAAGGAAGGGTGATCTCAGTGATGCAGGATCGATCCCACAGTTTGGTTAGATGGATCCCAAATTTGCTGTTCATGAGCAGAGTCAGTGTTGAGGAAACAAACTCTACTGAAGATAAAAGAAAGACTTCCTTTCTGTCCAGGTACATGGGACATGGGTGCTAGGAGTACAGTGGCATGTGGCAGTTACTACCAGAAATATCGAGCAGAAGCAGGACTCTGGGATGTCAGACAAGCGAGGGGAACCCTGGCTAATTCAAACAATAGTATCAGAGAAGTCTGTCATGGAAGGCAGGCAGGGTTGCCATGGACAGTTGTGTAGGCTGCACACTGCCCAACTCTAAGGGGCACCCTCATAGATATGTACATTAATTATGATGGTTTTTCAGCAGATGGCAGTAAAGTGTCTTGTGCCTTTTCCTAATTTGCACAAAGTGCTGTTTGGGCTAGCAAGGGTGCTAGTGACAGAGCCCATGTCATGGGACCGGAGTTTAATGGCAAGATGAGAAACAGGTGGGGTTGGAGAAGGCCAATGGCAATCCAATGCTAAAGGACTGAAGTCCTCGGGAAATGGACTAGGTGTCAATAGGAAATCAAAAAGACCTATCCCTGCTTAACACTCTTCAAGGACTTCCCTTGCTTTGGAAGAAAATCCAAACTCCTCACCAAAGTCACCAAGAGTCCCTTGCAGGATCTGCTGCTCCCACCCTCTCCTACCTCTTCCTCATGCCCCTCTGCCCACCCCTCACTATGGCCCAACCCCAGGCCTCAGGCTTCCAGTTGGATCCGTGCAAATTCCAAGCCCATTCCTGCTTCCCCCACTTTGCACCTAGATGCCTGTCCCCTGGAACTCGATTCAGCTGCTTCATCTCTCCGTTTAGGACACATGCCCTGACTGCACTCTCTAAAGACACATTACCCTCCCGCCTGGGAAGAGGGCACATAGAATGGGATGGACTTGGTGAGCAGAGACTTCACAACAACCTTCTTGGATCTTGGGAGAAAAGAGGTGTGATTTAATGGAGGGAAGCCAAGAAGATTCACGGGTGAGTAGAGGACCCCGGGGGGGCACAGGGAAGAAGTATATTAAGCAGATGCTGTCAGAACCCGACCCATATCCCTGAGGCCCCCACACCCGCTGAGGCATTCTGCTCCCGGGCCTCTCTGCCTCGGTGTGTTCTGTGTTCTCTGGGCAGATGTGGGTTGGCCCATGAGCCCGCGCCCTGGGCATGCTGGATGTATCAGCATCGGGAGTGCCCCAACTGACTGAGGACAGGATTAGGGGGGACAAAAGTCCCAGCATCAGGCAAACCCAGAGAGACAGAAAGTAGACCCGCGGCTGGCTAGGGCTGGGAGGGACACAGGGGCTAGGGGAGGATGGCAAAGAAGTATAGGGTTTCTTTTTGGGATGATGAAAATGTTGTAAAATCGATCATGGTGATGGTTCTACAACACCGTGAATGCACTAAAAACCAGTGTGTTGTGCACTTTGGCAAGCCTTGGGGCTGGGCCTGATCCCTGGGTGGGAACAGACAAAGTAGGTCCTTGGAGAAGAGTAGTTATTGAAGAAGTCCACTGTACTGCTGATGCTGCGGCTGGGAGGGAGGCCTTGACCCCTCCTGACTCCCAGTCCAGTGCTCTTTTCTGCAGCTCAAGGCTGCCATTAAAAAAAAAAAAAGTACACTTTAAATGGAGAATTGTTTAGCATGGGATTTAAATCTCAATAGCTCTTAAAAAAAGAAGAAAACCGAGTCCTCCCCTCTCATGGGAAAATGCGGACTCTGTCCGCACAGGTTCTCAGAGAGCCCCCTAGGGCCGAGTCCGCAGCAGCGGGTGGCTCACCAAGCCCCTTCACTGCTTTGCTTCCCTTTCACAGTGCTTTTGGGATCATCCCCCCAAGAAAGTGCTTGCCCCAAATCCTAGCTTCAGGGTCTTTGGGGGGCATCCCAAACAAAGGCACGGACTCTGGTTTGAATCCTCGCTCTGCCACAAACTTATAAGCTTTGGGCTAGTTGAAGGCTCAGGGAAGCCAAGTGCTTCCTTAGCTACGGAAACAGAGATAATTACACCTCTTGGGGGATTAAATTAAGACAGCAAATGTAAACAACCAGCACGGGTGCTGAGCACAAGAACTAACAGAGATAGGAGTTAGCAGGGTGGATGGACGAATAACTGGAATATAACACAGGTGAGGGGCTGTCCACACTCAGGTACACACGCACACATGCGCGTGGACACACACGCACACACACGTGCGCGCGCAGGGGCTCATGGTCCTCTGGGGAGAAGTGAAGCGGGGGGGGGGGCGCTGATTCCCTCCCACAGGTTCTGAATCTGGCAAGGCTGGGACCTGGAGGGTCTGGCTCTTCAGGACGGGTGTGGGCAGCACCGGGAACAATCAGCTAAACCAACGAGGACGGCCGGTAAAACCAGGGCTCAGCTAACTGGCCAGAGAAGGGCTGTGTGTGCTCCCCTCTCTGGTTCTTAATGACTGTTCTCGCTTCTACAGAGCCAGAAAAGTGGGCAAACGCTATCGCTGCTCAGTTGACGATGGCCAGGTTTCTGTCTTTAAAAAGCCGATTGGAAATTATACAATAGCACGAATGCAGAGACGGGGACCAGCAGTTTTTGCAGGATAGAATCCTGAGGCTGAACTGCTCTGATGTTTCCAAGTTGCCAAAGCCCAGACATAGGATTAGCAGGTTTAACATAATTGCAAGAGACATAGATGCCTTTTAAAAATATGCTGATGGATGTCACGCCACTGTGAACTTCATTTATGTTACATTTCTTTCTTTCCCTGCCTGGAAACAAGGTCCCCAGCTTCACAAATCACCACCGCACCTCCCCCCCCCCCACCTCGGGAAAGAAGCGAAAGCAGAGAAAAGGTGAAGCTTGCACCTGATGAGATGGGGGGGCTGCGGGCCTTGCAAACAACACCTCATGCCCAGCAGCTCAGTCCCTTCTCATTAGGACAAGGAAGCTGGGCACGATTAGAAAAGGAGGCTTAATTTCTTTGGGGTGCACTAGTGCAGCCTAAAATAGTTAATATTTTGTTTTATCTTCATTGACTTGTCTAATAATGCAGAAAATATCCTCCTCGGGCATTGAACAAAGGAGATTATCCTGTCACACAAGCTTAGCAAAACCTGTGAGCTGAATACTGATCCCAGGTGCGTGCGACTTGAAATCCCCCTGCTTAAAACAATTAGGCTTATCAGGGAGGGAGCCGTTTCCTCTTCCTCACTCATCCCTTGTCCAAACATTTCCCAGCCACGCAGACAACTTTCCTCCTATGGGGAAATGTGCCTCGTTCTGGATCACTCTTTTATCTGGCAGGTAATAAACAGGTAATCAGGAGATGCAAATTACTGCTGTGTTAAAGGGACACAGCTTAAAGATTAAGCAACACATTGGCTCGGGGCCCAGCTGTGCACATAGACACAAGCCGGTTTAATTTTCTCGGGGTGTCAAGGCCGGTCCCCCCAAAAATTCAGACCTCGGGGTCCAAAGGGACTGTGAATGAGTGTTTACTTCCAGGCTGGGGCTCTAGCAGAACCATCTTAAAATTATTCTGGACCTATGACAAGGTTTTCTCCAGAAAGCACTTAGGTTTGTGTGTAAACACCGTGCGTTCTCATCATTTTGGCTGCATTTAACTTTTGTTGTATGAAAAAATAAGTTCCCAAACAAGTTCAGGATCACAACTGTGTTCAGGCAGGGGAGGCAGGGTGGACACCTAACCGCGCCCACTTCCGGTGCACCGACCACACCTTTTAAGGACGTCCTCCACACCCCAGCTGGTGTGTCCTCCTCTCTGGTTCTGATTCTTGGTTTTGCCTTAGCCAAGAAGCAGAAAGAGAAAAACTAAAGTGATGGAGCATGTGGCTTCCACCGTTCTGGAATACATTATTTTATTAAGGAGCTAAGAGGAGTTTCAGCTGGACAAAGGGAAAAGTACTGAATGTCACAAAGCATAAGTAATTGCTTCTCTCTCTCTGTCTTCACGTTTTCCGCTAAGTTCTTGGAAGGTAGGGAAGCCTCAAAAGCCTTGTCTTTGCGGGGGGGGGGGAATGGGATCAAAGGTAATTACACAATTAACTGCAGCTGGACACTCAGAAGAAGAGGCACATGCTAAGAGCATATAATGGAGGAATCTGATGTCCTCAAGAATGTCCTGAAGAGGGGCGCCTGGGTAGCTCAGTCAGTTAAATGTCTGCCTTTGGCTCAGGTCATGATCCCGGGGTCCTCGGATCAAGCCCTGTGTGGGGCTCCCTGCTCAGTGGAGAGTCTTCTCCCTCTCCCCCTGCCCCTCCCCAGCGCTAGCTGGTAATCTCACTCTCTCTCGCTTTCTCTTTTCTCAAATAAATAAATAAAATCTTAAAAAAAAAAGAATTCCCTGAAGATTCTCTAAAAGAGAGATGAGGAGGAATTAACTGGCAGTAGAGGGAAGACATTCCAGCAGAGGGACTAGCATGTGCCAAGGCCCTGTGGCAGGGGGTGATGTGGCAGGAAGAAGAGGAAGAGGGCTGATGTGCTAAGGGCAGAGCAAGGCTGAAACTGTCCCAGCCGGGGCTGGCGAGGTACAAAAGGCCAGACGACCAAGTAAAGGATCAGCCTCCTAGTTCTAAAAGCCAAGGGAAACCATTGCATTATTTTGCGCGTGAGCCCTCAAGCACGTGGGCCAGGATCCGATCTGCATTTTGACAAAAACCGCGAGATGGCAGTCTGGGATAGAAAAGAGGAAATGTCTTCCTCCCCCCAGCCCCCCGGGAAAGAAGAGAAAGCATAGAAAAGGTGAAGCTTGCACCTGACGAGGTGGGGAGCTGCGGGCCCTTGCAAACCAACACCTCATGCCCTGCAGCTCAGCCCCTTCTCATCAGGACAAGGAAGCTGGGCGCCAGTATGAAGGCTACAGCTCAAGCCCGTGGGAGACGCAGCAGCTTGGTCTGGGGTGGCTTCAGCAGAGGGGCAGAGAGACCACAGCCATATTCAGGACTTAGCGTCGACAGCGGGGGACAAGGATGACGCTTCCAGCTGGGTAACTGGCTGGGGGGGCAAGACCCCTCACTTGCCCTTTTGGCCAAAGGTACCTGGGTTTCCTGTTTGCTCAAGGCTGTTCCTTCTTTATATGTTGGTGTCCTCAGGGCTCTGTGCCGTGTCTCTTTTTCTCTCTGTATTTTTCCTTAAGTGACTTCTTCAGCCCCATGGGTATAAATAACAACACCGAAGTCCCCAACCTCCAACTCCAGCCCTGATTTCTGCGGGCTCCTATATCCAGCTGTTTATGCAGCATTTCCACCTGCGTGTCCAACAGGTATCTCAGATCTAACACAGCCAAAGTAAAACTCTTCACTCGGCCCCAAGTCTCTGCCATCTAGACATGGCACCACCATCCTCCACCTCACTGCTCAAACCAAGATCTAGGGATCATCCTCAACTCTTCTCGTGCCATCGTCCTCCACATTTAATGCACCCACAAATTCTGTTGACTGCAGCTTCAAAACACGTCCCAGATACACCCAGTCCTCCCCACCGCCCTCATCCCCCACTCTAGTCTGACCACCTCCTGGCCTCCTGAAGCAGCAGCCTCCACACTGGTCTCCTTGACTCTACGTTTATCTCTCTACATGTATCTCTTACTGTCCCTTTTCCACCCAGAAGCTGGAGGGATCTTTCTAAGCCAGATCATGCCACTTCTCTCCTTTGACCCGACTGTAGTTTCCATCCCATTTAGGACACAATTCAAGTCCCAGGCCCAGCTTTCCTGCATGATCCATCTGGCTGGTGCCAATCTCTTGGTCCACCTCCGATCATCACTCCCTTCACTCTCCAGAGCACACAACGGAATTCATTGAGCTCCCCGCAAATTCCAAGAGTTTTTTTCCACCTCCACATCTTTTCATCACTGTTCCTTCTGCCATGAATGCTCCTGCCACCTAATCTCTATGTGGTGGCTCTGTTTTATTTTAACAAAAAATTTCTTGGGATATAATTCACAAACCATACAATCCACTTATTGAAGTGTATAAGTCAATGGTTTATAGTATATTCACAGAATTGTGCAAGTATCACCACAATTGGGTTTAGAACATTTTCATCATTCCAAAAAGACATCCCAGACCCACTGGGTAGCCACTCACCATTTCCCCCCAATCTCCAGCCCTAGGCAACCACATCTACTTTCTGTCTCTCTAGATCTGTCCCCTTCTGGACATGTCCTATAAATGCAATCATACAATATGTGGTCTTTTGTGACTGGCTTCTCTCACTTAGCACAATGTTTGCAAGGTTCATCTACCGCGTATCCTGTACCCGCATTGCATTCCTGCTCATGGCATGATGGCTCTTTTTGTCATTCACATCTCTGCTTTCATGTCTTCTCTTCCCGACCACCCAGACTGATCTCCACGCATTACCTGCCTAAAATTTGTTGTCTGGTAGGTGGTGGAGCAAGACGGCGGAGGAGTAGGAGACCTAGATTTCGTCTGGTCTCAGGAATTCAGCTGAATAGGGATCAAACCATTCTGAACACCTACGAACTTAACAGGAGACCGAAGAGGAGAGTAGCAACAACTCTCTGAACAGAGAAGTGACCACTTACTGGAAGGTAGGACGTGCGGAGAAGTGAATCCGAGGCGATATTCGGGAGGCTAGACAGCGGGGGAGGGGGACTCCGTCGGACACTTCTGGCAAGTGCTAGAGCCGCGGAGCACAAAATCCGACCTTTTAGAAGTCGGCTCCGCTGAGGGACGTCGCTCCAGTGGCTAAGCGGGGGGTGGAACCCTCGCGGGACAGTGTGGTCTCAGGACCCTCAGGTTCATAGAAAGACCAGGGGTGCCTGAGTGCGGCAGAGCTCCCAGGGATCGGAGTGGGGAAGCCGGCTGCAGAGACGGAGCCGAGGCGCGGGCTCTCAGCTCGGGGTTGCCATAAACTGTGATCTGCGGCCCAGTCAGGCCACTGCTCCTCCAGCAGGGACCCAGCAAGCGGCAGAGCTGGGGAGACTCCCCTTTCTCCCCCGGGAGGAGCTGTGCGGGAGCACACCACAGGGATCTGCTGGGTTTGGAGACTCCACACAGGGTCGGGTGCCAGAGAAACAAATGCTCGGTCACAGGCCGGGTGAGCCTGGAGTGCGGCTGGAGACCGGGGAGACGGGAGTGACTGACTGCTTTTCTCTGGGGGTGCACTGAGGAGCGGGGCCCCGAGTTCTCAGCTCCTCCGGGTGGAGACTGGGAGGCCACCATTTTCTCCCTGGTCCTCCAAAGCTGTACCGAGAGCTTGCAGGGAACAAAAGCTCCTGAGAGCAAACCCGAGCAGCTTGCTTAGCCCTGACCGACAAGGGCGGGGCAATTCCGCCTCCGGCAAAGACATTTGGAAACCACAGCAACAGACCCCTCCCCCAGAAGATCAGCACGAACAGCCAACAAGCCAAGACCAAGTTTACCAATCAAGGAGAACGGGAGAACTCCAGCGCTAGGGGAATACTGCACATAGAATTCATGGCTTTTTTTTTTAACCATGATTCATTAGTTCATCAAAGTTAATTTTTTTAACTGTTTTTTTCTTTAATTTTTCTTTTTCCCTTTTTCAACCAACATATCAATCCCTTTTTTAAAAAAAAACATTTTTTATTTTTCATTTTTAGAGTCATATTTTATCCCTTCATGGTAGTTACCCTTATTTTTGGCATATATATATAAGTTGTTCTCTCTTTAAAATTTTGAGATAGTTTCTTCTAACAGATCAAAATATACCCTAAATCACTAGTGTATGGCTTTGTTCTAGTCTCCTGCCTGATCACATTCTCTCTCTTTTTTTTTAAATCTTCTTTCTTTTTTCAAACAACTTATCTTATCAATTCCTTTTATAAAATCTTTTATAATTTTCATCTTTACAGTCATCTTCCATCCCTTCATTGTATCAACCCTTATTTTGTACATATATGTCTTTCTTCCTTTAAAATTTTAGGAGGCACTTTTTTCTAAAGACCAAAATACGCCCAATATCTACTGTGTGGCACTGATCTATGCACTAGCCTGATCATATTTGATCATATTCTGCTTTTTTTGTATTGTTCTGTTTTTGTTTTTATCTTTTTTTTCTCTTTCTTTTTTCTTCCTTTCACTTTCTTTTCCCCTGGTTTCAAGTCTTTTCGGATTTGTATACAGTATATTTGCTGGGGACGTTGTTAACCTGTTAGCATTTTGTTCTATCATTCATCTATTCTCCTCTGGACAAAATGACAAGACGAAAAAAAATCACCTCAGCAAAAAGAACAAGAGGTAGTACCGTCAGCCAGGGACCTACTCAGTACGGGCATTAGTACGATGTCGGACCTAGAGTTCAGAATCATGACTTTAAAGATACTAACTGGGCTTGAAAAAAGCATGGAAGTTATTAGAGAAACCCTTTCTGGAGAAATAAAAGAACTAAAATCTAACCAAGTCGAAATCAAAAAGGCTATTGAGGAGGTGCAATCAAAAATGGGGGCACTAACTGCTCGGATAAATGAGGCAGAAGAGAGAATCAGTGATATAGAAGACCAAATGATGGAAAATAAAGAGGCTGAGAAAAAGAGAGATCAACAACTACAGGATCACGAGGGCAGAATTCGAGAGATAAGCAATAGGATAAGATGAAACAACATTAGAATAATTGGGATCCCAGAAGAAGAAGAAAGAGAGAGAGGGGCAGAAGGTATATTGGAGCAAATTATAGCAGAGAACTTCCCTAATGTGAGGAAGGAAACAGGCATCAAAATCCAGGAGGCACAGAGAACCCCTCTCAAAATCAATAATAATAGGTCAACACCCCGATATCTAATAGTAAAACTTACGAGTCTCAGAGACAAAGAGAAAATCCTGAAAGCAGCTCGGGAGAAGAGATATGTAACCTACAATGGTAGAAATATTAGATTGGCAACAGACCTAACCACAGAGACCTGGCAGGCCAGAAAGGACTGGCAAGATATCTTCAGAGCACTAAACGAGAAAAATATGCAGCCAAGAATACTATATCCAGCTAGGCTGTCATTGAAAATAGAAGGAGAGATAAAAACTTCCAGGACAAACAAAAACTAAAGGAATTTGCAAACACGAAACCAGCCCTCCAAGAAATATTGAAAGGGGTCCTCTAAGCAAAGAGAGAGCCTAAAAGCAGCATAGATCAGAAAGGAACACAGACAATATACAGTCACAGTCACCTTACAGGCAATACAATGCCACTAAATTCATTCCTTTCAATAGTTACCCTGAATGTAAATGGGCTAAATGCCCCAATCAAAAGACACAGGCTATCAGATTGGATTAAAAAACAAGACCCATCCATATGCTGTCTGCAAGAGACTCATTTTAGACCCAAAGACACCCCCAGATTGAAAGTGAGGGGGTGGACACCAAAAGAAAGCTGGGGTGGCAATCCTTATATCAGACAAATTAGATTTTAAAACAAAGACTGTAATAAGAGATGAGGAAGGACACTGTATCCTACTTAAAGGTTCTATCCAACAAGAAGATCTAACAATTGTAAATATCTATGCCCCTAACATGGGAGCAGCCAATTATATAAGGCAATTAATAACAAAAGCGAAGAAACACATTGACAACAATACAATAATAGTGGGGGACTTTAACACCCCCCTGACTGAAATGGACAGATCATCTAAGCAAAAGATCAACAAGGAAATAAAGACTTTAAATGACACACTGGACCAAATGGACTTCACAGACATATTCAGAACATTCCATCCCAAAGCAATGGAATACACATTCTTCTCTAGTGCCCATGGAACATTCTCCAGAATTGATCACATCCTAGGTCACAAATCAGGTCTCAACTGGTACCAAAAGATTGGGAGTATTCCCTGCATATTTTCAGACCACAATGCTTTGAAACTAGAACTCAATCACAAGAGAAAAGTTGGAAAGAACTCAAATACATGGAGGCTAAAGAGCATCCTACTAAAGAATGAATGGGTCAACCAAGAAATTAAAGAAGAATTAAAAAAAATTCATGGAAACCAATGAAAATGACAACACAACTGTTCAAAATCTTTGGGATACAGCAAAGGCAGTCCTGAGAGGAAAGTATATAGCAATACAAGCCTTTCTCAAGAAACAAGAAAGGTCTCAAATACACAACCTAACCCTACACCTAAAGGAGCTGGAGAAAGAACAGCAAAGAAAGCCTAAACCCAGCAGGAGACGAGAAATCATAAAGATCAGAGCAGAAATCAATGAACTAGAAACGAAAAGAACAGTAGAACAGATCAACGAAACTAGGAGCTGGTTCTTTGAAAGAATTAACAAGATTGATAAACCCCTGGCCAGACTTATCAAAAAGAAAAGAGAAATGACCCACATCAACAAAATCATGAATGAAAGAGGAGAGATCACAACCAACACCAAAGACATACAATCATAAGAACATATTATGAGCAACTCTATGCCAGCTATTAGATAATCTGGAAGAAATGGGTGCATTCCTAGAGATTTATCAACTACCAAAATGAACCAGGAAGACATAGAAAACCTGAACAGACCTATAACCACTAAGCAAATTGAAGCAGTCATCAAAAATCTCCCAACAAACAAAAGCCCGGGGCCAGATGGCTTCCCAGGGGAATTCTATCAGACATTTAAAGAAGAATTAATACCTATTCTCCTGAAACTGTTCCAAAAAATAGAAAAGGAAGGAAAACTTCCAAACTCATTTGATGAGGCCACAATTACCTTGATCCCAAAACCAAAGACCCCATCAAAAAGGAGAATTACAGACCAATATCCTTGATGAACATGGATGCAAAAATTCTCACCAAAATACTAGCCAATAGCATCCAACAGTACATTAAAAGGATTATTCACCACAACCAAGTGGGAATTATCCCTGGGCTGCAAGGCTGGTTCAACAGTCGCAAATCAATCAACGTGATACAATACATTAACAAAAGAAAGAACAAGAATCATATGATCCTCTCAATAGATGCAGAAAAAGCATTTGACAAAGTACAGCATCCTTTCTTGATCAAAACCCTTCAGAGTATAGGGATAGAGGGTACATACCTCAATATCATAAAAGCCATCTATGAAAAACCTACAGCGAATATCATTCTCCACGGGGAAAAGCTGAGAGCTTTTCCCCTAAGGTCGGGAACACGGCAGGGATGTCCACTCTCACCACTGCTATTCAACATAGTATTAGAAGTCCTAGCCACAGCAATCAGACAACAAAAAGAAATCAAAGGCATCCAAATCGGCAAAGAGGAAGTCAAACTCTCACTCTTTGCAGATGATATGATACTGTATGTGGAAAACCCAAAAGACTCCACCCCAAAACGGCTAGAACTCATCCAGGAATTCAGTCAAGTAGCAGGATATAAAATCAATGCACAGAAATCAGTGGCATTCCTATACACCACCACCAAGACAGAAGAGAGACAAATCAAGGAGTCGATCCCATTTACAATTGCACCCAAAACCATAAGATACCTAGGAATAAATTTAACCAAAGAAGCAAAGGATCTGTACTCAGAAAACTCTAAAATACTCATGAAAGAAATTGAAGAAGACACAAAGAAATGGAAAAACGTTCCATGCTCATGGATTGGGAGAACCAACATTGTGAAGATGTCAATGCTACCTAGAGCAATCTACACATTCAATGCAATCCCCATCAAAATACCATCCACTTTTTTCAAAGAAATGGAACAAAGAATCCTAAAATTCGTATGGAACCAGAAGAGACCCCGAATAGCCAGAGGAATGTTGAAAAAGAAAAGCAAAGCTGGCGGCATCACAATTCCGGACTTCCAGCTCTATTACAAAGCTGTCATCATCAAGACAGTATGGTACTGGCACAAAAACAGACACATAGATCAATGGAACAGAATCAAGAGCCCAGACTCTATGGTCTATGGACCCTCAACTCTATGGTCAGCTGATCTTTGACAAAGCAGGAAAGAATGTCCAATGGGAAAAAGACAGTCTGTTCAAGAAATGGTGTTGGGAAAACTGGACAGCCACATGCAGAAGAATGAACCTGGACCATTTCCTTACACCACACACAAAAATAGACTCCAAATGGTTGAAAGACCTAAACATGAGACAGGAGTCCATCAAAATCCTAATGGAGAACACAGGTAGCAACCTCTTTGACCTCAGCCACAGCAACTTCTTCCTAGAAACATCGCCAACAGCAAGGGAAGCAAGGGCAAAAATGAACTATTGGGATTTCATGAAGATAAAAAGCTTTTGCACAGCAAAAGAAACAGTCCACAAAACCAAAAGACAACTGACAGGATGGGAGAAAATATTTGCAAATGACATATCAGATAAAGGCCTAGTATCCAAAATCTATAAAGAACTTATCAAACTCAACAACCAAAGAACAAATAATCCAATCAAGAAACGGGCAGAAGACATGAAGAGACATTTTTCCAAAGAAGACATCCAAATGGCCAACAGACACATGAAAAAGTGCTCTACATTGCTCGGCATCAGGGAAATCCAAATCAAAACCTCAATGAGATACCATCTCACACCAGTTAGAATGGCTAAAATTAACAAGTCAGGAAACGACAGATGTTGGCGGGGATGCAGAGAAAGGGGAACCCTCCTACACTGTTGGTGAGAATGCAAGCTGGTGCAACCCCTCTGGAAAACAGTATGGAGGTTCCTCAAACAGTTGAAAATAGAGCTACCATACGATCCAGCAATTGCACTACTGGGTATTTACCCCAAAGATACAAATGTAGGGATCCGAAGGGGTATGTGCACCCCAATGTTTATCGCAGCAATGTGCACAATAGCCAAACTGTGGAAAGAGCCAAGATGTCCATAGACAGATGAATGGATAAAGAAGAGGTGGTATATATACACAATGGAATATTATGCAGCCATCAAAAGGAATGAGATCTTGCCATTTGCAACGACGTGGATGGAACTGGAGGGTGTTATGCTTAGTGAAATCGTCAATCAGAGAAAGACATGTATTATATGCCCTCACTGATATGAGGAATTCTTAATCTCAGAAAACAAACTGAGGGTTGCTGGAGTGGTGGGGGGTGGGAGGGATGGGGTGGCTGGGTGATAGACACTGGGGAGGGTATGTACTATGGTGAGTGCTGTGAATTGTGCAAGACTGTTGAATCATAGATCTGTACTTCTGAAACAAATAATGCAACATATGTTAAGAAAAAAGAAAAAGAAGAAGATAGCAGGAGGGGAAGAATGAAGGGGAGTAAGTCAGAGGGGGAGACGAACCATGAGAGATGATGGACTCTGAAAAACAAACTGAGGGTTCTAGAGGGGAGGGGGGTAGGGGGATGGGTTAGCCTGGTGATGGGTATTAGAGAGGGCACGTTCTGCGTGGAACACTGGGTGTTATGCACAAACAATGAATCATGGAACACTACATCAAAAACTAATGATGTAATATATGGTGATTAACATAACAAGAAAAAAATTAAAAAAATTTGTTGTCTGGTATTTGTCACTATCTTTCAATTTCTTTATTTATTTACATATTTCTGTATTTATCTGCTCCAAGTATCTGGAATAAAAGCTCTATGAGAGCAGAACTTCATCTGTCTTACTCAAATTCTAGGTAGACTGGCATCCATGCAATGACTGAATGTCATGACCCTCAAGGCAGAGCAGGTAAAGAGCAGATCATGAGTACAGTTTTGAAATCTTGGCCATGTTCGATCTGAGGTAACTCTGACATTCCAAGGGGGAACTGCCAGCAGGAAACTGGACGTAGGGATCAGGAGCCTGGAGAAGATGTAAATTGTGACTCGTGTACAGACATGTGAACATGGAGGAAAATGTCTAGAGTGGTGAAGCACAGAATGAGAACAGAAGAGAGACTAGGCTTGAGTCTTGAAGAATTTCTGTATTTAATAGTTAGGGATGGAATGATGTAAAAAAGGGGGAAGAAGCAGCCTGAAAAGTAGGAAGAAAACCGAAAGAGTCCAAAAGAGGCTATATTTTGGATTGCAAGGGAATCCAGCATTCACGGTGGGGTGGTCAACAGTGTAGAGGCTAACTGTTCAGAAAAGAGGAGGTCTGAATAATACCTACTGGGCTTAGCAACATGGTGAGCCTAGTGAGAGCCATTGTAAGCATGTGATGGGGCAAAAGTCGCCTTGGGTAGGTTTAAGAGTTGACTGGGCTAACTACTGCTGTGTAACAATCCACTCTGAATAGTGGCTTGTAACAGTATTTTTGCTCACAAATTTTGCTTGCGATTCTACAGTTTGGTCAGGGCTCTGTTGGGATGGCATTGTCTCTGCTCTCCTCAGTGTGAGCTGGGGCAGTTCAAAGGCTGGGGGCCTGGAGTCATCCAAAGTCTTCCTCATGCCCATGCCTGGTGGTTGAGACTAGGAAAGCTTAAACAGCAGGGCTAGAGTAGTGGGGGCTCCTTGGACATCTCTCTCTCTGTGTCCATGTGGCCTCTCCACATGGTCTTCCCAACATGGTGACTTTGGAGAAGCCAGACTTCTTACATGTTGGCTCAAGGCTTCCAAGATGTGTGTTGAGAGAGAGAGGGAAGGTGCCATATTGCCTGTTATGACCCAGTCTTAGAGGCTGGACAGCAATACTCCACCACATCCTATTGGCTGAGACAGCTCCAAAGGTCCTCCCAGGACCCAAAGTCTCAATGGAATGTCAGTGTCATATTGTTAAGAAGAGCAAGAGGGATGGGATTTATATTAGCGTGGTTATCTTTGAAAGAGACAGTCTGCCGTGGGAATGAAGAGGAGGTAAGGAAATGGTGAGCAAAACTTAAGTTTTGGCCATGAGGGTCAAGAGAGAATAGATGCTGGCAAATATGAGATTATCTCTTTTGTTTTTTAATGCAAGTGCCCAGAAATGTTTAAAGGCCAGTGGGACAGACCCATTTGATGGGGGGCGGGGGGGGAGAAGGCTGAATATAAAAAGGAGAGCAAAGGGCTTATCAATAAACAGTGCAGAGAGCCCATGAAGACAGGCACTCGAATCCTGAGTTGGGTGAAGGAACCAGCTTAAGAGGAGATACAGTTTCTCCACTGTAATAGGAGGAAAGGAGGAGAGGGTGGTGATATTTCTATAAGTCTGTGTCTACAGTCCTGAGGATGAGGATGTCTCCTGCTTCTTCTGTGACAGGAGATGTATTCCCTAGGTACGTGGGAGAAGGGCGGTCAGAGGCTTGGACTGGGAGGGTGGCCAAATTTTGAAACACTAACCTTGGAGAAATTGGAATCACCCGAACACTGTGACACAGTCAAGGGCCACCTGAGGTTGGTGATCAGGAGCCCACCTGCCCTGTGGTAAGCGTCCCTCACACCACTCAGGGCATGAGTTCATCAGGAAGAGACCCATCCAGAGTTGAGGCTTTGCCGTGGCAAAAAGATGGAGGAAGCAGAGCGTTTACTGTATAGTCATGGTGTGACTGAAATGATGAGCCCTGGAATCTAAACTAGGTAAGGAGCAGGAGAGAAAAGAGAGCACCCCAACAGGAAGAAGAGGTAGTGTGTTCCAGGCTCTGATGCCATCAAAGAAGGCTCCAAGTGGGAGGGCCAGCGGTGCAGGCAAGGATGCAGCGGGGGACGAATGTCTGCATTACTGCTGTGTAGGTTACGACAAGCTCTGGGGGTATAGCCACAAGAGTGGGTGTATGAAGCCAAGTGCGAGAGGTCAATGGAGAGGAAGAAGCCAAGAATCAGAGAGGCAAGTGGGCGAGAAGGGGGCACCCCTGTAGATGGTGAAGTCACTGGTGATAATGCTAGAGTGGAGGGGCAAGGAGGACCGCCATCCGAGTCCGCCAAGTGCAAAATCAATGTGCAGTAAGCGATTACTGCTGACCATCACAGTGGTCTTCAAAACAGAGAATCTTTACTGAATGCCTACTTTTCTCAACACTTTCCTTGACACCGTGAGGAGACACAAGCACACAAAAATGTTTTAATGGACATTCAAGAGTGTAATGAGACACAGCACAAAGCAGTGCCATGAATGTCAATAATTGCTCTAGGAAACTGATAGGAGAAAGCAATCAATTGGGGATGGATGAGTCCGGGTTGGATTTATGGAGGAAAAATATGAATTTGAAACGGCTTTGGTGGAACAGGTTAAATCCGGAGAAGGAAAAAAGACATTGGAAGCACATTTCAAGCAGATGGAGGCCTGAGCAAACTGTCTTTGTTCATGACTTGTCTGCGTTTAAGGATGCATTTCTTTGGAATCTTTCGAGCGCTCATTATGAAGCGATAACGTCATTAATGAAAATGCTCCTATTTGCAGCACCTTCTCTTGCTGGTGATCTGAGCCAGCACCTCTGGGACCAGGTCTGAGTTACGGTCAATCTCTCCCACTTGCAATACTGTCTACAAATCAACATTATCTGAGATTGGAAATGTTACTGGTCCATGCAAAATACCCGTAAATGATGAGCCCATCTGCATATCCTGCCCCAACTGGGAACCCGTTACAGGTGATGGTATTAAGATACAGGTAATCTGAGAAAGAAATGCCATTTCGTGAAATGGTAGTTAACTTGGACAAGAGCTGTAGAGATGAGAATATAATGCCACACTGTCTTTCTGCCTTCGAATCTCCCTAAAAATATACTTCTGCTGAAAGAGTTGCTATGGAGACTTACAAAGTATTCCAACGTCCTGCAGGTCATCCTTATAGGTAGAGTTGGCCCAGTGCAGATTTCAAAGAAACTATCAACAGATGCTCTTAGCATCAAATGTCGCCGTGCCCTCAAAGACAACTCAACTCAGGGGTTTTACATTTTCACAGAAGCACAGACTCTCAGGGTTAGGAGGGACATTAAATGTCATCTTTCAACTCTATTCATCTCTTTGATACAGTTATCTGCTCTTGCTTGGACATCCATCTGAGGCAGCCTGGTAGCTCATTCATGGCTGCTGCAGAGCTGAACAGACAGGGTCCCAGCCTCCGCTGGGTCCCCATCCTCTTCGGGCCATCTTGATTCTGGGCAAATGTGCACCCCCTCCATGGACACACCATGCTCTCTTGAACCCCAAGCCCATAACTCTGATGGCTGTTAAAATTAAATACAAAAAAGGAGACCAGACTTGAAAATTCCATGAGCTGACAAAACCACTGAAACCACATGAGCAAAAAAGAACCTAGTATTTCATGGACATAAGTGAAAAACGTACGGTGTTTCTTGTCAAAGTCTCTGAGAAGTATAAAAGAGACTTAAGTCACATTCCTAAAGATGGTATAAGATAATCACTTTACACCAATCCCCTGCCATCTGCAACCCCCCAGTGTAACGACCAAGTATCGTAAAGGTTCAATGACTTCCTCGTTTTCACTTTAGAAGCCACCCTGTAACCTCATGCCTCTGAGCTTCCTATCAGTCTTGAGCTTAAAAGCTCCCAGTTAGCAAACTGTTCTTATATGCACAATAAACTCTTACTGAACTCTATTTTATTGATCTGGTGCTTTTAATTTTGCTGTATCTGGGTTTTGGGCACCTTCCAAGTCCTGGCTCAGAAATCCACATTCCATTCACTGACTCCCAGCTCCCAGGCTAAGCGTTTACCTTCTCTGTGCCTCCCTTCTCCTCTGTTATATAGCCCTTTCTCTCTTTTATGTCACAAAAGTAATATCAAGACATCGTAGGAAACATAGTAAATACAGGTAAGAATTTCTAGAAATGGCAACCACCCATCTTCCTGCCAACAAGGAAACCTCTGCCCCACTGTGGGCTGTCACCTCAGACTTTGCTTGCACACATCCAAGGCATGGTCACACGTGTGTGCAGACACAGACATTCTCTTCAAACAGAATCATGCTATCCTGTCTGCTCTGCAAACTTCCTTTGTCACTGAGTAAAATACACTGTGGATGTCCCCCTCCCCCAAAGTCCCAGCCATCTGTAGGACGAATCGCTGCAAAGAGCACCTGCATTCCCAAAGCTAGCTGTTCCTGCTGGAGCCCACAGATGGTGTTCCTGTCACTTCTGGCCTAGCCATCCATTCGTCTGCGGCAATGAGAACAGGCGTGGGCAGCCACGGTGGACGTCACTAACCCCAGCAGGCTGTTGGCGGCATTTTGAGTATGTGTTCCTTGAAAACAGCATCCTTCCCACGGGGCCACAGTGGGCCCACATGTAACAGAGTATTAGGAACTGAATTGGGTGCCCTCAAAATTCACACTGACGCCCTTACCCCCAGTACCTCAGAACGGACTGCATGTGGAAACAGGTCTTCAAAGAGGTAATTCAGTTAAAATGAGGTTGTTAGGGTGGGTCCTAATGCAATGTGGCCATTGTCCTCGTAAGGAGAGGAGATTAGGACACAGACACGTGCACAGGGACGACCGTGTGAGGACAGGGGGAGAGGGCGGCCATCTACAAGCCAAGGAGAGAGGCCTCAGAGGAAACCAACCCTGCCCACACCTTGATCTCAGACTTCTGGCCTCCCGAACTATGAGAAGTCAGTTTCTGTTGTCCAAGCCCCCCGCTGTCTGTAATAAACTGTTATGGCAGCTCTAGGAGACGGATACTCAGAGGAAGGTTAGTTCACTGGGACAGAAACATTGGATGATTTTTGTTTTTTTATCCAGTTCCTGCTCCCAGTTCAATGAGGGGGATCCAAATTTCCCGCCTTGGACAAATTTCCTACCTTTCAAGTCATTTTCAGTCATTGAAACCTAGACCAGTTAAGAACACTGATCTCATTCTGCTTCGGCCTTCTTGCCTTGAACCAGTGCAGCTGGAAGGGTCTGGAATGAGAGGGGAGTGTTGGGCTCTGAGATACCTCCTCCTCTTCACCCTCCTTCTCAAGGACAGGCGGGTCAGGAAGGTGAGATGGGGCGGTATTGGGAGGGGCGGCAGAGACTGTCCCGTGTCATTGGAGGTCAGTGCTGAGAAGAGGCTACGTCCTCACTTTGGCTCCCTTGGTTCAAACTGTGGCTACCGGCCTCACCAATGTGGTATGCACTAAACCGGCCCTTTACCATGCCGTTTCTTCTAGGGAAATGTTCCCCTCTAATGCTAAGGACCTCCTCACCCCCACCAAAGAGAGGCAGCCATGCCTGCAAACACTCTGGGTAAGGTTCACCGCTCCCGGTCCTGCAGCCACCGGAGGCATTCCTGTGAGGCCTGCCCCTGTCACCCCAAATCCCCTCACCCTTAAGCCCCGGGAGCTTCTTTATGTGCTTCCATGGACACAGGGAACTCCTTCGGAGTTGTTTCTTTGCTTCCCAAGCATACCACACATGGCTCCTTCCACTCTGATGACACCTGCCGGCCACTGGGGTTGCTGTTTTATTGCTCTAGACCAAAAACGGGCATTCCTAGAACTCTCCTTACTACCCTGCAACCTCCTACACATTTGAAGGGAGGAGGGGCATTATTCTCCTT
The DNA here is from genome assembly GCF_037043125.1 of Eumetopias jubatus. Lineage (NCBI taxonomy): Eukaryota > Metazoa > Chordata > Mammalia > Carnivora > Otariidae > Eumetopias > Eumetopias jubatus. Next base: position 97,360,836 of record NW_028274818.1, read on the forward strand.
CCCAATTCAAGCAGAGAAATCACCCTCCCATTAGGGGGCTCTGCCAAGACACGGCTCTGTTTCCGAGCCTGGTCAGGACTTGGTGGTTAAGAGTCCCATGTGCTGGGGGTCAGACCTTGGCACTACATCTAAATCTAGTCTTGCCACTGCTAGCCATGGGCAAATGACTTAATCTCTTTCTGCCTCATCTATAAATCTCTTTTGAGTAATAAGTTATTAATCCGTGGAAGGCGGTTAGCACAATCCTGGCTCGTAGTGATATGTGCTCAATAAAGACAGCTATTATTCTCATTATTCACAAAGGATATGGAGTATAGTCTTTCCTAGGCTCCTCTCCTCTGCTTTACAAAAAAGCTGATGGACTTCCTTCTTCCCTGTGTGTAAACAACCTGAAACAGCCATCAAGGCCATCAATAGTAAAGGCATTTTTTTTAATGACTAATAGTCTATTGTACATAAGCCATATGTTTATCCATTCATCTAATGATGAACACTTTCCATATCTTGGTTGTTGTACATCATGCTGCAGTAAACACAGGGGTGCATAAATCTTTTCAAATTAGTGTTTCCATTTTTTGGGGGTAAATACCCAGTCGTGGAATCACTGGAGTGTAGAGTATTTCTGTTTTTCATTTTTTGAGGAACCTCCAAACTGTTTTCCACATCTTGCCATTTGAGACAACATGGATGGACTTACAGGGTATTAGACTAAGTAAAATAAGTCAGAGAAAGACCAATACCATATGATTTCACTTACATGTAGAACCTAAAAAGCAAATAACAACAACAGAAAATAGAAGCAGACTCATAAATACAGAATAAACTGGGGGTTGCCAGAGGAGGGAGGAGGGAGGGGATGGTGAAATAGGTAAAGGGAATTAAGAGGTATGAACTTCCAGTTATAAAATAAATAAGTCATGGGGATAAGAAGCATAGGGAATATAGTCAGTAATACTGGCATAACGGTGTTTGGTGACAGATCATGACTAGTTACCATACTGAGCACCGCATAAGGTACAGAACTGTCGAATCACTATGTTGTACACCTGAAACTCATATAACACTGTATGATAGATCACCTGATAGATCTAAAGGGAAATATTTGCATTGTTCAGAGAAGACAGGCAAAGGCATGGGGGTGGCATCATGGGAAGAAGGAAGGAGAAGTGCACAGAAGGGAGGGGCCAACCAAAGCTAACTTCCTTCTCTGTACCAGGTGCACATAATTCTTCAACAAGAGGGTGAATTGGGGCGGTGTCAAGAATATCCAGACAACTGAGGATCCACATGTGTGCCCTGGCAGCGTGGCTGAGGGACCCACCTCTGCACTCAGTGCTCAGGTGGAAAAGCCCCCGAGAGAGCCCTGACAAAGCCTGGCTGGAGCGAGGCTTACATGGAGCTCCTCGGAGGCAAGACTCTGCTGCACCAGGCTCTGTGACCCCAACACCCAGCCCAGACACCGGGTACCTGTCCCAATCAATTCAAGCACCAGCAACAGCAGAAATCAAAACTATTTACTCTGGAAACCGACCATTCCGACTAAAATATGTATTTGCTCATGCAATGTATTTGGATCCAAGGGGAAACCGAGGGGCTGAGAGGAACCCATCCATACAGAAGCATGTGAACTAAGGAATGCTATAGGAGGACCCCTGGTCCCTCATCTTCCCACAATTACTGCTCTGGCCCATTGTCATCTCCCAAATCTCTCCATTTGGGTCATTCTTTCAAGATGAGGCTCTTGTTAGGATGTATTTTGGGAGGAAAAGGGAAGAATGACAACATGGTGTCAAGTACAGTTGACCTTTCAACAAGGTAGGGGTCAGGGGTGCTGCCCCCCTGCAAAGTGGAAAATCCGAATATAACTTTTGGCTCCCCAAACATGTAACTACTAATATCCTGTTGATCAGAATCCTTACCAATAACATTAATAGTCGATTAGCTCACATTTTGCATATTACATGCTATATTCTCACAATAAAGTAAGCTAGAGAAAAGAAGACAGTATTAAGAACATCAAAAGAGGGACGCCTGGGGGGCTCAGTCAGTTAAGCGTCTGCCTTCGGCTCAGCTCATGGTCCCAGGGTCCTGGGATCGAGTCCTGCATCAGGCTCCCTGCTCAGCGGGAGTCTGCATCTCCCTCTCCCACTCCCCCTGCTTGTGCTCTCTCTCGTTCTCTCTGACAAATAAATAAAATCTTAAAAAAAAAAAAAAGAATATCAAAAGGAAGAGGAGATACATCTATACTGTATCCACCGAAAAAACTTCGTGTATAAGTGGACCCGTGCCATTCAACCTGTGTTGTTCAAGGCTCAACTGTACTTTGTATTATAAAACTGACTTCTTTTTTTTTTAAGATTTTATTTATTTTTTGACAGACAGAGACAGCTAGAGAGGGAACACAAGTAGGGGGAGTGAGAGAGGGAGAAGCAGGTTTCCCGTCGAGCAGGGAGCCCAATGCAGGGCTCGATCCCAGGACCCTGGGATCATGACCTAAGCCGAAGGCAGATGCCCAAAGACTGAGCCACCCAGGTGCCCCTATAAAACTGACTTCTGACAGCAGTTCCATGAAACTGTATTCTCTCCAGTTTACAGATCAGTGACTGAGTTTTTAGGTAACTTGCCCAGTTTCACTCCACCTGGCCACCTTTTTTCTGAAGCCAGGTCCATCTGCCACCGAAGCCTGTCTGTCTCCTCTCCCTCCCTCTCTCTGCCAGGAAGGAGCCACCCATCAGATCATCTGATGTCATCGTGAAAACACAGTTGAATGAGGATGCTGGCTCCTGACAAGGCTCTGAAAGTGAGAGCCAGAGGACCAAGGGTTTCCACAGGTGCCAAGGTTGGAAGGTTCTAGCACATGACACATCTGAGGAAGGTGGGTAACAAGGGGGAGGCTCCCGGCAGCTCTGTGGGTGGGGAGAGCACCGAAAACAGGCCCCCATCATCGCTGGAGCATGGACACGGTATCCAGCTCACGCTTCTAGAAGAAAGATGTCAGCATAAATTTCTCCAGGTCAGTGCTTCGCAAAGCACAACTTCCCAGCCTGGCAGGATCAGCGTCATCAGGTTACTTAGAAATGGATATCCTCGGGGCTGCCTTAGACCTAGTAAGTCAGGAAATCAGTGTGGGGCTCGGCAACGTGCACGTGAACAAGCCCTCCATGTAGCTACTCTGGGTTCTCTTCTCTGGCGTGCCAAGGTGGTGCTGGGGTCTCCTGCTAAGACCACTTGGCCAAGCCCACCCGCCTGGGCTGATAACGGAACTCTGCCTCTCCCCATGGGAGCTGACAGTGGATTAATTTACTAGGGTGTGCAACTGCCTTAAATCTTCCGGGAACAAGGCAAGGAGCAAACATATAAATAATGCTGCCTGCTTTGTGGCCATGACGGGTCTCTCTACAAATCATAAGCTGTAAAACGCAACTGGTAGAGGAAAGCCATCCCGACAGCTTTGTGCTTTCCCTGCCTGAGGAAAGATAAAAATCACCTCTACCACCACCCTTACCCTCTACTCCCACCCCCTCACCCCCAGCTACTTAATTTTACCATGAAGGCCCCGCAGAATGAGCATGATTCAGAGGCCAGGGCACCAGGAGGCCAAAATTTGGGGGGCGAGGAGGGGGTACTGGCTACCCTTGCCCATGGAACCCAAACCTCGTCATTCTAGATGACATTCCCCTCCACTGGCATCCCCCCCAAGCCCCGCACACTCTCCAAACACAGGAAAGTCTTGCCATCATTCCATCGTTCTATCTAAGTGTTCTTTCTGGCCCTTCATTCTGTCTCGGGAGGGCTTGTTCTGGCCAGACTTCATGCTAGCACCTTCCATACTTGATCTCTGGCAATTCTTACAAGAACCCTATGGGATGGCTGGTATTATCATCTTTTTACAGGTGAAGGACCAGGCTCAGAGGAGTCGAGTCACTTCCCATAGCGAACATCTGACTCCAAAGTCTATTGATAAGATCAGGCTATCCTTTTTGTGTGAATCTCTGACCTTCCAGCAGGTTTCTGTCCTCGCCAATAGGATGTGAGTGTGAGTAAGTTGTGTTAGGGCTTGTATTCGGGTGCCCACATCACGTCAGGGTTCTCCGAGCATACGGCCCCAGATCAGCAGCATCAGTATCACCTGGGAACTTGTTAAAAATGCAAACCCCCACCCTGACCCACTGAATGAAAAAATCTGGGGATGAGCCTGGGAAGCATTTCACCCTCCAGGTGATCCTGATGCCAGTCAAGTTTCAGAACCTGGGCTCGAGCTTGTGTTGTGACGAGTGATTGGGGTTCGGTCCTGCTCCTTGTGCGGAACCTGCCTTCTCGAAGTTTCTTCACATTCTCCCCCAGCAAAGACGGGACACCTCCCCTGAATTCTGGTCTGATGGGATGCTGGGTCTGGCTCTCTGCTATAGGGCTTCCTTAGTTTGCTTGCCCAAACTAGGTTCGCCGCCCTGGCAGGTCCCTTGGCTCTTCCTCACCCCACTGCCTAATAAGGGCTTGCTTTTTGCTTTGGGCTATTGCTGCTCAGCCCCCAGGGATTCCCTGGACCCCCGGACAAGCTTTCCGTACTGTCACCAAACTTCTGACCCACCTGCTCCAGTTTCCAGATTCTAGTTTCCTCCTGGTCCATCCTATTCTACATCAGTTAAGCGTGGCCAAGGACGTATATGAACAGACTCCTGTTGTTCATGCTCCAGCAAACTTAGTAAGAGATGGAAAAATGCTTAAGGAGGAGAAACTTTGCCACCCAGATGGAGACACTAGCATGTGTCTGTTCCCTGGGAAGCAGTCTCCAACACGGAGATTGGGGTGCATGGAGGGCAGGAAGCAGGATTGGGCAAAGAAGCTGAACCATGATGCAGACATGACAGGGACCCGGGATGATCCTGTGGGGAGCACTGAAGCAGAGTTGCCCTCCAGAGATGCCCCGAATTAGGCAAGGGGGCTGGACCTTCATGCCCTACCCTCAATAGTCGGGGGGGGTGTTTACTTGGGGAGGGGGAAGGGGGTAGGCCTGGATGGCGGAAGTGGAGCTGAAGGCATACAGCGTGATGAAGGGATGGGAGCTGACACCACTGCAGGAGGGGTGAAGCAGACTCTGGAAGGCTCTTGTCTTCACGCCTGATGCTGGGGCTTGACTTGCACAGGGCAGACGGTCAGCAAGGCGAGATGATGAATATAAGGAGAGGGAGCGAGAACAAGCTGGAACGCACAGACATGTGCTGAAGCCCAGGTGGACGAACAAAACTTGGCCAGGGGTCTTGCTGCCGCTTGAGCTCGGTGGTTTGGGGCGTCCTACAGAAGCCAGGGCCCTTCATCGTGTAGCTAAATACACACACCCAGCACAGGAGCTGGAGAGGCTAGGGAGGCTCCCGGGAGAGGCAGAGCAGTAGCAGGATGGTGGACTTGTGGAGCCAGCAGATGAGCAAATGACTGCGGCCTTACCCCCACCTCCCACCCCTCCCCCAGGAATCTGCTGGAAACATATGTAGAGGGGAATTCTGGAAAGTGTAGGGCAGATGGGGCAACTGTCACATCACCAAGCTGTGGGAAGGACTCATCCCATGGGTTTTCAGGAGGGATCCCAAGCTCCCTCCTGGGACAGTGCCCCAGTCTGGTACAAAGCTGGGGGACCACAGGCAAAGCAGACAGGTGACTGCAAGGCCAGGATGCCAGCTGTGGTGACTTATGATCCTCACAGGCAAGCTGCAAGGGCTCCTGGCTCTCGAGCTCCCGGCTGAAAGGGCCCACCGAGGAAAATATTGGGTTTGAAAGCGCAAAGCCGCAGCAGGGTACGCACTGGTCCCTTCTGCAAGGATGAGAGACAACGTCTTGGACATCAGACACCAAGGGCGTCATGGTGAACAGCATGCATCATCGAAGCACCTCGGGTGAGGGTGGACGGCTGCGCCTGTCTCCAGCGGCCCGTTACCCATGGCACTGGCTTTGGGGCATCGGAGCAAAAGGAGAAATCACACGGGAGCAGGAGAGAGAAATGGACACATTGTGCTGGCAGCCAAGAGGACTGACCGCAGAGACCCTGCCCAGGAAGAGGCACCGCCAGGCCGGGGCAGCCCCCCTCGGATCTGTGACTATTCCTATGGACCGAGTTGGAACATCAGCCCAATTGGTGCCACATGGCCTGGAAAACCCGGGTCAAAGAAGTCAAAGGTGAGAAACACAGCAGGTGGCAGAAGGCATCTTCTCAAAGGAAAGACCTGCTTGGTGGAGAAGGGGTTTACTTCAAAGCAGAGAGAGAATATGACTCTGTCAGCATCATGAGAGATGTGACGCATCTCACAAAAGCAGCTCTGCTATAGTGTTTCCATTTGAACACTTTCTGGAAAAATGGCTGGAGTGGCTACAAAGTGGGTCCCGTAGCCTGAGAACATCAGGGCAATCCTTGACTCAGACACCATTAGCAGCTCCGCAAAGCCCCGGCCCATTCAAATGCAATTTTATTATTCATCTAAGGGTGAGCCCAATGCTATCTCGGCAAACATAATCTCTGATTTTGCAATCTCTGGACATTTCCACAGACATTTAAACATCTTCCGATTTGCAAATGAATGAGTTCCAGCAAGAGGAAGAAAGTCATCCACTAAGACTGAATTAGGGGCCCTCTTTCTCACTGACCAGCTGAAAAGAAAAGGTCTCTGCTGTTTATCACTCACACATTCTCTTGCCTGAATCAATTAACTACCTGAGCGTCATCGGAGGCCGTGCTGAGCTGTAATCAAGGCAGCTCCCTGAGCCTGTCACGGCCTCTTCTCTGCGGCTTTTTCCAAGAATCTGTTCAGACAGAGCCCACCTGAAGCCACATGCGTTGAGCAACACAGTGAAAGACTGGGTGGAAAAAATGGTAACTTTTTGTTTTCACTTGACTTGAAACATTTTTAGAAATTTAAGCACAGAGATTGAGTCAGTCACACATACGGTCACCTTGAGCTGTACAACGCCTCTCTCATAAAGCCACTGGCCTTGAACTCAACTGTAAAGGATGATTTCTGGTCTTAGACAAGATACTACCAAGAGTTATTCCCAAACCTGCCTAATTAAGGTGAATTGTGACGCTTTGGCAGAAACACAGAAACACCAAGAGATTTGGTCTCTGGGATACTTCTGTTGTCCCCTTCTCCTTCTGCATGGGATGGGGAGTTCTGATTTGCAACCTACAGAAGGGACCCTAGCTAGTTGAGCTGCGTGGGAATTTATTAATGGAGGCCCTTGACCAGCTGCCACTTTGTCTAGGTGGGAACAAGACGCCCCGACAAAAACAGACACCATGTTTGCCTCCCTGTCCCGGGAATGGATTGGCTGTTGATAGGTCCTCTGTTACCGTCTTCTGCAACCCTCCCCCAGGTAAGTCTGACTGGAGAAACTGGTTCTCACCTCTGGCCTGAGCCACAAGGGAGGCAGCAAAGCAAGTTTCCACTTTGACCTTAGAAAGACTGGACGAGGGGAGCCTGGGTGGCTCAGATGGTTAAGTGTCTGCCTTCATCTCAGGTCACGAGCTCCAGGTCCTCAGATCAAGCCCCACATTGAACTCCCAGCTTAGCAGGGAGTCTGCTTCTCCCTGTCCCTCTGCCTCTCCTCCTGCCTGTGCTCTCTCTGTCTGTCTCTCAATAAATAAAATCTTAAAAAAAAAAAAAAAAGGCTGGCCTCATGGTGGAAATTCCCCCACACAGAAGGCAGGTGGTCACAGGTGCCAGGCGGCCACCAAGTGGGAAGACAGGATGACAGCAGGACACCCAGTGTGTCCTTTTTTTTTTTTTTCCTGGTCCTTACCACATTCTGTGTAGGAGAGGCCAACATATGAACTCCAGCTTCTAGAACGTGTATTGGAATTGTATAATTTCAGCTGTGAATTTAATACCCCCTAAATGTTCAGGGCCAAAAATAGGGTAGGCTGGTAAATGCTTCAGTAAATAGTCTCAGTAAGATCCTCAATAACCATACATTATGGCCAGAAACGAAACCAGTTTGTGTCTGCAAGATTTTCTGACACTGGTTTGAAAGCCCCCAGGTTTTTCTAGCACGGTCTGAGGGGATACTTGAGAGGGTCCGGCTATGGAACCGGGGAAGTCAGGGCGCCAGGTTCCCAAGGGCACCGTCACTCACTACCCATGCTCCAGCCACCAGAGTTCTGCTTTTCAGCTCCAAAATAAAAGGACTAAAACACATCAGTTATTTTCAGACTTCTGTTGAGTGGCAATAACACCCAGCAGAAATGCCCAGGCCCACGTCAACCCAGAAGAAAGAGGGGCTGGTGAGGTGGTAGCCCCTGGGGACTGCCTCACATGCCCCACTGAGCGTGCTATAGCTCCCAGGGCCTCTTCATCCCCCCTCTGGGATCTGAAGGATGTCATCTGGAAACCACTCAACTTTGTGATCTCTAGAGTCCCTTTGGGGGCTCTGATTCCATGAGTCTGGAACTCTCTTCTCAGATGCAAGCTTCTCAGCCTTGGCACTACTGACCTTTTGGGCTGTGGAATATTTCTTGCAGGCGATCCTGTGCAGGATGCTTAGCAGCCTCCCCGGCCTCTACCAACCAGATGCCAGCAGCACCCCTAGTTGCACTGACCAAAAATGTCACCATTCATTGCCCAATGTCCCCCGGGGGACAAAAATCCCCCCCTACCTCCTTGACAACCACAGTCCTAGATTAATTCAAAATGCTATTAAATGTCACACTCTATTCTGATCAACCTATGGCTTTTGCTCATTCATTAAAAAGAAATACAATCTCCTTGAAGCTAGCCATAAGGTACTTCCTTCTGCTGTGCAGGGGGCTTGCCAGTAAGCTTCTTTACATCCTACTGGTACTCTCCACGACTTCTGTTCATTGAAAACCACACATCTTGACAGTTAATTATCCTTTTGGCTATCTGTATCTCCCCAGAAGCTCAGGATATTGAGCTGGGGAGGCTTAGATCATACCAAGCCCATCACTGCCCACACCTGACACCTCTGTCCTCCTGCACTTAAGAGCTGAAACACAAATTCCCAACTAGAAGGACCATTATTTTCACGCATGATCCCATCGTTCTCTTCCAGAGGACATGGATCCCAGTTAGTCCAGGGGATCCCTGGACCCCATCAACACAGCCCACGCAGTGAAAAGAACCAGCTGGTGACCACGATGGTGAGGATCAAGATAATTAATGAGTAGTCATGGTAGTAGTAAGAGTAGGATTAAAGCTACCCCACCATACTGCTTCCTATGAGTTGGATGCTCTGGATATCTCCTGAGAACTTTATTTATTTCTTAAAATGATTTTTATTTATTTGAGAGAGAGAGAATTAGAGAGAGAGCACAAGAGGGGGGAGGGTCAGAGGGAGAAGCAGACTCCCCGAGGAGCAGGGAGCCCCACATGGGACTCAATCCCGGGGCTCCAGGATCATGACCTGAGCTGAAGGTAGTCGCTTAACCAACTGAGCCACCCAGGCGCCCCATCCTGAGCACTTCAGACTTCACCAATACCCTAAGACTGTCAGGAAGAATTGTCCAAAGAGATTTCTGGAAATCCCTTCGGTGGAGTTCTGGGTACGGGCCAGCAGACCCTCCAGGGAGTCTGGGCTTTTGATGGACTTGTTGAGGAGGCTAGTTTACACCTCCGAAGCCAACTCCTGGGGCTGCTGTGACAAACTTCCGCACACTGGCTGGCTTCAGACAACAGAAATTTTTTCTCTCCCAGTTCTGGTGGCCAGGAGCCTGAAGTCCATTTCACAGGGCTTCCAGATCATGGCATCTGCAGGGCTGTGCTCCCCCCAGACGCCGCAGGGAAGAACCTGTCCCTTGTCTCTTCCAGTATTCAGGGGCTGCCGGCATTCCTTGGTTTGTGGTCATGTCACCCCGCGCCCGCGGTCACAATGCATCCTAGCACGTGCATGTGTGTGCACACATGTGTGCATGCCTGCTAAGTCCCCCTCTGCTTCCCTCCTACAAGGGTACATGTGATTCCATGTAGGCCCCACCAGGATAATCCAGGATAGGCTTTTCATCTCAAGATCTTTAATTTAATCACATCTGCAAAGTCATTTTTTACCATATAATAATAACAGTTTAGGGGCGCCTGGGTGGCTCAGTCATTAAGAGTCTGCCTTCGGCTCAAGTCATGATCCCAGGAACCTGGGATCGAGCCCCGCATCGGGCTCCCTGCTCAGTGGGAGGCCTGCTTCTCCCTCTCCCCCTGCTTGTGTTCCTCCTCTCGCTATCTCTCTCTTTCTAGCAAATAAATAAATAAAATCTTTAAAAAATAAATAAAATAAAATAAAACAACAGTTTACAGGTCCTAGGGATTAGGATGTGGAGAACTTTGGGTGGGGGTGCGGGGCGTTCACCACAGGAGTAGCTGTTATGTGACAGACCACTGAGAACAGTGCAAAGGCTACCTGTAATGAATTTTTTCTCGTAAAGACAACAAATTGCTGTACATCAAACTTTCATTTGAACTGGACTTAACTTCTTATGATTCTTCTGTGAATTAATAATGTGAATGAAATGTTATGTTCTCACTTCATACATGCATGCAAACCATGATTTTAAATTATGCTTTAGTGATATTAATCCTTGCAACAAGCCCATGAGAGAAGATAAGGGCTGTTATTTATCCCCATTTTAAAGATGATAAAATTGAGCCCCAGAGAGGTTAGGAGAGTTGTCCAAGGTCACACAGCTAAGGAAGGGAGGTCTGGCTGGAGGGCCCCCTGAGCTGTACAATCTAACGGGATGGCTGGACCAAGTGACCGGTCATGTCCCACTAATCTGTTTTTGCTGTGATTCCATAAAGCTTGCAGTTTACCTTTCACAACAGCCCACTCCAAAAATGAAGCACTGATTAGGCTCTCTGAGGGCAGACACAGCGATTCGCCGGGTTGAGGAGAGATGGGTTATTTTCAACAACTTCAGAACACAATCATAAAATGCAAATATTAGGATTGAACCAACATACATACGCAAACTGAAAACAATCTGTGATAGGAAAGCATTATTTGTTGTTTATAATCCCTAACTGCAAAGGATGGAGCCAGAAGGGTCCTTTGTTTGCTAAAAGGGATGATGGACTTGAGAAAAGCAGATTGGAAAAGCTAAGAGTTAACCGTGCTTAGCATAAGAGAAGAACTGTGGAAAGATCCGGGGAGGAGAAGGAGGTAACTGGCAGCCAATGAGGAAATGAAAGGGTGCAATCAGGTGTTTTAATAGTAATTTTGTTAAATTTTACTGGGGCATGTGACATGGTCCTCTCTGCTTCCTCCTGCATTAATTGCCTGTTAAATCTCTTTTATACAAAACATGCTTTGTAGAGCTGAATTTTTTTAATTAATTTATTTGAGAGAGAGAGAGAGCATGCCTATGAGTGGGGGGAGGGGCAAAGGGAGAGGGAGAGAAGTCGGCTCCCCGCTGAGCACAGAGTCCCACATGGGCTGGATCCCAAGATCATGACCTGAGCCGAGATCATGACCTGAGCCAAAATCAAGAGTTGGCTGCTTAACCCACGCTGCCACCCAAGCACCCCATCAAATTTATTTTTTGAGCAAAGGATGCTGAGCCCTACTTCTAGAAGGGTACCGGGAGCAGAACAGAGGCTATGCCCACAGAGGCCCAGTCACGTTGGGGGGTCATACCATTATATTTTAAAACTGCATGTATGCTTTTCAAAACATACAATGGATTAACTGTGGTTTGGGGAATCAGATGGGCAGAATTTCAGCATGCTACTGCATGTCAAACAATGAATTTGCACGGAAAAAAAAAGTTTACGAAAATGGGTGGGGGAAGCACAATTTAATAAACTAAAAAAACAAAAACAAAAACAAAAAACCCAACCCAACCCAAATATTATTCAATATGCAAAACACACGCTGTCACTCTCTGAGATGCAAGCATCAGACAACTGATTCCATTCATGATTCCAAGTCACTTGCCTGCAACGCTCTGGGTTTCCATGGATGTCTTAGTTAAGCAAGGTCTCCAGTCTGTTAATTTTCTGATCTGCTCTGAGTCTCTGCTGTGGTTTTTACATCACCTCCCTCTTTCTGCTTGGATCAGTCTTTTCATTTCTAAAAGCCAGCGGTTTAAAAAGGAGTTTTTTCCTTTCTGAGTCCGGGTCTGAACAACCAGAGGGAGACATACACATACTCCAGAAGGTCAGCATTGGGAAGGGACATTCAACACAGAATGCTCCCTTCGATTTGACCTCAACTGGTGTTTCTCCAAAACCAACCAACAAACCAACATCCCCCTAAAACTTACTGTATTCATATTTTGTCTTTTATTTTTGGACATATATCACTGCCATTAATCTCTGAACTAGGCTACAATATTAAATGTAAGGTCTCATCTTGAGACCAACATTTTTTTCCAGGGGAAAACATCTTGAATTGCATGATAAAGTCACATTGGTCCTCTGGTGCCTGGCCTCAGCCTTCAAAGGCCACAGACAAACACTGGCTGATATTACTAGCAACTGTCCTAGGTGATAGCAACTACTGTTTTACTTTGTTTTGTTTTGTTTGGCTTAGATATGATTGACATATAGCATGGTATAAATTTAAGATATATAAAACGATGATTTGATACACATATATTCTTTTTAAAATTTTTTTTATTTTAAGATTTTATTTATTTTAGGGAGTGAGAGAGCAGGGGGAGGGAGGGAACCTCAAGCAGACTCTTTGCTGAGCTCAGAGCCCTACTCGGGGCTCTATCTCAAGACCTTGAGGTCATGACCTGAGCTGAAACCAAGAGTCAGACGCTTAAATGACTGAGCCACCCAGGTGCCCCCATATATTCTTTTTTGCGGTGAGAACATTTAATACCTACTCACTTAGCAATTTTCAAGTATGTAGTATTGTTAACTAGTCACAGTGCTGGTACCACTGTTAATTTACAAAGGATGAGTCGAAGGCTTAGAAAGTTTAAATAACTTGCCCAAAGTGACAGAGTGGAGTCCTCTGGGACTCTAGAACCTTCTTTAACCCGGTTCCATCCCTCCTCCCCACCTCATCCCTCCAGCAACGAGCTCCTAGAGATACCAGGAACCTGTGATACTCTCTCCCAGCCCAGAACCTTCACTGACCATTCCCTGAGCCCAGAAAACCACCGCCCCAACCCCCCCAGCCCCCGTTCCTTTGCCTACTGGACTCCTATTATTTATCATATCTGCCCTCCAGTGTCCCCATTATGGGGACAACTTTCCTGATTACCTTCTCATTGCACCATGTTACTTCCTGGCAAGGAGCTTATCTTAGTTTGCTATTGTGAGTTCATTTGTGTGATGACCCACCCACCTCCAAGCTCCTTAAAGGGTAGAAACTTCTATTTTGGCTTATGACTGTGACCCTGAACCCAGCAAGTATCAAGAGCTCACTAAACTGTTATTGGGCCAATAGAAAAATGAACAGGTGACAGATTATAAGACAGATAAATGAAAGAATGCAAGCAGCCCCAGGTGGAGAAACCAAAGTTCCCTGTGCTGGGATAGACACTGCAAGCTCCTAGGTCAAGGTGGGAGGAACACAAGCCAGTGAGAGTTTGGGGGAGCCCATCTATTACATCAAGAATGCCTTTGGAGCACCTGGGTGGCTCAGTTGGTTAAGCACCCAACTCTTGGTTTTGGCTCAGGTCATGATCTCATGGGTTATGGGATAGAGCTCCATGTCAGGCTCCGTGCTCAGCAGGGAGTCTGCGTGAGATTCTCTCCCTCTGCCCCTCCCCCTCTGGCCCTGCCAAAGGGCAGTGGGGCCAGGTTTCCGTGCCGCCTCCTGCCCAGTCACTGTTGCCTGAGTCCTGCCTGCCAGGCCACCCCAAGGTCTGGGTCAATACCAGGTCCCAAGGGAGAGGGGTCAAGCCAAGAGGTGAGGGTGCACATCTCCCCTCCTGTTCTAGCCGCCCCAAGCCTGGCATAGAGACTCCTTGTGAGGCCACTCACACACAAGCTCTCTCAAATAAATAAATAAATCTTAAAAAAAAAAAAGAAAAAAGAATCCCCTAGAACACACTCACCCTCTCCCCCACGTGCCAGTTCATAAAATCCAGATGCAAGGTCCAGCTGGTGTAGCAGCTCTTCTCCAGGACCCCTGTGTAATTTTTCCCATATGCCTTGGCTCTGAGGCCCCTTGATCCCCATCACAGCTGTCTCCATGTTCTAATATTCCCAGTATTTGGACTTCAGGTTCCCCTATAGACTTTGAGCTCTTTCTTTGGCTATGTTTCCTGCCGTCTAGAATGGAACTCTGTTGCATGAGCCTCAGGCCTCCAGAACCCCAAACCTTCCGTTACTAAAGGGGTAACTCACCAGGCCAAGTCCTGCCATGGGAGAGATTAGTATTAAAATGCAGAAATTACTTTCAAGGCCATCTTTTCAAGCATAGATCTTTTATATTAAACAAGCTGTTTTCTGTAGTTTAGATGAAAAACAGGGCTCCTGGCTTTCGTGTTTCTCCATGGATGACCACCATCTTCCAGGCATAACTGTATTCCCCATCACCCCAAACTAACCCGATTGTTTTTAAAGAGTAATGTTTTTGTAATACACTCAGCAGTTACTCAATCTCATGTGGCTCTTCTGTGAATAAAAGCATATTTTTGGGACATCTGAGTGGCTCAGGTGGTTAAGCATCTGCCTTCGGCTCAGGTCATGATCCCGGGGTCCTGGGATGGATTCCCACATCAGGCTCCCTGCTCAGCGGAGAGTCTGCTTCTCCCTCTGACCACCCCTCCCCTGTGCTCACTCTCTCTCTCAAATAAATAAATAAAATCCTTTTTTATAAAAAAAAAAAGCATATTTAAAAGACACAGCTGATGTGCAGGTGGCTCCACCACATTGCCAAATCCCTCCCCAGTTCCTTTCCAACCACACAGTTGTCCCAAAACCTCTTCTTTATAGATTCCAGAGCCCCTACTGCTGTCTTCCCAAGAACTGTTTCCAGACATATAACTTGAAAGAGGTTCTAGACCCAAGGATGAGAGAAAGTAGGTGAGGAGTAGGCATAGCTGGAGCAAATGCTTTTACTAAACAGCCTTGACGAGACAAAGAAACTGTTCTGGAATTTCTTTCCCACCAGCATTGGGTGTGTGTGGTTTAAGCCCGGGAGGAGGAGATGAAGCTGGGTAGGAAAGCTCCATCTCTTTTGTATGTGGCCTGCCAGACAGTCATCTTGGGGAGAGCAGAGGCGCTCCAACCCACCACATGAAGAAACACATCTGAAATACTCTCCAGAGAGCTAGCTGAGTAGCTGAGTTACGTTTCTTTCATGTTTTTCTTCTTCATGTTACATTATCACTCTGGAACTAAAGTGTGTGTAGGAGGCTGGAGACAACTGTAGTAGGGAAGGGAAGCAGCCAGAAAGAAAGCAATCACCTCTCCGTGCCTCTCAAGCCCCCCAGCACTGGGATTCTAGGGAACCTGATGCCGTCCAGACCCGGGGGGAGTCACAGATAAGTAACGTGAAGGGCTCACCAAGGAGCCTGGTCCTTTGCATTTGCGCAAGGAGCTGGGAAAGCATGCAAGACCATTTTCTAGCAAATCTTTGTGGTTTGCAGGTTATGCTGGGGGAGGGGAATGGAGGGACAATAAACAGCTTCGTCCTATTTCAGGGGCATCTCCAAAGAAAGCCCGCACCCCTTCTTGTTTAGAGAGGTTAGGTCCATCAAGGGCAGGGAGGGGAAGCGGAGTAGAGGGGCACCCCTTGATGAAGACTCTCTTCTTTACCAAATCTCAGTAAGGCTCCTCTGAGCCCTCTTCTCTGCCAGGCTTTGACCTTGGCCTTCCAGGTCCACCCTTGATGAGTCTAGTTTTAGCAGGGATCCTGCAAAGTCAGTTTAGGGAGAATCCCCCACTGTTGGTATATGACCAAGCTCTCTGTTCTCCACTCTTGATGCCTTAGCACTTGGTCTGCCTTCAGCAAGAATCCTATTAGGTCAGTTTAGTAAGAATACCTCCACCCATGATGTCCCCTCTTAGTATTTTTTTTTTTTAAAGAGAGAGAGCACACATGTGCACATGTGAGGGCAGGGGGAGAGGCGGGGGAGAGGGAGAGAGAGAATCTTAAGCAAGCTCCACACCCAGTATGGAGCCTGATGCGAGCCTCAATCTCATAACCCTGAGATCATGACCTGAGCCGAAATCGAGTCGGACGCTTAACCTGCTGAGCCACCCAGATGTCCCCCAGCCTTAGTAATTTTCTATCCAGGGACCCTGTCACCCTGCTCCTTGGCTATAAATCCCCACTTGTCCTTGTATTGAGAGCTGAGCTCTATCTCTCTCCCCTATTACAACAGAGTTAAGCCCTTACGGATCATCTTGAATAAAGTCTTCCTTATGGTTTTAAGTATCATCCATTTCTTTAAACCCCCTTTGAGTGGAGGACATGAATGGCTGGGGGTGGAGATAAACGTCCTTGAGACTGAAAGGAGGATAATGGGGCTGATACCAGGCTCTCTCCTGTAGAGGAGTCCTATGCGAGGGTCCCTGCAGTGCCCCAACAAGGCGTGGCTGCAGCAATGACTTCAGAAGGCTCAAGAGCAGGGAGGCCCCTCCACATCTACATATGGGGCACATATGTAAGGTGGAGTGGCTCATATCCCCACCAGCACGTAGTGCAAGGCTCTGCTCTTTTTCCCAGGACGCCCACATCCTTCTTGAAGTAGGTGGGAACAGGAGAGCCGAAGCTAGCTTTCCTGGATATCTAGGCAATTATACCAATTTTTGCTTTATTCAAAAGCTAAAGACATGTATTATTTCTTGTCCCAGAGGGTCATGCAACAAGTGTACAGCAGTTACATAATAAATAACTCAGACCTGTTGGGACATCTGTGGGAGAGGGCACAGAGATGAGAGAAGCCACTGAGAACGAGACTCCAGAGCAGAGGACCAATCCGCAGGGGGCTCCATCTGGTGGCCCAGCTGAGGGAGGCAGCAGCATCAAGCAATCACATGGAAGTACTTCTTCCCCCCTGAGGATATGTTAATGGAGGTCCCATTTCTGACTTTTTATGTTAATTTAAATGCTGTATGTTTATGCCCCCCCGAGTAAAAAGGACACTGAATTAATACACACATGAAAGAAAACCACAGCCCTCAGCAATCACTCTCCAAATATTCTTCTACATCCTTTTGGATGAAGGACTGTTTTCTTTACTCTGCTTCCAAGAAATCCTTCCATTATCACCTCCCTGTTTTGAATACCCACCATAGAAGTCATTAAATACCCAGCTTCCTAATGAGAAGAGAATGCAGTATGTCAACAATTTATTTCAACGCCTTCTGCTTAAGGAAAATGAAAGGCTCATTCCCACATTCTGTCTCCACTTCTTCCCTCAGGTTGTGTTTTTTAAGTGTTCATCTAACATCCACAAGGTATTTCCAGTATACATACTTGGTTTTCCCTTGACAAGT
Source organism: Eumetopias jubatus (assembly GCF_037043125.1). NCBI lineage: Eukaryota > Metazoa > Chordata > Mammalia > Carnivora > Otariidae > Eumetopias > Eumetopias jubatus. The sequence goes on from NW_028274818.1 coordinate 97,378,235, forward strand.
CTATGGTGTATCTAGAAGACCTAGAAAACCAGGGTGGTGATATTCTGGTTAATACATTCTTAAATGGCTGGGTTTCACTCAGAGGCATGAGAGACCTTCCAGGAATGTGAAGTGTTATGTCTCCCTAATTTCCCTCTACTTTTTATTTTAGTCCCAAACCCAATTCCTTGGTGTGAGATGTACTTTATCCCTTTATCCCTTCAGAAGTTCTGGCCCTGGGGCGCCTGGGTGGCTCAGTCGTTGGGCGTCTGCCTTCGGCTCGGGTCATGATCCCAGGGTCCTGGGATCGAGCCCCACATCGGGCTCCCTGCTCGGCGGGAAGCCTGCTTCTCCCTCTCCCACTCCCCCTGCTTGTGTTCCCTCTCTCGCTGTGTCTCTGTCAAATAAATAAAATCTTAAAAAAAAAAAAAAAGGTCTGGCCCTGTATACCAATCAGAAGTGGACAGTTTCCACGCAAACAGTAGCTCTGGTCATAGTTGTTGCTAGGATGGTGGTGAGTTAATTTTGTAGGAAACTCTAACACGCCACCCCAAAATATCACTGTAGGGGACCAGAATATGCCACCCCCAAATATGCCTCTTTGACATAAAGATTATTCTGAGCTGATTATTTTGAGAAACAGTAGACACAGGAGAAGCTCTGAAAACAGAGTAGAAGCTTCCCTTTTGTAAGGGAAATTAACACTTCTAAAGCAATCTCCATTTGTAAGGGTGCCTCTCACTCTTTATCAGGAAGAGAAGGATGACTCCAAATCACAAGAGATTCTTATCCATGGAGAAACCACTGACTTAAATCTATACAACAAACCTTATCCTTGCCCAGGGTACTTTTCCTGGTCCCCTTCCCATAAATGCTTTCCTCCCCACCCTTCTTACTCTGTTTTAGCTGAAGATGGCATTTCAGCCCAAATTCTAAGCCACCTCTTGGAGTTTACCCATCCCTGAGTTTCTCCCAAGTATTTAAGAGATATAAATGTTAATAAGCTTCTGTTTATTTTTTTCCCTTGTTAAGCTGTCTTTTGTTACAGGAGCCCCCAGTTGAGAACCCAGAAGAAGAGAGAAGAAAAAAATGTTCCTCCCCTACAGTTTCTATTTATTTTTATCTGCCATATGTGACCAAAAATTCTACCTAAGAAGTAGGAGTCTAGTAATAGTTAATATTGCCCCCAGTGCTGTGGTCCAACACTGACATTCTTGTCTATTTAATGGAAATCTCTAAATCCACCTGTGTATCTGAGATGTCCATCTACTGCTCCATGCAGCTTTTCAATCAACGGGAAAGCTCTACTTTCTTTGTTCCTGGAACAACCAAAGATCAATCAGATGTTCGTCTGCTGATACACAGAATAGAGTCCCACTACATCTGTGGTGAAGAAGGATCAGCCGGCCACTGAGCCTGGCAGCAGGACTGGGTCAACCCCTCACGCTGAGCTTTGCTGTGGCACTCCATGGCAGGATGTGGGTAGGTGAGAACAGAGGCCCTACTGGGGAACACACCGTGACTTCACAGAGTTGGGGGGAGGGGGTGGCTGTGTGCCCTGCCTTCTGTTGCTGCCTGCTGTTGAGATAAAATGTCATTAGCTCTTTTCTACAAAGAGGCTTATTTTAAAATGTAAATGTAATAGCACAAACATCCCTCCCCTCCCAGGCCTCACACTTGATTTTTGGAAGTGTAGAAAAGAGCTAACAGTCCGCAGCTCCCACCATATGGCCTACACTCAGTAAATGGAGTCAGACATGTCATCCACCTTAACCTTCATCAAAGCCCCAAGAGATAACAGTCTCTCCTGAGACTTCCCATGGGGTCTGAAATTAACCCACTGAAATGAACCAGGACAAAAAGCTGACAAATCCCGGGACCAAGGCTTTATCCAGGTCTACTTGGTTTTTAAAGTCGGACTTGTTCTCTTATGCAGATAGGACTACCCTTGAAAGAGAAGTCATTACCTGCCCAGTGCTGTATTTCCCCAGCGGGTTCTGAGGTTCCAGATGGGAAGCCCTTTCCCCCACCCCAGCTAGGGAGCATGGACTGCAAGCATTAGAGACACCTATCTTCTCTGGGAGCCAAGCTCTCGTTGGTCCTACAGGGTCTGGTACAGTGCCTCAATCATAGTGAGGTTCAAGAAATGTTTGCTGAATGAATAAATGAGAAGATGAAGACTCTTATTAAAATGCAAAAAACCCCATACCCAAACCTAGAGTAACAATACTCATGGGACCTATTAAGTTGTCATTTGATCTTTGAAAACTGTAGCATGAAGGAGTTTACTGGAGATTAGCAAGTCAGTCATGGAGAGGGGGCAGGCAGAAAGAGGGACACGGAAAGCTAAGTTAGGAGTTGGAACAGCAGAAGCCAAAGGAGCCAATCAGTGTGTCCGCGGACACTGACAGAAAGAATCTGATGACAATACTCAACATCCAATGAGGATTTGTGCAGCAGGAGAGAAAGCACTGCCCGCGGAGCTGAAACAGAATCAAGGAGGAGGACAGGAGAACATCCGCACACACTGCTTACTTCCCAGCCATTCTGCACCTGTCCCCACCATGCCATATATGTGTAAAGGGCAGATACTAAAGAATGCCATTACCCTGTATTCTGCAATCAAGTTTGCTGATTACCCAGGGTATTACTCAGGCAAAAAACAATACCTGGAATATAATTGTGAATGATGCCTAAAATGAAGTCTGGTTAACACCCACCCCTCCCTACCCCAACCCAGACAGCCACTCTCAACTTGAATTCATGAAAAACATATTTACTTACTACAATTTCAGGCAGGAGTCTATACCCTGGAGAGAAGACAATGAATAAAATAAGCATGACTCCTACCCTGATGGAGTCCCCAGTCTGGGACTCCCTGAAGCAATGACAAGAACAGGGAAACTAATGGCCAAGACAGGGAAGAACACTAACAGTGACAGAGAATTGAGGGCCAGGGTCTAGGCAGAGTTGGCAATCATTTTAAAGCAGATGGAGCAAAATCGAGAAGGAGCTACTCAGGATTCAGCAGGAGTGAATACTCTGGAAGTGTAGTAAAGTGTAGGAAGTGTAGGAAACTTCCTACACTATAGGAAACCTATACCTATACTTCATGAAACAGAACTTGCCAGAAACAAACAAAACAAAGTGCAAGATGCTTATGCTTGTTCCAGAGCTCCTGAGCTGTGCTCACCAGAGATAGCCCTTCCCATAAGACACTGCACAGAAAGTGGACAGAGACCCCCCTCTGCTCAGCCCAGCTCACACCACTCCACAACCCGAGGAGGCAAATACCAATGACTGAAAAATGCTACCCATGCCCTCCCCATGCATAACACAACTTCTTTTCCAATAACCATTATAAGAGTTGATCATATAGTAGACCCTCCTCCAAAAAAACCCTTAATACTTAAAAAATAAAAATAAAAAAATCACCACCATGCAGTTGAAACAAGAAATTAAGAATAAAGGTTTACATTTCTAAACTGTACCCACTGAGTTATAAAAAAATAAAAGGTCTCTAAATAAGTCTTTGATCAAAGAGAAAATAAAATCTGAAATTATACACTATTTAGAAAACAGTGACAATTCTAACACTACGTATAAAAACTTATGAGCTGGATTACAGGCAAGATGGTGGAGGACTAGGAGACTTGGGCTTCGTTTGGTCTCAGGAATTCAGCTGAATAGGGATCAAACCATTCTGAACACCTACAAACTCAACAGGAGATCGAAGAAGAGAGTAGCAACAACTCTCTGAACAGAGAGGCGACCACTTACTGGAAGGTAGGACGTGCGGAGAAGTGAATCCGAGGCGATATTCGGGAGGATAGACGGCGGGGGAGGGGGCCTCCGTCGGCGCTTCTGGCAAGTGATAGAGCCGCGGAGCACAAAATCGGAACTTTTAGAAGTTGGCTCTGCTGAGGGACGTCGCTGCAGTGGCTAAGCGGGGGGTGGAACCCTTGCGGGACAGTGTGGTCTCAGGACCCTCGGGGTCACAGGAAGACCGGGGGTGTCTGAGTGCGGCAGAGCTCCTGGGTATCGGAGCGGGGAAGCCGGCGCCAGAGATGGAGCCGAGGCGAGGGCTCTCAGCTCGGGGTGGCCATAAACTGTGATCCGCGGCCCAGTCGGGCCATTGCTCCTGCAGCAGGGACCCAACAAGCAGCAGATCCGGGGACACTCCCCCTCCTCCCCGGGGAGGAGCGGCGCGGGAGCACACTGCAGGGATCTGCCAGGTTTGGAGACTCCACACGGGGTCGGGTGCCAGAGATAGAAACGCTCAGTCACAGGCCGGGTGAGCACGGAGTGCGGCCGGAGACCAGGAAGACGGGAGTGACTGACTGCTTTTCTGTGGGGCGCACTGAGGAGCGGGGCCCCAAGTTCTCGGTTCCTCCGGGTGGAGACTGGGAGGCCACCATTTTCACCCTGGTCCTCCAAAGCTATACCGAGAGCTTGGAGGGAACAAAAGCACCGGAGAGCAAACCCGAGCAGATTGCTTAGCCCGGACCGACAAGGGCGGGGCAATTCCCCCTCCAGCAAAGACATTTGGGAACCACCGCAACAAGCCCCTCTCCCAGAAGATCAGCACGAACAGCCAGCAAGCCAAGACCAAGTTTACCAATCAAGGAGAATGGGAGAACTTCAGCGCTAGGGGAATACTGCACATAGAATTCATGGCTTTTTTACCATGATTCATTAGTTTTTCAAAGTTGATTTTTTTAACTGTTCTTTTCGTTCTTTGAATTTTTTTCCCTTTTTCAACCAACACCTTATCAATCCCTTTTTTAAAAAAAAAATTTTATTTTTCATTTTTTAGAGTCATATTTTATCCCTTCATAGTAGTTACCCTTATTTTTGGCATATATATATAAGTTGTTCTCTCTTTAAAATTTTGAGATACAGTTTCTTCTAACAGATCAAAATATACCCTAAATCACTAGTGTATGGCTTTGTTCTAGTCTCCTGCCTGATCACATTCTCTTTTTTTTTTTTAAATCTTCTTCTTTCTTTTTTCAAACAACTTATCAATTCCTTTTATAAAATCTTTTATAATTTTCATCTTTACAGTCATCTTCCATCCCTTCATTGTATCAACCCTTATTTTGTACATATATGTCTTTCTTCCTTTAAAATTTTAGGAGGCACTTTTTTCTAACAGACCAAAATACGCCCAAAATCTAGTGTGTGGCACTGATCTATGCACTAGCCTGATCATATTTGATCATATTCTGCTTTTTTTCTATTGTTCTGTTTTTGTTTTTATCTTTTTTTTCTCTTTCTTTTTTCTTTCTTTCCTTTTCTTTTCCCCTGGTTTCAGGTCTTTTCTAATTTGTATACAGTATATTTGTGGGGACGTTGTTAACCTGTTAGCATTTTGTTCTCTCATTCATCTATTCTCCTCTGGACAAAATGACAAGACGAAAAAAATCACCTCAGCAAAAAGAACAAGAGGTAGTACCGTCAGCCAGGGACCTACTCAATACGGGCATTAGTACAATGTCGGACCTAGAGTTCAGAATCATGACTTTAAAGATACTAGCTGGGCTTGAAGAAAGCGTGGAAGTTATTAGAGAAACCCTTTCTGGAGAAATAAAAGAACTAAAATCTAACCGAGTCGAAATCAAAAAAGCTATTGATGAGGTGCAATCAAAAATGGGGGCACTAACTGCTAGGATATATGAGGCAGAAGAGAGAATCAGCGAAATAGAAGACCAAATGATGGAAAATAAAGAGGCTGAGAAAAAGAGAGATCAACAACTACAGGATCACGAGGGCAGAATTCGAGACATAAGCGATACCATAGACGAAACAACATTAGAATAATTGGGATCCCAGAAGAAGAAGAAAGAGAGAGAGGGGCAGGAGGTATATTGGAGCAAAATATAGCAGAGAACTTCCCTAATGTAGGGAAGGAAACAGGCATCAAAATCCAGGAGGCACAGAGAACCCCTCTCAAAATCAATAATAATAGGTCAACACCCTGACATCTAATAGTAAAACTTACGAGTCTCAGAGACAAAGAGACAATCCTGAAAGCAGCTCGGGAGAAGAGATATGTAACCTACAATGGTAGAAATATTAGATTGGCAACAGACCTATCCACAGAGACCTGGCAGGCCAGAAAGGACTGGCATGATATCTTCAGAGCACTAAACGAGAAAAATATGCAGCCAAGAATACTATATCCAGCTAGGCTGTCATTGAAAATAGAAGGAGAGATAAAAAGCTTCCAGGACAAACAAAAACTAAAGGAATTTGCAAACACGAAACCAGCCCTCCAAGAAATATTGAAAGGGGTCCTCTAAGCAAAGAGAGAGCCTAAAAGCAGCATAGATCAGAAAGGAACACAGACAATATACAGTCACAGTCACCTTACAGGCAATACAATGCCACTGAATTCATTCCTTTCAATAGTTACCCTGAATGTAAATGGGCTCAATGCCCCAATCAAAAGACACAGGCTATCAGATTGGATTAAAAAACAAGACCCATCCATATGCTGTCTGCAAGAGACTCATTTTAGACCCAAAGACACCCCCAGATTGAAAGTGAGGGGGTGGAAAACCATTTACCATGCTAATGGACACCAAAAGAAAGCTGGGGTGGCAATCCTTATATCAGACAAATTAGATTTTAAAACAAAAACTGTAATAAGAGATGAAGAAGGACACTATATCCTACTTAAAGGTTCTATCCAACAAGAAGATCTAACAATTGTAAATATCTATGCCCCTAACACGGGAGCAGCCAAGTTTATAAGGCAATTAATAACAAAAGTGAAGAAACACATTGACAACAATACAATAACAGTGGGAGACTTTAACACCCCCCTGACTGAAATGGACAGATCATCTAAGCAAAACATCAACAAGGAAATAAAGACTTTAAATGACACACTGGACCAAATGGACTTCACAGACATATTCAGAACATTCCATCCCAAAGCAACGGAATACACATTCTTCTCTAGTGCCCATGGAACATTCTCCAGAATTGATCACATCCTAGGTCACAAATCAGGTCTCAACTGGTACCAAAAGACTGGGATTATTCCCTGCATATTTTCAGACCACAACGCTTTGAAACTAGAACTCAATCACAAGAGGAAAGTCGGAAAGAACTCAAATACATGGAGGCTAAAGAGCATCCTACTAAAGAATGAATGGGTCAACCAGGAAATTAAAGAAGAATTAAAAAATTTCATGCAAACCAATGAAAATGACAACACAACTGTTCAAAATCTTTGGGATACAGCAAAGGCAGTCCTGAGAGGAAAGTATATAGCAATACAAGCCTTTCTCAAGAAACAAGAAAGGTCTCAAATACACAACCTAACCCTATACCTAAAGGAGCTGGAGAAAGAACAGCAAAGAGAGCCTAAACCCAGCAGGAGAAGAGGAATCATAAAGATCAGAGCAGAAATCAATGAACTAGAAACCAAAAGAACAGTAGAACAGATCAACGAAACTAGGAGCTGGTTCTTTGAAAGAATTAACAAGATTGATAAACCCCTGGCCAGACTTACCAAAAAGAAACGAGAAATGGCCCAAATCAACAAAATCATGAATGAAAGAGGAGAGATCACAACCAACACCAAAGAAATACAAACAATTTTAAGAACATATTACGAGTAACTCTATGCCAGCAAATTAGATAACCTGGAAAAGATGGGTGCATTCCTAGAGATTTATCAACTACCAAAATGAACCAGGAAGACATAGAAAACCTGAACAGACCTATAACCACTAAGCAAATTGAAGCAGTCATCAAAAATCTCCCATCAAACAAAAGCCCGGGGCCAGATGGCTTCCCAGGGGAATTCTACCAAACATTTAAAGAAGAATTAATACCTATTCTCCTGAAGCTGTTCCAAAAAATAGAAATGGAAGGAAAACTTCCAAACTCATTTGATGAGGCCACCATTACCTTGATCCCAAAACCAGACAAAGACCCCATCAAAAAGGAGAATGACAGACCAATATCCCCGATGAACATGGATGCAAAAATTCTCACCAAAATACTAGCCAATAGGATCCAACAGTACATTAAAAGGATTATTCACCACGACCAAGTGGGATTTATCCCTGGGCTGCAAGGTAGGTTCAACAGCTGCAAATCAATCAACGTGATACAATACATTAACAAAAGAAAGAACAAGAATCATAGGATCCTCTCAATAGATGCAGAAAAAGCATCTGACTAAGTACAGCATCCTTTCTTGATCAAAACCCTTCAGAGTATAGGGATAGAGGGTACATACCTCAATATCATAAAAGCCATCTATGAAAAACCTACAGCGAATATCATTCTCCATGGGGAAAAGCTGAGAGCTTTTCCCCTAAGGTCGGGAACGCGGCAGGGATGTCCACTCTCACCACTGCTATTCAACATAGTATTAGAAGTTCTAGCCACAGCAATCAGACAACAAAAAGAAATCAAAGGCATCCAAATCGGTAAAGAGGAAGTCAAACTCTCACTCTTTGCAGATGATATGATACTGTATGTGGAAAACCCAAAAGACTCCACCCCAAAACGGCTAGAACTCATCCAGGAATTCAGTCAAGTAGCAGGATATAAAATCAATGCACAGAAATCAGTGGCATTCCTATACACCAACAAGACAGAAGAGAGACCAATCAAGGAGTCGATCCCATTTACAATTGCGCCCAAAACCATAAGATACCTAGGAATAAATTTAACCAAAGAGGCAAAGGATCTGTACTCAGAAAACTCTAAAAATACTCATGAAAGAAATTGAAGAAGACACAAAGAAATGGAAAAACGTTCCATGCTCATGGATTGGAAGAACCAACATTGTGAAGATGTCAATGCTACCTAGAGCAATCTACACATTCAAAGCAATCCCCATCAAAATACCATCCACTTTTTTCAAAGAAATGGAACAAAGAATCCTAAAATTTGTATGGAACCAGAAGAGACCCCGAATAGCCAGAGGAATGTTGAAAAAGAAAAGCAAAGCTGGCGGCATCACAATTCCGGACTTCCAGCTCTATTACAAAGCTGTCATCATCAAGACAGTATGGTACTGGCACAAAAACAGACACACAGATCAATGGAACAGAATCGAGAGCCCAGAAATGGACCCTCAACTCTATGGTCAGCTGATCTTTGACAAAGCAGGAAAGAATGTCCAATGGGAAAAAGACAGTCTGTTCAAGAAATGGTGTTGGGAAAACTGGACAGCCACATGCAGAAGAATGAAACTGGACCATTTCCTTACACCACACACAAAAATAGATTCCAAATGGTTGAAAGACCTAAACGTGAGACAGGAGTCCATCAAAATCCTAATGGAGAACACAGGTAGCCACCTCTTCGACCTCAGCCACAGCAACTTCTTCCTAGAAACATCGCCAACAGCAAGGGAAGCAAGGGCAAAAATGAACTATTGGGATTTCATCAAGATAAAAAGCTTTTGCACAGCAAAAGAATCAGTCCACAAAACCAAAAGACAACCGACAGGATGGGAGAAAATATTTGCAAATGACATATCAGATAAAGGGCTAGTGTCCAAAATCTATAAGAACTTATCAAACTCAACACCCAAAGAACAAATAATCCAATCAAGAAACGGGCAGAAGACATGAACAGACATTTTTCCAAAGAAGACATCCAAATGGCCAACAGACACATGAAAAAGTGCTCAACATCGCTCGGCATCAGGGAAATCCAAATCAAAACCTCAATGAGATACCACCTCACACCAGTCAGAATGGCTAAAATTAACAAGTCAGGAAACCCTCCTACACTGTTGGGGGGAATGCAAGCTGGTGCAACCACTCTGGAAAACAGTATGGAGGTTCCTCAAACAGTTGAAAATAGAGCTACCATACGATCCAGCAATTGCACTCCTGGGTATTTACTCCAAAGATACAAATGTAGGGATCCGAAGGGGTACGTGCACCCCGATGTTTATAGCAGCAATGTCCACAATAGCCAAACTGTGGAAAGAGCCAAGATGTCCATCGACAGATGAATGGATAAAGAAGATGTGGTATATATACACGATGGAATATTATGCAGCCATCAAAAAGGAATGAGATCTTGCCATTTGCAACGACGTGGATGGAACTGGAGGGTGTTATGCTGAGTGAAATAAGTCAATCAGAGAAAGACATGTATCATATGACCTCACTGATATGAGGAATTCTTAATCTCAGGAAACAAACTGAGGGTTGCTGGAGTGGTGGGGGGTGGGAGGGACGGGGTGGCTGGGTGATAGACATTGCGTAGGGTATGTGCTATGGTGAGCGCTGTGAATTGTGCAAGACTGTTGAAGCACAGATCTGTACTTCTGAAACAAATAATGCAACATATGTTAAGAAAAAAAAAAAGAAGAAGAAGATAGCAGGAGGGGAAGAATGAAGGGGAGTAAGTCGGAGGGGGAGACGAACCGTGAGAGATGATGGACTCTGAAAAACAAACCGAGGGTTCTAGAGGGGAGGAGGGTGGGGGGATGGGTTAGTCTGGTGATGGGTATTAAAGAGGGCACGTTCTGCGTGGAGCACTGGGTGTTATGCACAAACAATGAATCATGGAACACTACATCAGAAACTAATGATGTAATGTACGGTGATTAACGTAACAATAAAAAAATGGAAAAAAAAACAACTTATGAGCTGTTGCAAGATCTGTTCTCAGAGGAAAACACATAACATTAAATGCTTTCACTATTAAGCAAGACAAAAGGAAGATAAATGAGCTGAGGTTTCAACTCAAAGGGTAGAAAGCAAGAAGCCAAGGGGAAAGGGGACAGGAGAAAGCAAACTGTAGATCTCAAACACAGGGAAAGAGAGGAACTGGTATGTCAGAGAGCTGGTTCTTTGAAAAGGCCAACTACGTAGATTATAAAATTAAATCTAATTTTTAAAGGAGAGAAAAAAAAACACATAAATGCCATTAGGAGCGAGAAAAGGGCTTTGGCCACACAATAAAAAAGCTTTTACAAGTTTTAATGATAAATAAATGGAAGAAATGCCAATCCAGAAAGCTTTCTGAGACAGAGCTGAAAACTGGTAGGAGCCAACCAGTTAGAATCCTGGAAAAGTCATCCGGGATTACTATCCAAAAAGGCACTCGACCCAGATTGTACTACAAATAAATTCTGTCAATTTTTTTTTGCAGAATAGAAAATACCATGTAATGTGAAATAGCACAGAACATAAAAGAAAAGGGAAAAGTTGGTCATTTTTTCCACATATGCACAAAGCTCATCATAGAGGCAGTAAAGCGAACACACAAACACCTTGAAAACATCAGGCTAAGTGAAAGCAGCTAGTCACAAATTATTTCATTTGCATGAAATGCCCAGAATAGGCAAATCTATAGAGACAGAAAGGAGATCAGTGATTGCCTATGGCTGTGGGGGGTCAGAGGAAATGAGTAAATGATTTCTTTTAAGGGTGATGAGTATGTACTAAGATCACGGTAATGGTTGTACAACTCCGTGAATATACTAAAAGCTCATTCAATTATACATTTTTAAATGAATAAAATGTATGACAAATGAATTTTATTTCAATAAGGCTGTTTTTTTTTTTAAATGCATATACAAAATCAAAAGGAAAAACTATATACACGTGTCACTGATCGGATCAATGAGGACTGAAAACTTTAACAAAAAATCCTAGCGACTAACATACGAGAACCAAGTAGAGTTTACTCTAGGAATACAAATATGGCCCTATTTTAGACAATCTATTAATACAATTCAAAATATTAATAAATCAAGAGAAAAAAATAATCACATTGATAAATGCCAAAAAGACATATAAAAACATTAAGTATGTATTCTCAAGGACAATCTCCTACAAAATTAGAAAGTAAATTTCCTGAACCTGATGTCTTTTTCAAACAAACATCCAATATTAGTTATAATGGTGAAATGCTCAAAGCATTTCATTAAGTCAGAAATGAGATAAAGATCTGCTGTTACCATCCATATTCAGTACTGCTCTGTAGATTTCAGTGGAGGCAATAAAAAAGGTAAATATGATGAAGGGAAAGAAAAAGGCAAAGCTATGTTTATTTGTTTCATAATGTGAGCTCTACTTTGAAGAAAAAGTCAACAAAAATTATTAGAACTTATAAAGACTCCAGAAAAGTGGCCAGTTGTCATTTCTAATGAAAACTTTTTATCGAAGGATGCCTGGGTGGCTCAGTCGATTAAGCACCTGCTTTCAGCTCAGGTCATGATCCCAGGGTCCTGGGATCGAGTCCCACATCAGGCTCCTTGCTCAGCAGGAAGCCTGCTTCTCCCTCTGTCTACGGTTCCCCTCCTTGTGCGCTTTCTCGCTTGCGTACGCTCTCTCTCTGACAAATAAAATCTTTAAAAGAAAAAAAGAACATTTTTTATTGAAGCAAAGCACACATTTTTTAAAAAGCACACAAATCTCAAGTGTTCAGCCCTGTCAGTTCAAAAACTGAACATACCCATTTAATCATCGTTCAAGTCAAGAAACAGAAGATGACCAGTCTCCCTGAATCTCCCAGTGTGCTCTTCCAGTCATTACTCTGTGGTTACCTGCCCAAAGGTAACTACTATCCTGAGAACTAACCTTGTAGATTTTGAAACTTATATAAAAAGAATCAAATAGTGTATACTATTTGGGATCTGAATTCTTTGATTCAACATTATGTTTGAGAAATATACATGCCTTTTGTTTTCAAAAAAGACAGCATTAATATCTTCAGATAATCAGAGAATATATCACATTCATAAAATAAGAACTAGGTGCTATAGCAAAAGATGAGTTAGAGAGCCAACAAGAACACTTGAAAGTTAAAATACAAAAGCAGAAATAGAAAGTTCAGAAAATAAGGTTAAGAACATTTCCCAGAATGTACAGTCAAAAAGCAAAAAAATGAAAAATAAGAGGGTAAAGATTAAAAACTTAGAGATTTGGTCCAGGAGGTCTGACACTCAAATAAAACAAGTTCCAAAAATGAAGAATGCCACACACACACACACACACACACACACACACACACACACGCACCAATAAAGAATATCAACAATAAATATGAGTTTCCATTGGAAAGCTCTACCAAGCATTCAGCACAATGGATAAAAGTAAATCCCAAAGCACATCATCATGAAATTTCAGAATACCTGGGATAAAAAGGATTTCTAAAAAGATAATGACAAGTCTCCTTCAAAGAACCGGGTCAAAATGGCTCTGAACTTCCCAATAGCCATGTTGAAACTTAGAAGGCAGTAGAACACAGCCTTCAAAATCTGAAAGAAAAATCATTCCAAGTGGGAAGTGTGAATCCAGATATTATTAGACATGCAACGACTAAAACTTTACTTGAAGATATGCATCACTAAAATGAAGGAGTAAGCCAAGAAAATAAAGGCATGAGATCAGAACACAGAGGACCACACACAGGAGAGAGGGAAAGGGAACTCTAGAATCTGTGTTATATTGTAGAGCCTGTCCCAGTGCAGAGGGCCAAAGCACTCTGGAGACTGTTCCTCAAAAAGATGAACTGGTCAGAATATCTAATGTGGCTGAGAGGATTGAGAGGGAATTCAGAGAAGAGACAGAGGGTCTGGGGTTGAATTAGTGAAAAGTATATGGAAAACAAAGCAAAACAAAGCAAGCAAATAAAAAGACAATGATTAAGTACAGGAAGAACAAAAAGCTGATCAGGAAAGGGGAAATAACCCAAGTATACCATGTGGATCAGCAGTAAGTTATTATAATAATACAAATATTTATAAATGACCTAAACCAAATTCCAATATAATTATATTGGAGGATGGGGAGGATGGAGGATGGGGAGAGGTACATGTAAATGTGGCAGGGGTAGCTATTACCTCAGCTCCCATAGTAGGAAGTCAAGAAATCATGCCTAAATCTCAAAAAACAAATACATTATTTGGAAAGAGGTAGACAGAAGGATCATTTTCAAGAGTGGAGAGTAGTCCCTCTAGAGAGTGAATAGAGCCTTCTAGAATATATATTAGACTTTAAAACACACATGTAATACATTTCATAAAACTACAAAATATTTAAAATATGTAAGACCCTAATGAAATAGTAATCATGGTGATTTCCAGTGGTACGATGATGAGTGATCATCTAATACTTTTTGTATTTTTAAATTTGTAAATGAATATTAAATTTACAATGAATACATAATTAAAAAAGTATTTTTTACAATGTGATTTTCAAATTCTCCAGTCTCCTCACCACTGTCCTTGTTTTTCTCGCTGGGTTGGAAGACAACATCTGGGTTAGAAGTGGAGCAGAAAATGACTCCTATTTCTTCCCCTCCTGAATGCCTATAGACAAATTATAGAGCTCTAATTTCATGGCTATCAGCCTCTGCTCCTCCCCCCTCATATTCCTCCGGATTTGAAGTCTCTGCAATTTCAAGTTTCTTCAAGCAAAAATTCCAGTTTTCTAGTGATGACTACAAGTATCAGGGATTTTTTTCCCCGTGTGTAAGTTACTTTTAAGATACTATAGGGTTTGGTGGCGGATGGTATGGATGGCCCAGTCGGGTAAACATTTACAATCCGTCAGACCACCATTCTTCACCACTTTGAGGCCTGAGAGTGAATTCAAAGGGATACACAAAGACTGGGGGTGGAAAGGTCAAGGGGGCCATTTGGAGTCAAGAAGCACATAGGTAGGCTGGAGCGGTTCAGCCCTTCAGGTAAAATCATTGCATTTCAGGGTTCCAGCAACTTATAATCAGAGCTTAGCCGTCGGGTCACCAGAAATCCAAAGGGAGACATGGAGTTGGGGCACGGGGAGTGGCAGGTCAATGGAGAATTGGGATTCAGGGGTACAATTCCAGGGCAGGCCCAGCAATGATTTCCAGGAGCCTAGGACTCTGAGTGGATACATCCCTGAGAGAGGCTCTGGCCAAAGAAAGGCCCCTGGCTGTTGGGAAGCCAGGATTCTAGGACAGAGCACACTGGCGGAGTGGAGGGTTTCAACATGGAAACCCTACTCCGGGAGCCTTGTGAACAAAACAGAGGCCTATGGGAGCAGTGCTGGCTACCGGGAGGAAGAAGAGCCACAGGGATGCCTGGGGGCTCAAGGTTCAAGACGGAAACACTGCTTCTTGGCTCATGCCCTGGGGGCCCAGGACTGCAGCTGGGCCACCATGTCAGACACCAGGGCCCAGGACCAGAGTGGGACCAAGTCCACAGAAGAGGAAGTCGGGTGCGGATCTCAGGGGAGCTGGGGAATGAACAAGTTGGGGAAAGACAGAGATCTTTGCCGCTGTCCCCAACTGTCCTCTAAAACCTGGAATGGAAGAAGAGCCTCGGGGAAGCTGTTCTTCAGAAACCCCCTTCTCTTTGCTCCAGAAGAAGCCAAACCCACGTGCAAGAGGCAGCAGTTTGAAAACTGTCCCTGTGCTTTCCTCCCCTGGGCTCCATGACCTCCACTCCCCTGCTCTAAGTTGCCAGGCGGGCAACGGGGGACTTTTCCCAGTGCCTTCACTGCCTCTTTCAGGGGTGAAGCTCAGCTTAGAGCTAGTGGGGCATGGGGCTATCAGAAACGGAAGGAAACCCTCTCGCTCCACTAAAGCTGAGCACTGGGGTCGGTGCTGAGAAGAATGAAGATGTGCTCTAAATGAAAGCCCGTGGTTTCCTGCTTCCGGTCCCATGGGAAGAAGACAAGGAACAGGAAGGTGATGAGAAGTGACAAGTGCCCAGTTTCAGCCCAGAGAGGGAGCGATGTGTTCCCCAGTGAGGTTGGTGCAGAGGGCACAGGGGGGCTTTTGCCTCCATTTTCCCCGGGGGCCATGGAAGGAGCCTGTCTCACAGATGGCCCCATATACACGTGGGGCCCACCTCATCCAAATGAACATGAAGGCGCAGTGTGGTCATGGGGGGGGAGGAGCGGGAGGCTCCCTTGGAGGGAAGGGGGAGGCTGAGTGGAAAGCCAGAAGGGCAGCTGAGGGTCTCTCCTGAAGGCAAGATGAGCCTGTAGCTGAGGCTGGGACGAGTGGGGAGAAAGATGACTAAGCTCGGGTGTCTGCCACCCGTAAGCCACCGGGAACTGAAGCAGATGGTCCTGACCAAGCTGAGAGATCAGATCACAATCAGGCTGGCTGTAGTCCCCTGCCAGCAACTGTGACAGGGTCAGAGACCCTGCCCAAGGGAAGAAAAGACACACAGAGACCCTGAGGCTTCCACTCAGCCACCAGGGGGATGAGCCCACTTGCCCCTACACCTGAACCCCCCCCACACACACACACACACCGTCTGAGACCAAGTATTCTTTTTGGAGGAGGCTGAGCATTTCCAAAGGGACAAACTGCTCTCAATAACCCAAACAGAGCACATTCCCTAGATTTCTGAATTGGGTGAGCCTGGCATATAGTAAACATTCAATAAATATTTGGGGCTGTATCAATGAAGGATTCGATATTCTGCACTTTACTGTCCAAGACAGCGGAAGGAAACTAAAGAAATTTTCGTAACTACTCAATAGCAGATGTGCTATTTTATCATTCATCTCCACATCAGAGCACTTGAGGCTAGGCGGCCAGAGGCAGGGTAGAAAATGCACATTAATGGCTTTTCTTTGGCTTCATTGACTTTTTGCTTCCATTTCCCTCATAACAACACATGTCAGTCACCAACGGGAGGGGGGTGGGGGATGGAGGGGTACATATAGAAGTAATAGCAGCTCCTGGATTCAGAGTTATTATCAGTTTGATTCCCAATACAGGTAAAAGCAAACTTGCTATCAACCTTTCTGAGTGAGGGCAAAAAGAAACCGAAATAAATTCACAAACTACACTCGGTGGAGTCAGGACTGGAAATGAAGTTTGCTTCCAACGTGAGAAGCTGTGACTGGCCCCGGGCGGTTCTCCAACTTGGTTACAGCCCACCAATGGTCCACCTGCTGCCGCTGGTTCTGTCTATAAAACCATCTGCAGCGACAACGTACGCCACAGTCGGAAATTCAACATTCGTAAAAGACACTCAAGGAACATTTCTCTCGTTTTTGCTTTAAGTTAAACTTCTTAGGAACCTGGGGGTCCACTGAACTTCATGCACAGAAGTCAAACTCCAAAATACTGACTTACGCATCCTACTGGGTCTATAAAGGATCTCCCGTGCAGGGAAGCCTTCCCAGACCTCAGACTCTGCCCGATTGCAAAAGGCTTTGAAGGGGCCACTGCTCCATCACACGCTACTCGTACTGATGTTGTCCATAACAGTCAAGCCAGCCTGTCACAGCCCCTCCACTGCTATGAGGATGTGAGACCCGAGTGGTTTAATGACACAGGAGCCTGGACTTCTTGGAGGAAAACAAAGCTCATTGCCCCTTTCTGTGTGCCTGGTTGCAAACTATTTTTAGAGCACCATGGGACTAAAACCAGTGAGGGCTCTGACCTAAAATTCCAGAGGGAGAGTGCGAAGTGTCTACCTGAACTTCCCTGCCTTGGGGAAGTCTGGGGCGAACTCCTGCAGCCTTAGAAGCTGGGCTGGGTCCACGGGATGGAGAATGGCAGGGTGCCACGGAGTTAACAGCAGACGGTCATGTGTGCGTGCCGGACGGCAGGCGGTTCATTACTTGGCGGAGAAACACAGCACAGACTCTTACTATCGGAGCTCCTGATTAATTTCCCGGGTGCTCACGGAAAACTCTACTTGCTTTCTTCCCAGTCCACGAGAAAGGAAACAGTCACGTGTCCCTGTATTTCCGTCAAAGAGAGGGGGGAAACAGAGAGGGGCTCGGCTCCAAATCGAGCCTCAAGTGAACAAAGGTTGTGCAACTGAGAAAACCTGATTGGAGCTGCTATGTTGGGGAGGATGGTAACTGGCAGTGCTAGCCAGGAGCCGGACGAATGGCAAAGGCTGGCTGGGCTCGCGGACAAATTATGACCTGTATCTTAGGCATCGCATCCAGAGGATGCCCTAAAAAAGACCAGGGAGCAATAATGCACCATGGACACAATGGGCCAGAGCTCCAAACTTCGCCACAGAGAAAACAATGGGGCAGCCGGAAATAAAGGAAGAGAGGGCATTTACCGCTCTGAACTCAATCCGAGAGTCTTCTGGAGCTACTTTTTGGGCTCTGAGGGTGGACTGGAGAAAAGAAATGGCAGGAAAAGGCAGGAGAAGGAAAACATACGCAAGGCTGGAAGATGGCACATTCTGGAATCACCTAGAAAAGGGGGATTAAAGCTACCAAAGTTAATGGCTGGGAGCCTACCCCTCCCCACCCCTTCCGCAATCATACCTATCCAGCTCCAACCGATAAGGAATCTGAGGCCCCCGCCAGATCAATTTGGCAGAATTAATGGTACCGCTGCTCCCCTATTTATGTCCAGCAATAACTCAGGACCTGGGCATTTACCTCAGAGGCAAAGCATCTTCTATTTTTAAAACTCCTAAATTTAAAAGGAAACTTATCTGCTGTTTGGCAGCCCAGCACGCTGAGCCTCTTTGTAAGCGAGGAGGAAAGCCTTCCCCACATTATTCAGATTTACCTACTTGCTGCTATGAGCTGTCATAACACATGTTGGCTGACAGAGGCCGGTCTCTGCTTGTCATCGCAGTGAATGGCTGCCCTGCAAAGCCTTGCTTTAGCTCCGGGGCACTGCCTAGGAATTTTGCTTCCAAAAGAACAGCATCCAGCCGCGGTATCAGTGTGTCATGCAAAAAGAAAAACTGATCTACCCAGGCTGGTGTTGAAGGTACAGAGAGGATGTCAAGAAATACCATTTATTTCGCCCAAAAGCAGTGTGTTCACCAATGGGTAAGCACGCTTCTGTTTTATAATGAACAGCCTCCTGGAAGGGACTGACTGGAGGACTGTGGGCCTCTTCTTTTTCTGGGCAAATGCCCTTTCATTAAAATTGCCGCTTCTTCGTTAGCACCCGGAGTTCTGCTCTGTATGCAGGGTACGGAGTAGGGCTAATCCAACGATCAGGTTATCTGTCCTAACCATGCAGAGTGGGAGGAATGGACCAAATATGAAGACAAGGTTTATAGGGCTTCCCATAGGGAGCAGCAAGGCTTGCCACTGCAGAATACAGAAGAGCCCTACCAGCAACAGCAACAACTAGCATTTTTAAGCAGTTTGCATGTATTAGTCTTCACAACAATCCTGTAAGATAGATTACTGTTCTTATTGACAGATGAAGAATCTGAGGCACAGACAGGTAAAGTGGCTTGTCCGAGGTCTTGCAGAATGGGTTTAGGGCACATCTACCCCTTCTACAGAGAACTAAATTGAAGCTCAAAGCCAGTGGTCAAATCTGGCCCCAAAACAGATCGTAGCAATGTTCTCTCTCTCCCATCATGCCGCTGACACACAGAATCATTGAGAAGTGCTTGCTCCCAGGTTTTTTTTTTTTAGAGATTTTATTTATTTGAGAGAGAGAGAGAGAGTGCACAAGCAGGGGGAGCGGTAGGGGGGAGAGGGAGAAGCAGACTCCCCACAGAGCAGGGAACCCGATGCAGGGCTCGATCCCGGGACCCTGGGATCATGACCTGAGCTGAAGGCAGACGCTTGATGGCTGAGCCACCAGGTGCCCCATCCCAGCTTGGAGCACCATGAGAAGGCAGCAGTCAGCAGCGGATGGCTATACAGAGCAGACACGTACCATCCTGTGTTTCCCTGTGGGCTGGACCTGCTGCTTTCCCAGGAAGTGACAAACTTGAGAATGATGCTGTTTCAAGGTCCTGATCAACTGTGATCACTACCAGACATTCTTTCCAGCTAACTGACCAAACAGCAAATACTTTAAAGAAGTGGATATGGCTTCCACTGGACACTCTTAACAGAAGGACAGAAAAGCAAGAATGCATTCATTCCTTCTCCAGTGGTGATTCTCATTCACTGAGTTCTCATTTGGGGGTCTCAAAAATGTGCAAACATGGAAAAACCTGAAAAAGACCTTACACAAGTAGAGTATCCTCTATCCTGCTTAGAACAGAGGTTTATACACAATAGGTATAAATGCTCAGGAAGCAGAGCGGACAAGCACAATACTGCAGAGCCAGCCCCCATCCCTGATCCTACTCATAAAATGCTTCCTCCAGAAGGAGATGAAACCCCACAGTTGACCATTATCAACCAAACCAACACCTTCTATCAATGGGGTTCCTCCAGGGACTGTCCTCTAAAGAAAGCAAGCAGAGTTTTGTGGAGGGTTGTTATGTTTAACTGTAAATCGCCTCGTGTCTTGCTTCTGTAGTAAAACTCTATTTACTGAAACTGATTATCTACAACACCTCGTGCCCAAACTTCAGAGAGTTTACAATGAGGGCCTTTCATCTGAGGGACCAAAAGCTTTGTTATGGAAATTTTCTACTCTGGGAACAACACACCTGTACACACCATGCTGGGTATGGTTTATGGCTAAGAAAATGAAAAGCCTATTGACACAGAGGATAAATGACCTGCCTAATGACACAGAACCTATTGTTGGCAAAATTGACCAGGTCTTTCCTCTGTCACTGGACAACTCCATGGCAGGAAAAGAAGGTGGAGCTTTTCCATTGTGATTTTTCTCTTCCCGAAGTGGGACAGACTTCAGTTGGCCCCTGAGCTAGATTCCTTTCCGAACTCTCCTTTCCTAGACCCAAAGGCAAGTACTAACCACTGTGGTCTTCAATCTGTCCTTCCCCACGTGTTGCAGTTGGCTGGCATCAGATGCACAGCCTAGGTTGGCCAACAAATACTTTAAAAAAGTGGATACGGCTTCCATCGGAAACTCTTAACAGAAGGACAGAAAAGCAAGAATGCATTCATTCCTTCTCCAGTGGTGATTCTCATTCACTGAGTTCTCATTTGGGGTCTCAGAAATGTGCAAACATGGAAAAACTTGAAAAAGACTGAAACACAAGTAGAGTATTCTCTATCCTGCTTAGAACAGAGGTTTATACACAGAAGTTTATACTCTGGCTCTGGGTGATGGTCAACATCTTCCCAGGATGCTCCTTGTTTTCTGAATCCCTGCTTGCAACTCTACCGTGACATTCTGCGGCTCTGGGATCTGACCCCAGTTGAATTAGCTGGCGTACTCTGTGTTGTCCAGCCACGTCCCTCAAAAGGGGGCCACACAAGACTAGGAGCCAAGAATTAATACCCAACTGTCTTCATCTTGTTGCAAGATTGGCCATCTGCTGATGGCCATCAGCTCCCAAGATAGAATTCACATTCCACTCAATTCATCTATTTAAAGTGCACAATTCAACAGTGTTTGGTATGTTCACAGAGTTGTGCAATCATCACCACAATCAATTTTAGAACATTTTTATCACTCCCCCAAAAAGCCTTGTACTCAGCAGTCCCTCCTCTCCCCGCCCCTTCCCCAGGCCAAGACAACTGCTCTTCTACTTCTTGTCTCTCCCAATTAGTGTTTTATCCATCTTCACTCTACCTCATTGGACCGCTGGATCGAGTCTGGGCTCCTCTGTTTGGTTTTGAGAACTCTTCATAAAGTGGACTTCCTGTTCTGATCTACTTGGGTCTTCAATCTCTCCTCTCCTTTTAAATGCACATTCCCTACCTTCAGCTGCTTCACCATACCCAAAATAACTTAACCTCTTGGTGTGATAAATGGTTAATTCATTGGACTTGGATTGCCCAAACCCTGAAGTTCTAAAGAAAGAACTAGCTCTGGCCAGGGTCCTGGAAGATAACTGATACGCCCTTGAGGTATCCTGCCTGATAAGAGTGTCTTTGCAGGCCCGAGGCCCTAGACCATGCTAGTTTAAGCTCTGCGTGTGGGGAGCTGGAGACTGCCCAGTCAAGTTTAGTCACCTGGCACTCCACGCCTTCATGACTGACCCCTACTAAGGCTCAGGTGAGCTTCCCTGGTTGGCACTGCTTCACACCTGCTGTTCCATATCACTGCTGGGACATGAAGTCTTGTCCATGCAACCCCATGGAAGAGGACAACCCGAACCTCACGCCTGGTTTCTCCTGGACTCTGTCCTATGCGTCTTTTTCCATTACTGATTTTCATCTGTACCCTTTTACAGTAACAAGTTGCAAACGGGGACCATGACTGCTTGAGTTTTGTGTCCTTCTAGTGAATCATCACACCTGAGGGCAGTTTGGGGACCCCAAACACACTCCTTTTCACTCCTAGCCCTCCAATTGTGCTGTCTCCCACAAGGCCCAGAAAGTCACACCTTTTCCAGGAGAGACGGCACAATGGGGAAGAGTGCAGACTCTGGGCAATGGGATCGGCATCCCAGCTTTATCTCCCACTAAGCGTGTGACCTTGAGTAAAGTGCTTGCCCTGCCCATGAAATGGAGACCATAATACTACTCACCTCCAGGGGCTAGCATCAAATGTAAATGGATTTGCAATGTGTAAAGCGTAAGATTAATGCCTGGCACATAGGAAATTCCAGCATTAGTTATGGTTTTTATGAGCTCTCCCATCCGCTCCACTCACAAAGTTAACCTCCCTCCCATCAAGCGGCACTTACCTGTGCTTAAATGCAATTGTGCCCACTTGGGTCCTGGGTCTCCAACCAGCCCATGACCTCCTTCAGGAGGATCATGTCATTTACTGACTCTGTCCCCGCAAAAGTTCCTACAAGGCTGAACACACAATTGGTTCCTAAAATATATCTGTTGATGCCTAGGGAAGATACATCTATTTAAAAGTCTAGGAAAATCTGATTCTTCATGTAAGGATTTCCGCTTGTGAAAGCCAGCGATATTCCTCTAGGGAGGGGAAAAAAAAAAAAAAAGACAAAAAACACCCTTCTCCTTTATATACATTTGTGTATAGAATCTAAGATACCAGCAACCACACATATCCAGGACAGCCCTTTCAACTAAAAGTGTCTAACAGCCTCTCATGGCTCCTATACCTTATAATTACCATCAAATTACATGTTGGATTTAGGATGGCTAATTATTAATCATCAGCCTGAATCAGTTATTAATGAGTAATGCCACTAATTACAGGGTCACCTAACACAGAGCAGGCGGGCAACCCCGGCAGCTCACAGAAGATGCCTAATTCAACTGCAGACTGTTCCCGGAAACAATGTGCTGGAAAATGTCACATCTTTGGTGACACTGGACACCCTCGCCTCCTGGTAAAAGTCACGGGGTTTTACAGCTGGAAAGAACTGGAAAGATCAGCACTTGGGACGCTGTGAGATACACCTCTGAATGCTGCTGAGCTAAGCTGGGTTTCCATGAATTCATGATGCCCCCAACCTAAGTGCCTCCTGGCTACATAGACTATATCCCCTCATGCTTATTTTTGCTACTATTTTTCACATACATGGACATAATGTTATAAAAATCATAAAATTTAAGTTTATATCCGAGAACAACTGAACTCACAGTAGTTCTTTTGTCAGGGAATTTTCACGGAGGATTTGTTGAATGTATATTCCCAGATCCTCAAAACTGCCATCAGTTACTTCTTTGTTCTTGGTCAGCTCGCCCATTCTCATTCCTTCTGGAAATGACTCCAGACCTTTATCACTTTCCCATAACCTCCTAGGCAAAGGCCTAGCTCTCACTTTTGAGGGTGATTTCGCCTCCTCTTTCCCGAGGAAAATGTGGGTCATAAAGCATGAGCTCTCTCTTCCTGCTCTTCAAGACCAAACTACTGTTCGTGTCCTTGACCTGACCTCCTCCTTGCACTCCAGGGTCCTTCGTTCCCAACCAGCCCCCTCCCTTCTTCCTATGTCTTCAGACCTTCCCTCTCTTTGCTCCGTGCCCTCAACTCTATGTACTATGTTAAAACAGCCCTCTTCATGTCCTCACCTGGGAAAAGGATGTTCAAGCAACAGATGCCAAATTCAAGGAGATGGTGCAGAAGGTTCAATGTCAATAGCTAAGAAACAGCTAACGAGGGAGTGGTGTTTAGGGGAGGAATGTGTGAGGAGAGCTTCCCTGGGGCAAGGTGCTCCCTGGAGCGAGTGGGGATCCTACCATCTGACCCCAAGCCCAGTTCAGCGCTTCCAGCAGCAAAGAAACATCCTCACTGCTCCCGACCAAGGTTTTAGCAAAGGGAAAGTGGCCTGTGGAGCAGAGGGGAGCCCTGGGTAGGGGGAGAGTCACCTCTCCCCTCCCATGTGGGACAAAGGTATATGAATCCTGGAAAGAAGATGCAGAACCCAGAGGGAATGTTGGCCTGTGACCACTTTCAAAGTGGTCATTATTAAAGTTCACGATAAAAAAAGGAATGAAGTACTCACTCATGTTACAAAACTGAAAAACCTCGCAAACTTTATGCTATTAAAGAATCAAAGAAACCAGACACAAAACCCCATAGAGTGTACGGTTCCACGTATATGAATTGTCCAGAACTGGAAGTCCACAGAGACAGAAAGCAGACTGGCAGCTGTCAGGGACTTGGGGGAGGCAGGGTGTGGGGAAAGGGATGACTGTCTAATGGGGAAGGAATTGGACACTGAGTGTTGATGGGTGCACAATAGTGTGAGTGTATTTAATGCCACTGAATTCTATACCGTAAAATGGTTAAAATGGTAACGATTTGTGTTATGTGTACTTTACCACCTTAAATAAAATCATCAACAAAACAGAAAAAAAGGGATGTCCAAGACTGTAGCCTACAAGATAATGGAAACAATCTAAGTGTCCATCAATGGGTGAACTGGATCAAGAAGATGTGACGTATCTATACAATGGAATACTATCCAGCCCTAAGAAGGAAGGAAATCCTGCCATTTGCAACGACATGGATGGATACTGAGGGCATAATGCTGAGTGAAATAAGTCAGACAGAGAAACACAAACACAGAATGATTGCACATACGTATGGAATCTAAAAAAGTCAAACTCGTAGAGAAACAAAGATCAGCACAGTGGTTGCCAGAGGCTGGGGGCTGGAGGAAATGGAGAGGTGCTGGTCCAAGGATACAAACTACCAATTACATGATGGATAAGTTCTGGAGATCGTATGTACAGCATGGCGACTATGGTTAATAATAACACACCATATACCCGAAATCACCTCAGGGAACAGGTCTTAAGGGTTATCACCATTTAAAAGAAAGTAATTATGCAAAGTGATGGATATGTTAAATAGCATGATTGTGGTAACCATTTTGCAGTGTGTACCTCTACCAGAACGTCACATTGTACACACTAAATACATACACTTTTTGTCAATCATATTTCAATAAAGCTTGAAAAAAATAAATGTTTAAAATGCATATGTAAATTAATGAATGAATTACTTGGAAATAAAAGGCGGCTCTGGAGTACGGGGACCCCAGCAGGAAGAGGGCATGGGGTAGATGCAAAGGCACAGGTGGAGGGAGCACTGGAAGAGGCCCAAGGAAGGAGGGTCCCTGCTGCCTTGATAAAGCAAGGTGGAGGTTCAGATTCCCCATGCCCTACGCTGAGCACCTGGAAGAACCTTCCTCCTTGCACCTCCCGAGGCACAGATGAGTGAAAGACAGGAAGAATACGGACTCCAGCTGCTCTCCCACTGCAAAGGGTCAGTGAGGGTTAGAAAGAGATCTTATTTATTTTTTTTAAGTAGGCTCCATGCCTAGCATGAAGCCCAACACAGGGCTTGAACTCACCACCCTGAGATCAAGACCTGAGCTGAGATCAAGAGTCAGACGCTTAACCGGCTGAGCTACCCAGTCGCCCTGAGGGGTTCTTAATTTCAAGGAAGGTCAAGTTTTTATGATGACATGAGATGGGACAATTTCCATAATGGACTGAGGCTGATTTGTGACTTAAAGTGACCCTAGGACTTACATTACCCAAGAGTGATAAGAAACATCATGAGGTCTACCGGGGTTTTCGTTGGGGCAAGGGAAGGGCTCATTGCACTGAGCAAGGAGGAAACCAAGACAGTGGGGTTTTATCAATATGCCCCGGGAGTTCTTTTTTTTATGATTCTTTTTTTAAAGTAATCTCTGTACCCAATGTGGGGCTCAAACTCATGACCCTGAGATTAAGAGTCGCATGGTCTACTGATCGACCCAGCCAATATACCCCATGAGTTCTACTTACTCAGTGCACTAGAGGTGCAGGCTCAGTCTCTCCCATTCCTAAAGGCATATCACTTGATCTTTATTCATCCTCCTCCACAGTTTCTACCCCTCACCTCTCCAAGCCGAGTCTGCCCCAAACACCTCACTCACTTTTCCAACTTCTTCATGTCCCATTTGTCCCTCCAACGGCCAATTAGCTTCAGACCCAAATGATCCCTTAAAATGGTCTCACCAAGGCTATGAGGAGCTGATCCCTTAAACCCAATGGTGCTTTGGGTCTTCCTGTTATTAAACCTCTTACTCCACTGACTGTCCTCCTATCTCTCTGACCATTCATCAAGACTTGTCAGTCTCACTTATGAAGGCTCCCTCCATCCCAGAAATATTGGGGTTCTCCTTGTCTTTCTCTAATGGACCTCTGGGCACTCTCACTCTTTTTCTTAATCGCTAGCCCTGACCTCTCTTCAGGGCCTCAAATGTCACTCATCCATTCGTTCATTCACTAAAGATTTTGAGCAAACTACTAAGGTCCAGGTAGTAATTAGGCACGGGGGCTAGAACCATGAACTAGCCACAGTCCTGGCTTCATAATAGCATATGGTCTAGTGGGTGATAAAGATGGTGAAGAGAGGCTCTCCATTTGGGAGAGGCAAGTAGAAACACCTAGCAGCAGTTCTTAATATAAGCCCTATGAATCATTAAGGTATTCATAAACTTCATGAAATTATATGCAAAGTTCTGTCCACTTGGACATATTCAGGGTTGACACGATCTATGCCTTTCATTAGGTTAGCCAAGAGGTCCTTGACACAGAAACGCTACTGATGTGACATTGGACATGATGTCACTCTGGAGAAAAATCAGGGCTTAAGACATAGATGTGAGACCCTTCTATGAGAGGCGAGAGTGGGGTCAGGGCTCCTCAGAGTCTTTCAAAGAAGAATCTCAGCAGCAGAGGGCAGTGACACACAATGGAGGCGATAAGGGAAACTTGGCTTAACTCAAGCTCCACTAAGTCTAACTATGCTTCTCCTGTGGCTCTGAGTAACCCTTTCCCCAAATCCCCCAGTCCCGCAGGAACGCCACATAGCGCCGGTGCCCAGAGCTCCCGATGTGAGAAGCAGGGGCCTCAGCTGTCCTGGGAATGACAGAGGTCTCTCTCATAGCTTTGAAGAAGAGGGATTTTTTTTGGCCAATATTTAGAAGTCAGGCGATTTCACGCAATGATCTGGATTTGTGTCTTCTCTTCAAAGTCTGAGGACCCAATAAACGCCAGCCCTGGGTCCCCCCCCTCCAGCACTGTCACCCAGGGCTGATAGCAGCTGCCTCCTTGTGGGGGGGATGTATTCGTCAGTCCCCGTGCCCCGCCCCCCCTTATACTTGGACTCTGCTCTCTTTCGTGGCACCTGCTCACTCTCCACCCCAGAAGCTCTGGGGGAGACAAAGAGCAGAGAACAAACGGAAAACCATGGGAAATAAACTATTTGTCAGGCAGGAGAAAAAAATATATATATAGGAAGAAAAAGGGAAAGACGTAAACAGAAAAGATATACATTTTCCTTTTTTTTAAGGATATAAATTTTCTTAACGCAAAATCTCCTACGTTATGTTGTCTACTGGGAAGACTCAGTATCTACAGTAGCCTCATCCAGTCAAATGCCATTTGGATTGTGAAAATGTTCTCCCCATCCCATCCTTCACCAAAATAAAATCATTACTATTAAAATATTAGGATCACAGTGGGGAGTGGAAACGACCATGTCCTAACATTTAAGAAATCATAGTGTATCTGCATAATAACATCAGAAAGGCCATAAAAACTCCATCCTACAATTAAATAGCTCCATCCACTATTAACAAATTAAGCATTTCATAAGTTATGATACATTAAAAAGAGATCATTGGTATTTGATTCTGTTTTGTACATCAGAGATACATGTAATATTAATGACTCATGATCACGACTCTATTTTCTTGGGTCTTTTTAAAGTGCATATTAATCATCTGTTAATATTACCGTAACTCATAAAATACAAGCTAAATTTTCGCTTAGTGCCTTTCGTACATAGGAATAGCTATGTTTTCTGGGCATGTTACAGCAAGGCACTGTACCCACTACTTTCCCTCTGTGGCTAACACCACTGTCACACCCCCATTCCCATGTCTGTCATGGCTGGAGGTCAGCCCCCCTGTGGGTCAGAGAGGAAGCACTATGTGTGTTCAGTCCAGCAGTGTTAATTTCATTCATGTTATTATGCAACTGATCTCCAGAATGCATTTCATCTTCTAAAACTGAAACTCTACACCCATCAAGTAACATTTCCCTATGCGTCTCTTCTCCCCAGCACCTGCCAACTACCATTCTTCTGTCTCCATACATTTGGCCATTTTGGGCACCTCATATGAGTGGAATCATATAGTATTTGTCTTTGGTGACTGGTTTATTTCACTTGCCATAAAATCCCCAAAGTTCATCCACACCATAGTATATGTTGGAACTTCCTTCTTTTTTAAGGCTGAATGCTATTCCATTGTATGTATACCCCACGTTTTAATCACCCATCCATCTGTTGGTGGCCATTTGGGTTACTTCCACCTCTCGGCCATTGTGAATAACGCTGCTATGAACATGGGTGTGCAAATACCTCTCAGTGCCTACTTTCAACTCTTCTGCGTATGTACCCAGATGTGAAATTGCTGGATCACATGGTAATTCTATTTTTTAAATTTTTTGAGGAACTGTCATACTGTTTTCCATAGCAGCTGCATGATTTGATATTTCTAGGAGCAAAGCTCAAGGATGCCAATTTCTCCACATCCTTGCCAACACTTGTTCCTTTCTGCTTTTGTTTGTTTGTTTGTTTGTTTGTTTGATAGTAGCCATCCTAATAGATGTAAGGTGGTATCCCACTCATTAAATTTAAATATCCCAAAGGTTATGCTTTGCTTCTCAGGTGACACCTTAGTGACGAGTCCATGAGCCAAGAGTGTGGTCCTGCAGCATTGCCCATAATGGCATCGATCGCACATCCGAGACTGGGATGGAAACTGAGTCACAAGACATCTCTGGTGGAGGAAGTTACTGGCCCAACACATCATCTTCCTTGTTGCACATATCTGCCCATGAGCAGCTCTACTCTACTGTAGTTAGTTCCTCAGCTTTCAATTTGAGCAGGAAAATAAGGGAACATGAGGCATCCTAGTTATTTAAAATGTAACGACTATGAACTTCAGAACTACCTGCAGAAAGTCCTCATCTTATTCCAGAGTTCCTTCTTGCCATTCTCTTTTATATCAACGCTGCGCAAAAAGTGGGCCAAGGTAAGCAAGCCTCTTCTACCTCTTCTAACTCAAGACAGAACCCTGAAGATCTTAAGTCACTTTGGCCCTTGAGCAGAACTCACAGGAAGTACTGGACGATAACTCAGCTACCATTGTGGTTAAAAATCAGAGCATCTGTAATGGGCTGAACAATGTCCCCTCCCCTCAAAAAAATCCACATCCTAATCTCTGGCACCTGTAAATGTTACCTAACACGGAAAAAGGACTTTGCAGATGGGATTCATCGTGGGCCAGGGGATTATCTTCGATTATGCACATAGACTGTAAATGTTATCACAAGGGCCCATCACACGGGAGGCAAGAAAGTCAGAGGGGTAAGAAGGGCGTGTGATGAAGGAAGAGGAGGAAGAGGGATGTGATGTAGCCACAAACAAAGAAATGAGGACTTCTGGAAGCTGGAAAAGGCACAGAAATGGATTCTGCCCTACAACCTCCAGAAGGACCCACACCGCTGAGCACACCTTGAGTTTAGCTCTGTGAAGCTCATTCCAGACTTCTGACCTTGGAACATAAGAGAATACCTCTGCGTTGCTTCCAGCCACCACACTGGTAGTAATTTGTTATAGCAGCCATGGGAATATGGCATCAAAATTAACCCACTTTACTCAACCTCCAGCTTCCCAGCTGGTGTGCTCTGGGATCCTGATCTGCGCATCTCTGGGAGCAGCAGGGTAGGACGTGGGCAAGAGTCATACAGAGCTACCCAAAGGCCCTCCAGGTGTCCCCGGGGTCACACAAATACTGTTCTTTTCTCCGTGTTCCTGCACCACGGAAAGGGGAGGGAAAGTTGCAGGTATGACAGAGCCACAGGAATAAGCACCTCTCAAACATCACAGGGCAAGCTCCTGAACACAGCCCATCAGATAGGAGCACAAATAAAAGGAGGTGGACATTCCCTACATTTCGATCTTTCAGTATCACTGTTTGATAAGCTGCGCTTGAAAACTTTAGCTAAAGAAGCAAAATGCGGTATCTTTCCCCAGCAAGAAATCTCTGACGCTAAGACCCCATGAGGTCCCAAAGCAGGTTTATCCACTGCTGGTCTGCCCCAGGCAGCCTCTCCTACACTCCCTCCCTCCAGGTTCCTGTGTCCCTGGGATCTGGGGACATGATGGCCTCCAGAGCTTGCCTGCCACCGACCTGATGGGGAGAGAGGGGTCTCCGGCGTCCCACCAGTCTTTCGGGGGGCTGATGTACATGCACCACAGCTCCCAGCTGTAGCCGTGGGCCGAGTTCTCATACCGCTGCACCTCAAAGGTGTCCTGTTTGATGTTGTCGATGGACGGAAGGATCACTCGCTTCCGGTTCTCCTGGATTCGGGACAGAACCGGCTCGGCCCTGAAACACACGGAAGGAGAAGTAAAATCTCTCTTCTGCGGCATGCCCACCCCTCCCCTGACACAGACCCCCACACCACGGAGAATGAACAAAAGCAACCTGGCTAAAGGGGGGGCCCTGGGTGGGCTGGGCCTCAGGTGGAAACTGAAGCACCTGAGTGACCTGCCCTGGGGTGGATCGTGCCTCTGTGAGCATGCTCTGTACGGTGGTGCAGTGTGGTCCACACCCTGGCCCCCAGGGGGATCCTACGTCGCTCTTGCCTGGGCCTGAGGGGCCCGCAGCAAGAATTCAGAGCGTGGGGGCCTCTCCCCCAGAAAGCCCCAGGCCTCTCTTTTGTGCTGACAGCGGTAAGCCAAGGCAAGCCCCGCTGACTCCAAGCGGTTCCTGTTTGCCATTTCCCCTCGGGCACTGGTTGATGCCTCCTGTTTCTTCTGCAGGAGCTGAATTTTCTCTCCCAAAATGGGTCACTCCTGCCCTTGACGGCCTGGTTTTAATAAGCATTTCGCTAGCTTCTTGGTGTGTGTGACTATTTCAGTTGTTTTAATTGATTATTTAATTGATTTCTTACAAGGGATCTAATTGAATTGGTTAGCAATGGCAGGAGAGAACTAATTAAATGCAAAGGCAAGCAGAATCCTGCCTCCCAGCAAGCCTGCCCCCTCATGCCTGCAGTGGGGGATAGGCAGGGACCTGGCTCAGGGTTCAAGATGCAGTCCTGCCCACTTAGGAGAAAGCAGATGGTCAGACTCCCCCACCGGTGTGTGTCTCCAAGGCAGACGTAGGAACGGATTGTTTCCCAGATTCGAGAAGGAAAAGATGGCTCTCATAAGCCAGGGCATTAATCTCCCTGCTTAGAACAGAGCTCGGGCTTTGGAAAAGAGTCAAGTGAAAACCCCATCCCTCTGCATTATTTGGAAGAATAATGAGAATGCTCGGCCTGCCTCCCATCTCTTTCCATTTCCAGCTATTGAATTACCTGTTGGCTCATCTCATCTTTCTATTTAAAATGAGCAATAAAATATACCCTGGGCCATTTACCGCCTCCAGTGCTTTTGCACACCCCAAATAGGCTGAAGCCAAGGGGGACTGACTCGCCATGGCTTCCAGATACACTTCTGAGCTTCACCCCTCCAAGCACCTGCTCCTGCTGTTCTCCTCCTTGGAGAAGTGCCCGTGGCCACTGGCAGGAAGTCTAGTTACCTATGGAGTCTTACCAGATCAAGTGCCACCTCTCCCAAGAAGCCTTCCTTGATTTCTCCTGGTAGGAAGCTTCTCTCCCTCCTCTCAGCTCTTGGACCATCTTCTGCACCTCATCAAGTCACTCTGGCTATACGCTGTCTGTGCTAGTCTTGGAATACACACTATTTTTCCTTACGGCCGAATGGAAGCTGATATTTATGGAGCACTTACTGCGGGCTAGGCACCATTCTAAACATTCTCACAATGGTCCTAGGAGGTAGACAGAATGATCAGCATTTGACAAATGAGGTAAAGTGGCTTGCCCCGGGGCCACACAGCCAGCTGGTGGCAGGGCCGGGTTTCTAACCCGGATGGTCTGGCTTCACGCCCGACCCATAAGCTCCACTGTGTCCTTGACGGAGCCAGGCTCCCCCCGGCCGGTCTGGTGGCCTGAGGTTTAGAAGCACTCAGTCCCCCGTCACTGTGGTGAACTTCTAAGCATGGGGACAGAAGAGCTTCGTCCCACTAACGCTTCTGATGCTGCGGAGTGTGACCTCCCAGTCTGCGAGGGAAGGTACACCCGTTCCAGTTGTTTTCTCCCGCCCCTGCAGATACCCCAACCTTCTACCAAGCGGCCCGCTGTGCTTCCGGCGGAGCAGCGCACTCCCGCCCGCAACCCGTTATCATGTGACCTGCTCTGGCCAATGGGGTGTGAGCACACGAGATGACGTCACACCGGAGCAGAAACTGGCAGAGCCAGTCCCGAGCCACAACAATGGGATGTCCTTTGACAAAAGTCCTGCTTCCTGTAGCCTCAGACGGAAGAGACAGGACGTGTGTCTC
Source organism: Eumetopias jubatus (assembly GCF_037043125.1). Classification (NCBI taxonomy): domain Eukaryota; kingdom Metazoa; phylum Chordata; class Mammalia; order Carnivora; family Otariidae; genus Eumetopias; species Eumetopias jubatus. The sequence continues at coordinate 97,410,882 of NW_028274818.1, forward strand.
TCATTTCAATATTGCATTGTATTGGATGGTTTTAAATTGTCTGCGTGTTGCCGTTTGTGCAGCTTCAAGCCAGAAGCGCATCTTCAGTGAAAGATTGCAAATACTAATCAGGGGCATTCAGGGAAGCAGCCTCCGATTCTCTGAGACGCATGCACGTCGCCACATGACCTGTTACGCCAGCCCACCCCCGTCAACCCTGACTGGAGGGGCCATGACCATGCTCAGGACTTGCGAGCTATGGCGCTGGGTCACTCACACCCTTGGGTGGCACTAAATGCTCTTGCTGAGAAATGCCCGCTACCTAATCGTGGTTTTAGATAACAATACAATTCTCTTATGTTCCCCAGACCTATAACCCATAACTGAAATTCCTGGATTTGAAAAACGGGGATGCTAATATGGCTACATCAAATAAATAACCGAAAACAGCCTCATTTTAGCAATGATCCAATTGTTAATCTACAGATTGTATTTTTTAAAATTTGGGTGTTCTTCAGGTGGTTGTTTTAATACTGTTTATTAGCCCCATTAAGAAATGTAGACTTAAGTAGTCCAACCAACCCACTGAGCAATTCCTATGTCATACCTTACAGTTAACAGCTTAAGGCATTTTACTACAAGTTTCCACAAGCCCTGAATCAAATCTCTAATCTTTTCACAATAAAGTAGATTGGCATATAAAATAAAATACATCACTACTCATTTCCTACATGGTCTCTTCTAGCCGGATTTCCATTTTATGTACATGAAATGACAGTCTAAAGACTGTTAAATATCAATGTTCCCTTCCGAGAAGGGAGAACAAATTCCAATTTTTTAAACAAAAGGGACAGTCTCAGGAGAACTTTACCTAAGTGACCATGTGTGTAAACTGTACAAGTTAAGCTGTTTTAAAGTTATAGATGATAAGCAAATGAACTCAAATATCCTGTCTTGGGGCACCGGGATGGCTCCATCGGCTGAGCGTCTGCCTTCGGCTCGGGTCATGATCTCAGGGTCCTGGGATCAAGTCCCACATCAGGTTCCCTGTTCAGCGGGAGCATGCTTCTCCCTCTCCCTCTGATTGCAGCTCCCCCTGCTAGTGCTCTCTCTCTCTCTCTCTCTATATATATATATATATCAAATAAATAAATAAATAAAATCTTTTTTAAGAAGTCCTGTCTTCTCTGTACTATGTTTCAGCTAATATTGCAAAACTAATGCCAGTTCTAAAAGTTGCTATGACCAATTCTGTTGACTTTCGCAAGGTACCTTAAGTTACAACAAAAACCTCCTTGGGGGTCTCAGGATGTGGAGGCTATGGGGAGCAGGGTTACAGACAGAGAACCAGCAGCTGACCTGCCCCACAGACGAGATGAAAGTCCTTGTTGTCATAAATCACTGAAGTTGGAGATTATGACTGCAGTATATAACCCAGCGAAAGTTGAGACACAGTGTCTACCTTGTAACAAGTCAGCACAAGGGACATCTGTCACTCTGGTGGTGGAAATTGAGCGTGATGGCCTAAGGCTGGCACAGAGGCCAGTTAGACTATGGGCTACCTGAGGGCAGACAGCAAATCCTGCCAGATTCCGAACCCCAGCTGAGTGACCAACTGTCCCACTTTGCCCAGGACTGTTCCAGTTTTACCACTGAAAGTCCTGCATTTTGGGAAATCCCTCAGCACTAGGCAGATCTGAACAGTGGGTGACTCCATCCCTGGCCTAGGACAGTGTTTGGGACAGTGGCAGGCATCCAGCAAATATTTGTCAAATGGATAATTCAGGCAGCCACTGTGTTACTTTAGGTGGATGATGATGAGGGTGTGAGATGCGTGAGTGGAGGTCAAGGCGAAAGGCAGACATGCAAAATAGAAGGGGAAACCAGCTAGAGCTAGAGGTTGATGAGAGCTAGAGATTGATTGGATGAGTGACATGATGGGGAGGGAAGAATCAAGTGAAAGGGGACATGGGTAGAGCCACCAGTTTTGACAGAAAAGAAACAGGGAGGCAAAGATGTGGCAAAAAAGACAAAAAGTTCCAATGGAGCATTGGAGCGCATCTGTTCGGAAGGCTTCCAGTTCAACCGTTCTCAAACCTGAGTGAGCATCAGAGTTAACCCAGAGGGCTGGTTAAAACAGATTGCTGGACCCACCCCCAGAGCTTCTGATTTCAGAGGTCTTGGGGGGGAGCCCAAGAATCCGCAACTCAAACAAGTTCCCAGATGCTGCTACTGGTCTGGGGACCATACTTTGAGACCGTTTATGAGACAGTAACAACTCTGAAGCTTAGGGGAGGTCAGGGCTGCAAACACACAGCTGTCTGTCACCAGGTCTGATGGTGACAGAAAAACCAGGAAAAGAAACTAGCGTCTGATATGACATCAGATACCCATGTGCACTTGAAAGAGCCAGTGTTAACCCTCTCCTTCATGAGCTCATGCGGATAACCATTCTCCTTTGATCCAGCCATTAAAGAGATTCTAAAGTGTGTTGCAAATGAAGAAGAACAGATGTTTTAATGTTTCATTGGTGATGGGATAGTGGCTCTTCCAATCCGGTACCATGAACATTTATTCAAGATGGTACCAGTGAGTTGACACATGTTACAAACATGATTTGTGAAATTAAAGACTCTGCTTCTTAGTAATTAAGCAAATTGAGCACAGGTTACTTAACCTCTGATTTATCACTGGGTAGTCAGCAACAACCACCTGACTGTGCTCTTCAGCTGTCCAGTCCTAAACCAATGTCAGTATGCTCCTTGAGTGATTTGGGCATTTTGATGCTTTACTTTTCTTGCATCCTATGTCTCCTCCTCTCCCTGTGCCCCTCCCCCCAATTTCTCCCAGATTGTTCTTTTCACCACCTGGGAAGCCACTGGGGGCCACATCTGCAGAGATAAACTCTTCCCTCCCTACAAATGATGTTACAGATAATCCCGTGGGTTCCAGGAGGCTTTCCCTGTATAGGTAGAATTATAAATGGATCTCTTTCCTCCAGATAGCACTCAAGCATCCTCCTCAGACAAGGGAAAAGCAAGTGGGAGAAGAGAACAAACATGGCTATCTTGTCCCCTTAGCAAGGATTACCTTGAGTTCTTTCCAATTAATATGTCATTTTCGCTGGGAATTTTGATGATGATGGTAATGGTGATGACCACAACAATGAACAGAGTAAAACAGCAAATTTTTCCCTGCCTCCCAGTTTTGTCCCAGATTATCAACCAACCCTTCTCCATTGTTCTAGTAGCCCCAGAGGAAACAGGCAAAGTTTCCACCTCCCAGATTCTAACTCCTCCTGACCTCATTACTGCGGGTCCTCAGTGCCCCTGGGGTCCAGCTTGTGACCTACCAGCCAGCGGTGAATTCCACGTGGGCATCAAAGAAGCCAGTGACCTGGCCCGTGGCCACCTTCCAGCCCTCGATGCGAGCTCGGATCAGGCCCTCTCTTTTTTGATTGCGCACCACCTTCACCAGCCCAGGGTAGCGTTTGTGGACATACTCCTCCAAGGGGGCCTTCAGCTCCTCTACAAATGACAAAATGCAAGAAGGTCCATAAACATGTCATTTCACCAGGGTGTCCAACCCACTGCGATGCCAATGGATCTTCAGGGAGTTCAGAGAGGCAGAAAAGTTGGCATGTCAGAAATTTCAGTAGAAGAGACAACTTGGTCAGCGTGAGAGTAAGGAGGCATTACTGACACACCAACCCAGAACAGCAATGTTCGTCCCACGTCCAAGGTATACAGCTGGACAGAATCCACATCTGGCTTTTACGTTTTGGCTGCTACAGGCTTGCAGATGTCTTTTGAGGTTGCTTTTCTTTGTGGCCTTTCCTCCTTTCTAGGCCAGCGTTCCTGCCCTCCCACTGTCCCCTGGGTCCCGTTATTCAACTTCTATATCAGTTTTCCCAGCAGCACATACACTGGTTCTTAGAGTACATGTCCTGGGTGGTCCAGACTCATAGTCCTGCACCAGACGCACAGTCAACAAGGTTGTTACTGTGGTCTTAGTTTAACAAAACAATCTTTGTCTAGTTGCAGAAATGCTGCTCCTCCAGAGATAGAACACCCGAACACCCTCCCTTCTGCAACAAGCAGGTGGTATACAGTGTGTTATTTATATGATCTAATTTAATCCTTACAGCAACCTAAGAGGGAATTAGATTAATTCCATTAATTAGCTTGATTCATTCCACTTTGCAAATGAAGAAATAATCTCGGGGGGGCTAACCTGTCCCAAGGTCACACATCAAGTAATGGAAGGACTAAAACATGAACCATGTCTATGTCTAACACCATAGACAGGACGGTTGACCCCTCTCTGTACACAAGACTCACCAGATGGAGGAGGAGGGGGGAGGGGCTCCCCGGGAGGGGATTCACAGATCTGCCCCCTGCAAGGATCCACCCTTGGAGAGCAGGCTATGGGTCACTCATGGGGCTTGGGAGCATGCAAGCAGACCATAAACCATACTTTAAGAGATACTTTTACCTCTGACTTCACTCGAGAGAAACCCAAAAAGGTTGTATTTATAGATGCCGTGTAGAACCCTCACTTCTTAGTTATACACGGCAACCTTGGGAAATTAAAGCCATACATTTGAGCATAGGGAGAAGTGGAGCTCTCTAGGTCATGGGTGTTGTCCCGGGGGATGATGCAGCCATGGGACCCGGGAAGAAATGCAGAGGCCAGGGTGTGTAGCTGGATGGGAAGGAGAGAGTCTCCAAGGCACGGAGACATGGAACAGTTCCTGTCAGTCCTATGCACAGATGGTGTGGGAATAGGAACATGATGGGCTGCACTGTGCACTCCCCAAAATCTATCTGTCAAAACCCTACTGGGGCACCTGGGTGGCTCAGTTGGTTGGGCAACTGCCTTCGGCTCAGGTCATGATCCTGGAGTCCCGGGATCGAGTCCCACATCGGGCTCCCTGCTCAGCGGGGAGTCTGCTTCTCCCTCTGACCCTCCCCCCCCATGCTCTCTCTCTCTCATTCTCTCTCTCAAATAAATAAAAAAAAATCTTAAAAAAAAAAAAAACCCTACCCCCCAGGTCCTCAGAATGTGATCCTATTTGCAGAGAGGGACTTGAAAGAGGTGATTAATTTAAAATGAGGTTGTTAGTGTGGCCCTAATCCAGTATGACTGGTGTTCTTACGAGAAGAGATTTGGAGCCACCGGGGGGGTGGGGGAGGCACCCACAAAGAGGACACATTGAGAAGGTGGCTATCCCCACACCGAGGAGAGAGACCTCAGGAGAAACCAACCCTGCCCACACCCTGATCTTGGACTTCTAGCCTCCAGAACGGTGAGAAAATAAATTTCTGTTGTTATTTCTGTTGTTCAAGCCACGCAGTCTGTGGTCCTTGGTTATGGCAGCCCAAGCAAACTAATACGGGGGGGTATTTGTTTGGAAAGGGGAAAAAACTGGAATCTGGGTGGGGAAGGGGCATAAACCTCTAACAAGGAGTAGCATGTGCTTGGGTATTCAACACTGGAGTCAGGCCACCTAGGATTCAGAACCCAGGGCTGCCACTTATCACCTGAGTGGCCCTGGGAGATTTAGCCAATCAATTCAGGCCTCAATTTCCTCCTGGGCAGAAGGGGGATGATAATCACTGTATGGACCTCAGAGCACTACGGTGCGGACCGAATGAGTTACTATAGAGAGAATGCAAAGAATTATCGCTGCCACACGGTAAAGGCTCAACCTTGAGTAGCTGGCATTAATTTTCCCTCTTTCCGTCCACATAGGTGCAGGGCACATGGACAGAGATTCCAGAGCAGCCCAGGGAACCTGAGGAAGCTGCACCCAAGAAGGGAAAAGTCCTACATGCTAGAACAATGGCTCTCAAACTGGAGGGCATATTGGCACCACTTGGGGGTGCTGAAACAGATTGCTGGGCCCCTCCCCCACAATTCCATTTTCAGAAGGTTGGGGGTGGGGCCTGCGTATTTGTGTTTCTAACAAGACCCAGGGGGTGCCCATGCTGGAGTATGGGGAACCACTTTGAGAACCCCTGAGCTCAAACCACAAAGGGCTTTCTTGGTGCATGCCTGGCGCACTATACACCCTCGAGAAGTTATTTATTGCTGGTGATTTCACCAACTGGTTTCACCAATACTTGCCATCATCCCAGGATTGTTGAGGGGGCTGGTGGAGAAGCCAGGATGCGGGGACCCCCTGCTCCTTCACCCACCCTGAGGGAAGGATAACCAAATACATGGGTTTTCAGCTTCTAGACACCATCTACTGACTGAAGGCTGGCTGGGCTTTCCTGTATGTTCACTAAATTTCTTGGAACAAGAATTCTAGCAAGAGTGTTGGGCAGGCCATGTCTGCTTGGATTTTCACTCTTCCTCATCAGTGCTGGGTAGGTGGTCAGGGGATGAAGGGACATGCCATGGAAGACAATGGATCACGCATGGGCACCTCACCCACAGAATGCTACAGTGGGAAGCCTGCCCATTCACTAGGTTTGGCACTGGTGGTAGGCATTTTGGGAATCTTCGTAAGTGCAGGGAGAATATCCTGAGTGCTCAGTGCTAAGCACTACACCAGAGCACCCACAGGCACTGTTACTCTTTAGCTGCTGGGTGATCTGGGACCCCAGTGGGGCTCTGCCTGATAACTGGATGGCAATTCCTGGACATACCAGTCACTGTGTCTAAATGCCAAGTGGTTTCCTTACTGGTTCCGTGGTTATGACTGAGACACTGCACTGAGGGTGGAGAGCAGTGACAAGCATTTACAGTGTTGGCAAAATACGGTGTGGTTCATTAGCACTGCCTTCTACAGCTCAAGGCCACTGAGATACAGACATTAAAGGGCTTTGAAAAGTATAAAGGGGAAACGCCCAATCATTTGGTCCTAGCCCTATGGCTGCTAAAAAAAAAAAAAAAAAAAAAAAAAGAGATGTTACATCTAAAGCCCTTCATAGGCATTCAATAAATGTGATTTCTAATAATAATTGACCCATTAACATTATTAACGTAGATCAATTTTATAACTTCCCATGAACGATAGCTTGTCTTTCTAGCTAGTCCATATCATTCTGAAGCCTGGGGCCTACTGTATAGGGGCAGACACCATCCTCACTTACAAAGTTTGGGGACACTTTGTTCTAAATACAACGGAAGTGATGGTCTATGGGCTTTTAAGGGAACACTGAGGGAGAAGTCACCCTCTCACCAGCAAGATTCAAGAACAAGGGATACTGGTCAGGCTTCTTTTCCCAGTTACCTCATGTGGTTCGACACCTCAAAAGGTGGTGGCTCGTGCCCTTGCCTGGATTTACAATCAATTCAGACATAAGGGCTTCCTCCAGATGCTTACAGTCTAGGTAAGGAGGCAAGATATGTTCCCCAAATGACAATATTCAGCATGATAAGGAAAATGGAGCTAATGGCCTAAGAAAAATGGCCATACAAGGAAGTGCTAGGAAGGGTCACAGAGGGAGAAATTATTTGGCTTGGGGCAGGGGGGTTCATGAAGAAGCAAGTGTCTGCGTTAAGCAGAAGGTTTGGACATGTGTTCTCACTATCCCAGGATACATAAACACACAACAAAATACATAAGCATGGAATTGAGTCTTCTTAGATGACAGAATCACTGTCTGGGGGACTGGAATGATGTCATAAATTAGAAAAGAGAAAAAGAAGAGAAGTAGAAGAACACGTTGGTGAGTTCACCTGGGGACAGGGTGAGGTGCCAGCAGACACTCAGGTAGACTGCTGAACCAAACTAGTGACCCAGAGGTGAGGAGAGAGGCACATAGTGTTGGGGACACAGTGGTGAGAGATGATATCATACAAGAGGCTGGAGACTCCAGGAGATGGAGTGAAGACTTGGAACAGCATTTTGGGGCACATTTAGGAGGCAGGAAGAAGAACTAGGGAACAAGGCTGGCTAGAAACAGGGTCATAGGGGCAGAATCATATCAAGGGTAGAGCCTCAAAAGGAGGATATGCGCATTCATTTCACAAATATGTGCAGAGCGTTTGCATGGCTGAAAATGACGCAATCCTTATCCTCAAAGAGTAACCCAACGTCCAATGTGAGGAAAATCAAATGCATTAGAGGAAATGAGAGCTGAGAATGGCCCTTAGATCTAGACAAAGAGTAGGCTCCTGATGGGACCAGAGAGAAAAAGGAACTTCCTTCTGGAAGCAGCTGTGCCCTGCAGGGATAGGTTTGCATCAAGAGAAGTGGATGAGTGGGAGAGCTCAGGAGACTTCCAGAAAGACTACTCCTGGTGGAACACAGTTTTAACAGTCTGAGGTAGTGGGGTGTTGAGATTTGGAAATTGTCTTAGAACAAGAGAGCCTACAAGTTAACCAAGTAAAAACAA